>NW_027256893.1:17394401-17404401 GCF_029215685.1 Pituophis catenifer annectens | reverse complement strand
GAATAAAAAACTGGAACAATTTTCCCCCTAACCTGTTTCCCTACGACTGCAGTATTTTTCTAAATGCTATTAAGTGATCGATTTACACAGGCACTTGATGATGTCATCCATAAGGAGCAGAATGCAGATGACAGCAAAATACGGGTGACAATGACCTTGTTTTTAGTATCCTTGGAACTCTGTCAGACTTACTTCCAGTGTATGGTTTCAAAGAATGTACTTTTTTGGGGGACAATATCTAGTTACCGGGTAGTGAATTAATAGAGTTAAGGGGTCTGATGCAATTCTCAATATAGGTCAATTACATGCAGCAACATCTGCTCTGTCACGATCATTTGCATAGAGCATTCATATGTTAATGATGCCTCTTTTTACTCAAGTCATATATTTAAAAAAAAACAACAAAATTTGCATATCAGTTTGGATCAGTATATTACAAGCAATTTATCATCTTCTCATTCTTGTTATGAGTTAAGGGGGTGGCAAATGAATATATGTGTGCGTGCGTGTGGGTCTATGCACAAACACACACAAATACACACACACACACACACACACAATATGTGCACACACGGACACTCTTCTTGAGTGATGGCTGCTATATTTGAGTATGCTTCTGATTTATACAAGAAACCCCCTTAGTGGGAAAGCTTCCATTTTAAAGCCGCTTAAAGCCTTATAAATCAATAATGACACAGATGGACTGGTGATAATCTATTTAGAATGCCTGATAGCAAATATTGTTGTACAGATGATTAGAGTAGTAACTGTTTTAGCAGCAAGCTTCTCTTCCCTTTGTAAATGGTAAGTTTGAATCCACCAAAAAAAGAAAAAGAAAAAAAAGTGCACTTAATGTCAGAAAATCTTCTTGCTGAGTCTGGATTGCAAAGGGAAGAAAAAACATGGAGCGAAGAACAAAGAGAGTTTCCAGCTCCTGCCAATATAATAATATCAATTCCTGTTTCTTTAACAAAACAGGTCCTCTTAATGGAATTGTGACTTCAGGTGTAAATAGCATTAAAAGCGGCTTTTTTTCCCCCTCTCCCCCTGCTTCTCTTTGCCCTGATATAGCAGAAGGAGGGAGGAAAATAAAGTAGAGGTTGTCAGAAGTGGCAGCTGCTTGGAATCCTGATAAATATAAGCTTTTATTGATCTGATGAAAATGAACGATCCCAGCGCTATGCAGTATTTAGCTTCTTGTCTACCCCACGTCACCGCTGGCCTTGCTTTTAGGATAGATTGTCATTTCTCCTACCCCAGATCTGATTTCATCTTTAACCTTTTTTCCCCCCTGTTGAATTTCCCTTGACCTCTGTGCCGTGCTGTGATTTGGCGAATTTGCTACTTTTCACTTTACATCATTCCTTTTCTTTATTTTCTTTTGTGATAGGGAAGTGGGACGCCCCCTTGGCAATCTGTCAGTGCCAAGCTCGGCTGCATCCTTTCACTGAGTGATTGCTAACCAGACTGACAGTCCTTAAAACAAGTATGCAGTTAAGCTGCTAAGGTAAGATATGCTTGCATTCTTTGCTGAATACCTCCCCTCCTTTCCTTGTTTCCCTGGCATATCGGGCCCTCTGGATTGCTGCCGCTTGGTAATGATTCGTTCTTCATTAGGAGAAACTTCTGTCTTCCAGATGGGACTGGCAAGGGGAGGAATTTGACTCCTGGTCTTTCAGTTGTAAAGAGGGTAGGGAAGAGACTTTAAAAATGGGCCCCGGCGTGGAGATGAAATGCAAAACCCTGGTTGCTGTTTTCTAATAAAAAAGAAAGTATGGGTGCCAAAGGTCTGAGGCAAGATCTTCACACTTGAAATTCAACATGGTTCTCCACCGAATCCATATCTCTAATGTGTTTGCAAGGTTCAAATTCATTGGGCATAGTTTAGCCTCTCAAGGATCTGGGAATTGACTGGTTGCAGTGTGCACACACTCTTATTCATTGTGGCCTTTAGGACTTACTCATGGAAGGAAAGTTTGTTGTTGTTAGTTGTGAAGTTGTGTCTGACCCATCGTGATCCCATGGACAACCTTCCTCCAGGCCTTCCTGTTCTCTACCATCCTCTGGAGTCCATTTAAGCTCACGCCGACTGCTTCAGTGACTCCATCCAATCCACCTCGTTCTCTGCCGTCCCCTTCTTCTTTTGTCCTCAATCTTTCCCAGCATTAGGCTCTTCTCCAGTGAGTCCTTCCTTCTCATTAGGTGGCCAAAGTATTTGAGTTTCATCTTCAGGATCTGGCCTTCTAAAGAGCAGTCAGGGTTGATCTCCTCTAGGCAGTGGCAGGATTCAAATAATTTAACAACTGGTTCTCTGCCCTAATTATTTCTTCCAACAACCAGTTCACCAATGCTCAGAAAATTAACAACCGGGTCTCCCGAAGTGGTGCGAACTGGCTGAATCCTACCACTGCCTCTAGGACCAACCGGTTTGATCGCCTTGAAGTCCAAGGGACTCACATGAGTCTTCTCCAGCACCAGAGTTCAAAGGCCTCAATTCTTTGATGCTCAGCCTTTCTTATGGTCCAACTTTCACAGCCATACATTGCAACTGGGAAAACCATAGCCTTGACTATATGCACTTTTGTTGGCAGGGTGATGTCTCTGCTTTTTAGTATGCTGTCTAGCTTTTCCTGGCTTTCCTCCCCAGGAGCAAGCGTCTTTTAATTTCTTGGCTTTAATTTCCTTGGAAGGAAAGTTTGTAAATGTCCACAAGTCTCAGAGGAGCACCAGAGTCGAACCATTCATGCCACTGTTGTTCATACTAAGCACCTCCCTAACTAAATGTCTGTTGCCCAGTTTGTATGCAGGGAAACAATTAACTATGTCAAATTGCCTCTAGCTCTTATCGACCCAAGGGAAACTTTTGAAATGTGTTCCCATCACAGGTCTTCAGTATATTTCTGGTAGTATCATTTACTATTTACCTCCTATTCATATACTCACCCAATGGCCTACTATCCCAAACTACAACTGTAGGTTTTATGCATGTTGAGTTAATTTATTCAACCTGCAAATAGGCTTTCTTGGCAGACAGGTTAAATTTTGTAAATAGACTATGTCCAACACTCCTTGAGGTGTAGTAAAACCATCTACTTGTGAGTAACTCTGCTGTCAGTTTGAGTAGCTTTTGATAAACCAAATCAGAGGTGGAGATTGGATATAGCTTTCCTGAAAGCTGGAGTCAAAGTCATAAATTATTCTGCCCCATCATTTGTTCATAGACTAAAGCCATAGATTTTTGCCTGACATTACTGAAATGGAGAAAAAGGGAAAGTTAAAAATAAAATGAAGCATTTAAATCTTTGCGGTGGATAACTCTCGGGTGATAATCTAGCAAAGTTGATAAAAGCTGCTATCAATTATGGCTTATTACTAATTGATTAAGGTATTATTAATAAACATTAGGATGACAATGACCTCATGGACCTTAGATGAGTGGACTTTTAAGAAGGGGGAAAAAAATCAGTCTGAGAGCAGGGCCCATCAGGTCTTAGAATAAAACTACTTTCATGTCCTACTCTCATCTTTATTTCCAAAGTCTGTTCATCCTAGCTCCTGGGCTGGTGAATTCTCAGCAGACAAGCCAGGCAACTTCAAACTATTCCCGGCATGCTGCTTCATAGTGTTGTTTTCTGCACTGCTGTGTATGATACACTCCTTCTTCTTAGGCACATTTCAGTCTTGAAGGCAACTAATCCCTCTTCATATACTTAACTTCAGGAAACTCGCTGGAATTAACACTAAATGATACTCCTGTATTAATTTACTAACTAGACATTAGTGGTAATTCATAATATTATCAGCAGTATGCTTGTAAAACAATTACAGTGGTAACAGTTTATTTAACTGCACTGTGTTTTGGAGGGCAGTCTTTTAATAAGGTAAATGTTTAGCTCCCTACAGTATGCAAAACCAATGATCTCAACTGCCAATCTGCTCGGACTGAAAAAATTGTTTCCATTGCTTATAAGATTTAGAGATTATGTGCCAAGCAAGGGAATTGTTTTATTTTTCTTTTTCCCACCCTTCGGGAAAGTGAAACGTAGAATGGGAAGCAGTTCGCGAGCGGGATAAGTACTGCAAGGCCCCACTGCCACATGTGAAGACCTCCAGATCTTGGCTTACAGGAGATCACGTTCAAGAAGCAGAAACAGTGCCTACAGACCTTGTTCGCTTTTGCTTTGCTTTTCTCCCAAACCATGCTTTGGTATTATTTGGTATTTGGTATTTTGTCAATGATATGATGGGAGCCAGTGGTGGGTTTCTACCGGTTCGCCGTAGTTCCGGTGAACCGGTAGCAGCGGCAGTGGGAGGCTCCGCCCACCTGCACGGACATCATCAAGGACACGGTGCACATGCACAGAAGGTTCTGCGCATGCGCAGAAGCGCAGTGCGCGTTCACAATTCAGAACCGGTAGCAAAGGTAAGTGAAACCCACTACTGATGGGAGCATACAACAAGATCCTGACAAAATTGTGGTCCTGTGGTTTCTGAAAATGAGGACGTACTTGGAGGAAGGTAGGAATATTTTGGAGAAGCGACTAGATGACTTTATAGAGAAAGGGGTTTTCTTTTCTACCTTATTCAGAAACTTACACCCTGCTCCCCTGATGTCTAATCAGCCCTGTTAACAAAAGCCAGACAGTTTGTGCTATTCCTAACAAGGCAAAGTCAGAAGCCGTTCCTGGCTTATGACAGTTTCCTGGTTTATACGAGAGGAGTCACAAACAGGGTATTTTTCAGTTTGCCTGATGGTTGGGGAAAACCAAGCAGAGTGCACAATAATCCACAGCCCGGTTCCAGGTAAGTCATAATTTTGGTTTCCAGTGGATGCTTCCATTACATTTTTTCCACAATGAAAAACAAGAGTCCTACAAAATGGATAGTTTGTGCCTGAATTTGTTTTTTTAAGGATTCTTCATCTCTTTAATTGAGACTCTACTTTTTCTCTTTAGAGATCTTCATGGCTTACATAGAGTCTTGATCTCTCTGGTAATCCTAGTGTTGAGGTAGATTTAGCTATACCAGCTATAAGCCAACTCTATGTTTAAACGAGAGCTTGAATCTAGATCTACCTGATCAAGCTCAACAGGCTATAATGTCTATAATACCATGACTTCAAAAACAATCATTAAATGATTCCAAATGATGGAAGTAGCTTATTTTTTTCCTATATTTCCTCCTCCCCTCCTCCCGGAGAAGTGCTATTTCTTACTCGATAAAGTATTTTTTCTTGCATACATTTTCTCTCATGTTATTATTGTGATGTTATTCTTATTTGGCTTCTGAGGAACCGTCAAAAGCATTTGCCCATCAAATGTAGAAAAACAACTTTCACCTATGAAGAGGTGAAGAAACTGAGAACCTCGCTTAACATTTTGATCAGGGCCAAGAGTCGCTCAGGTTGAAATGCAGATTTTATTTACTCACTTTTTCATCTCATCTTTCTACTTAGAATAGCTAACAACACTGAACATACAGACTATGTTTTTTTTAAGAAAAGAAATCTAATTAAAATTAAAATTAATTAGCAATTAAAAGCATGACAAGAGAAATGCGTCTTGACAGATTTTCTAAATATAGAGAGAATAGAGCCCAAAACGCAACTCCTCAGGGACACATAGAAGAGGCCCCAAAGATATTCCTAGAGTGACAAGGAAGAAGGTCCTCTTCACATCTCAAATGGATAAACCTCTGACATTAAGAGTGTCTTCAGAAGGAACTCAGGTGTTGATTGACCTTTGTGGGTAGACAGATTCATGACGAGAGAGCCAGTCCTTCAGATATTCGGGCCTTAAATTGTGTCAGTCTTTAGGTTTAATTCCAATACATTCAGATGAATTTTATAATATTTTGCACAGCTTAGCGATCCAGTCAAACCACTTCTGGAAATGTTTTTAAGGATAGAATAATGTACTGCACATTGCAGTAGTGAGAATGGGATGCAACCAGGGTAATAAAAATTGCCAAGTTGGGTCAGTTGGGGATCAGTTGTGTGACTTAATGGTATCAACCATCACTGAGGACATGTGTTCCCTGCCACAGTGCCCATCTGGGAATAGAGTGACAGCTGAAGATCAAAGAGTAGTCTCAAGACTATTGGACCACACAACTTGTTCCTGTTCTGTTCAATGTTCTGCAATTCTCTCTTGTCTCTGTGCGATCAAATTTGAGTTATGATGAATAACAACCATATCCAACATTCCCCAATATAAATTCTCATGCTAAATCATTTGGATGCACCAAAGATTTCATTCTGTGGAACAGGAAACCATCTCAGAAACAGTTTCTTCTAAGCCCCTCGTGTATTTTTCTTCCAATCTTTACCTGACTGTCTCCCAAACGTCTTTCCTAAGCTTACCAACATTTCATATTTTGTTGTTTTGAAATGTGCAAACAAGTAACGCCTTTGCTGTGCTTTTGGTGTGCCTTGAAATAAAATGTGATTAGCCATTTGAAAAATGCAACTTTTCAATCAGGGCTTAATTCATCTGCAGAATCATCTTCTTACAGGCTTGAAACAAAATTGACCTTGTTGATGTAGTCTGAACGTAAGATAAATGCCTTATCCACTAACAAGCAGCAGAACAATGCAGATGTCCCAGCCAATAGCGTGTGGAGAAGAGGAGTTGGAAAGCTTTTTCTTATGTGCCGATAAAAGTTTCAAAGCCTGTATAATCAAGAAAC
This sequence comes from Pituophis catenifer annectens, assembly GCF_029215685.1. Taxonomy (NCBI): domain Eukaryota; kingdom Metazoa; phylum Chordata; class Lepidosauria; order Squamata; family Colubridae; genus Pituophis; species Pituophis catenifer. The sequence goes on along the minus strand of NW_027256893.1, from coordinate 17,397,714 downwards.
TGAGCAAAAAGTAACAGCAGTGGAGAGCCTCATATCTTTCACACTGAATTTGATCCCTGCTTTACTTTCTGGCATGATTACCAGAATGAAAAGCAAATACACATCTCTTGCTACTGGATATTTGGATATCTTACCCACACTGCATATCGGACATTAATACAATTGAGCATGTCCAGAAATATTTCACAAGAAGAGTCCTCCACTCCTCCACTCGCAACAAAATACCTTATGCCACCAACTTAGAACTACGCCGTCTTTGGTATGACCTAAGCGTAGCTCATAAAATCATCTGCTACAATGTCCTACCTGTCAATGACTACTTCGGCTTCAACCACAACAATGTACAAGCACACAATAGATACAAACTTAAAGTGAACTGCTCCAAACTTGATTGCAGAAAATATGACTTCAGTAACAGAGTGGTCAATGCCTGGAATGCTCTACCTGACTCTGTGGTTTCATCCCCAAACCCCCAAAATTTTAACCTAAGACTGGCTACTGTTGACCTCACCCCATTCCTAAGAGGTCTGTAAGGGGCGTGCATAAGAGCACAAGCGTGCCTACCGTCCCTGTCCTAATGTTTCCTCTACTTGTATCTATTTTATGTATTCAATTCATGCTTATAATTATATAAATTACCTAATACGTTCTTGATAAATGAATGAATGAATGAATGAATGAATGAATGAATGAATGAATGAATACATACATACATACATACATACATACATACATACATACCATAAAATGGACTGGACTGGGCTGGGCTGGGCTGGGCTGGGCTAGACTAGACTAGACTAGACTAGACTAGACTAGACGACTAGACTAGACTAGACTAGACTAGACTAGACTAGACTAGACTAGACTAGACTAGACTAGACTAGACTAGACTAGACTAGACTAGACTAGACTAGAGTTCTTTATTGCCCAAGTGTGATTGAACACACAAGGAATTTGTCTTGGTGCATACGCTTTCGGAGTACATAAAAGAAAAGATACATTCATCAAGAATCATAAGGTACAACACTTAATGATAGTCATAGGGAAACAGTCAATATAAATCTTAAGGATAGGTGACTTCCATAGCTTTGGCCTCAAGCAATTGCCTCAGTTTTGCCAGTGTCTGAACCAACAGACTCTGCAGAAGTCTTTGGGAATTAGATTGGGAGCCACATGTTTCAGAGCCTTGCTTTTCAATTCTAAATCAGAGAGGATAGAAACAAGCAGGAGTAAATTGATGGGCAGAGCAGACTGCTTCATTCTTTTCCAGATTGTCTTCTCCATAACCATCCTTGCTATTCTAACCTCTCCTATGTTAGGCAGTTTCCTTGACCTGTAATGAGCTGAATATTTTCCTTTTGAAGGAAGGGAGACTATAGCTTTCTCTCTTCTGCTTGTAAACTCTCTGATAAAAAGTAACCCCCCCCCTTCCTAATCTTTCTCAACATACATTCTCATGACCTCAGTAAATTCATTGTTTGCTCAGAGAGGAGAACCTACTGTTTTGCTGAGAGATCTTGGAAGCATCTGCCGTACTTGATATCAGAGGAAGTTTATCTAAATTCTTGGCTTTGTTTTGGTCATCCCCTCTCTACCTCTCAGCTTCTCCCTCTGAAATTCTCTTTTTTTTGGTTGCTCCTTTGACAAGTTACTACAGTAGGGGACTGAATATGATTCTGTCTTCCCTGAATACATCATGGAATGGAATGCTACTCTAGTTTTCACTCAACAGGAACACATCAAGTTAATGAAAATGCTTTTAAACTGACTATTTTTCTATCTCATATTTATGGTATAATAGTGAGTGATATGACCTTAATAAAAGATACCAGCATTTGAGCACCTGCTTTCTTGAAGTTCTATAGATGGAAGAAAGGAAGGATGGCAGATTGGCACCTTTAGAGCAATGCTCTAAGTCCCTAGACACCTGCGTCTTTGCATCTACATCCAGACCCAGACAGACTTTGGAAGTTACAACACCAGAAAATTTGCAAATGTTCTTTCTCTTATACTTCTTAATGAGGTATTAAATTGATAATTCCTGGAAAGAAATGGCAAATTTATGACTGATGACTGAACATACCGTGTTTCCCTGAAAATAAGACCCTATCTTATATTTTTTTGAACCCCGAAATAAGTGCTTGGCCTTATTTTCGGGGAGGTGTTATTATTTTGGGGTGCATGGAGAAAGATGGGGCTCCTCTTGCTGTCTTACCTGATTTCTAGCTCTGTGTTTAAATATTTTTGGGGAGGGCTTATTTTCGGGGGGAGGCTCATTTTAACGCATGCACTCAAAAGCCCAATTGGGCTTATTATCACTGGATGTCTTATTTTGGGGGAAACAGGGTAGAATAATAGAGTTGGAAGAGACCGTCCATAGAAAGGTTAATGATGAAGTCCAGAAGATTTAAAAGCTTAGCCAAACTATATACAATATGAATTTAGGGCAGATTAAGAAAATCCGAACAATTGTTTCAGTAAAGAAAAAGGCATCTTTTAGCCTCTTGGAGACATTGCCTATAGGTTTACACCAGTTTCAAATTTTTTTACTACCAATTCTGTGGGTGTGGCTTGGTGAGCATGGCATGGCTTGGTGGGCATGGCATGGCTTGGCTTGGTGGGCGTGGCATGTCTTGGCTTGGTAGGCATGGCAGGGGAAGGTTACTGTAAAATCTCCATTCCCTCCCTAATCTAGGGGAAGGTTACTGCAAAATCTCCATTTCCTCCCGATCAGCTGGGACTTGGGAGGCAGAGAATAGATGGGGGCAGGGCCAGTCAGAGGTGGTATTTACTGGTTGTCCAAACTACTCAAAATTTCCGAATCTGCTGAATACCACCTCTGATTTACATGTTCCTTAAGCTAAATATGTGCAGCTTTATTCCAACATGAAATGTTTACATTGTTTTGGGTCTCTGAAGACTACGAAGAAGAATCATCCCAGATTCTGAAAGATTGGGAAAGTCTCATATGTTCCATGCCAGAAAACATCCAAGAATTCCCAAGAAAGAAGCTTAATATTTAAATTCACAGATTAACGGAGTTGGGAGGGACCTCGGTGATCTTGTAGACCAATGCCCTGGTCAGGCAGGAAACCCTATACCCTTTGAGACAAGTGGTTGTCCAATCTCTTCTTAAAAACTTCCTGATTGATAGATCTTGGTCTGTCTGGAAGTTACCCTGTTCTTCCTTCCAGATCCAACCGTGTGGCTTCAGAACCATTCTGAACATGCCTGGGAACATCCTTTTTTCCATTACATAGTTTTATGGTCTGTGAGCCCTAACAGATTTGATGATAATCATACAACTCAATAA
>NW_027256893.1:17316901-17389401 GCF_029215685.1 Pituophis catenifer annectens | reverse complement strand
TTTTACACTAATTTATTTATTTACTAAACTTTTGTGCCATCCATCTCGCCTGTAGGAACAATTGATAAAACACCAGTATAACAATAGCAATAGCACTTAGACTTACCGTATTTTTCAGAGTATAAAACACACTCCCCCCCCAAAAGAGGGTGAAAATTTGAGTGTGTTTTATACACCGAATGTAGCCCTGCCCTTTGGCCTCTGCCCCCCAGCAATTTGCCTCCTTGCAGCAAACAGCAAACAGCCCGTTTCAGTTTCAGCTTCAGCACAGCCTGATTAGCATAAGCAGCTGATTGTTGTTTGGACCGGCCTCCCGATACATCAGCTGTTTCAGTCTGCAGGGATTGCCATTGCCTATTGCCGCCTCCACACACCCCATTTTCGGCCTTTGCTATTTGCTGCAAGGAGGAAATTGCTGGGAGGCAGAGGCAGATTTTTTTTTCTTGTGCTAATCAGGCTGTGCTGAAACTGAAACTGAAACAGGTTGTTTGCTGTTTGCTGGAAGGAAGCAAATTGCTGGGAGGCAGAGGCAGATTTTTTTTTTCTTATTTTCCTCCCCCAAAAAGGTAGGTGCATCTTATAGTTCAGAGCAACTTATACTCCAAAAAATACGGTATATACCACTCCATAGTGCTTTACAGCACTCTCTAAGCGGTTTAGAATATAAGCATTATTTCATATTGCCCCCAACAATCTGGGTCCTCATTTTACCAACCTCAGAAGGATGGAAGGCTGAGTCAAACTTGAGGTCTGTCAGGATTGAACTCCAGGCTGTGGGCAGAGCTTGACTGTAATACTGCCCTTTAACCACTGCACCGCATGACTCTATATAGACATTGAAATAATAAACAGTAAGATTAAATTTAGTTTACTAAAATTATTCTTTTAGGAAAAAGGAAAATGGTAAAACATAAATGTAGTATGTCTTCTTTTCTTGATCTATTTTATTTATTTATTACATTTTTTTTTGCCACCCATTTCCCCTGTATGCAACTCTGTCTATTCTTTGGGAGATTTGCACATAAAAGTTGCTGGATGTAAAAGTAACCAAAATTGTAGAAATGTATGCTTTGATTATACTTGCGAATGGCAGGTAACTCTTTTGTTTTTTTCTGCCATCTGCGGAATCTTGGTAAATTATATGTCTCTTACTCGTACTGTTGTTGTGAATACTAATTGTTTAATGTCTGCTCTTCAGAACTTCCATCCCACAAATCACTATCCCACTAATACTAAGTCATTGTTGCTGTAATTATTGCAATTTCTTTGTCTTCCTCACTTTGATAAATATAGGATATTGAAAATAGAACAAGAAGTGTGCTTCCAGGCAAATACCAGGACAGATAATATATCTTATCAACTTTCCCCAAACTATTTTTTTTCCAATATATGTGAGGACTTCAACTCCCAAAATTCTCAGCCAATGTGACCAAAGGAAGTCCCAACAAAATCTGCAGAAAGTTATGTTGAGAAGGTTGGGTTACACTATAGAATCTTCTTCTGAACTCTTTCATTTTTTTTTTCTTGTTGATTTCCCAAGGGCAATAGAGTTTTGTGGTGGATGTCCCTTATACATATCTATAGATCCCTCACATCCTGGACATAAATTGTTTCAACTTCTACTCTCAAAAAGATGCTATAGGGCACTACACACCAGAATAACTAGACACAAGGACAGTTTTTCCCGAATGCCATCACTCTGCTTAACAACTAATTCCCATAACACTGTCAAATAATTTACTAAGACTGTATTACTATTTTTCTTCTCTTCCTTACTAGTATCTATCTCTTCCCACTTATTACTATAACCATGTTGATTGTATCTTTCAATTATATTGTTTTTATTTGTTTCCTAGTACAATTTGATAGCTTATTAGTAACCTTGACTATCACTAAGTGTTGTATCTTTTTATTCTTGATGAATGTATTTTATTCTCCTTATGTACACTGAGAGCATATGCACCTAAGACAAATTCCTTGTGTGTCCAATCACACTTGGCCAATAAAGAATTCTATTCTATTCTATTCTATACATATAGAACCACTCATCGTTGAGAATGCCAGTAGTTGAGGGTGCCATGCATGTGACTATTGATTTTAGCCCCTCCTGAAGCGGTCTTATATTGTCCCACCAGTGTCCTTGCCAAAACTTTCTTTTTCATATGTAGAGTTCTCTATGAACAGAATAGCATTCCCTTTATTTGGCTAATAGCTAGGAATAATTAAAAAAAAAAAAACAGCCACAAAGTTTTCCCTATCAACATTCTTTCTTTCATTTTTGTAGGGAGGAGATCACAACTGAGGAAAGTGGCAGTATCCCTAAACTTGATATAAATTAGTGGTATTACACTTTTGGGAAGATATATAGAACCAAAAACTATTTCCTTTGCAATCATGATTCTTATAGAGTTTTCTTTAGCCAGATTTATTGAGACGTGTAGGATGGGGTTTACAAGAATCCCAGCAACTAAATGTTTTAAAATCCAAACAAATATGTCCCTGAGCATATTAAAATTTTCTTTAGAAGATCACTCTTCCTGTGATCTGGTGAAAAAGTGTGCCTTTTCCTGATAAATAGGAGGTTTCTACCCAGTTATTTCTTAGGCATTTCCTGAATATTTATCAGACTGGGAACCGTCTCTTACAAAAAGGAAACATCAGCAAGAAGGTGAGGGGACTATCCAAGAAACTGAGAAGTGAGGTAAAAAAAATAAAATCCTAGACAATGGGAAACCACTAACCTGTAGCGCCAAGTTAGTATTTTTTTTTCTGGAATAGCAATTGAGTATTTTTTTTTTCTGGAATAGCAATTGAGCCTTGATAATTGGCTAGTTGCAGAAATGCAACCAATGGCATAAAGTAGGATGCAGGAACATGGTTTTAATATTGGACTGGGACAAGCTTTATGTATGGATGGGCTGGAAGGCACTAGCCAACTCTATTCATTTTAATCTAGCTTCTGGTTGTTGGCTGTATCCAACAGGGGCTCAAGACTATAGTGCAAGGGTCGGCAACCTTAAACACTCAAAGGTCCTAACCGGAAGTCCCCCGTTCAATTCTGGAGCCGACCAGAAGTCCGGTTCCCCCACCATAGAATCTCCTCCTAGTGTGGCATCCTTTTTCCTCTGCTGACTGGAAGTTTGATTCCCCCATCATAGTGTTTCCTCCTAGTGCGGCGTCCTTTTCCCTCTACCTATCCTAACCAAAAGCCCTATCAATTGTGGAGCTGACCGGCGACAGGGAGCCGCAGCAGAGGGATGAAAGAGCCACATGTGGCTCCAGAGCCGCAGGTTGCTGACCCCTGCTATAGTATTACTGTTATCTCATTTGTCCTGTTAGTTAGTGTGTAGTAAGACTTTATCATTGAATAGATTGCATTTTTAAAATGGATTGCTTCTAATCTAGACCTGGAATGAGATCGGTGTTTTATTTAACAAAATAATTACATGTTTTCTGAAGACCACTAGGGAACAAGTTGGATATTCTCAGAAGCCTAGCCAGGGGGGGAAAAAAAGTCCCTACTCCTTGCTTACATTATATGACGTATGCATTCAATTCTTAATTCATCTCTGAACATTTCTTCATTAACTGTTTACATAAGACTCTTTAACGGTGCCTTATTCTGAAGTGAGACTGAATTCTGTTTCCCTCATTGCACGCAGGCAAGCTGAAATAAACACTTGACTTGTGATTAACACATGGAGTCACTTATGCCTTATGTCTGGCATTTATACAAATATCCATTGATTACAGGCATAATCAGTTTATTACCATGCATTTTTGTTGTCCGGTTCCATGGGCTGAAAGCAAAAGGTTGTAGTTTTCCAAAATGGGCATGTCCCATATGTGCTTTTTTGATAATGATAGCCTTTCTGTAGCCGTATAATTGTTGTGATAAATAAGTTGACTATAACAGTTATGACACTTTCACCTCCCTTCTTCTAATAAATGTTCTAAAGTAGAAACTTCGTTTTTGTGGCCACCGAGTGCAAATCAAAGGAAAGAACTTTTGATCTACATGAAGCTTTTGTTCCCATCAGACACTGTTCTACCAAAGTATTAAAGGTTCTAGACACTGAGTTTGTTAGCTGGAAAGCTGACAGCCTGCGTTTAAGACCAGGGTGCTGCACGATGGGGTGAGCTCCCATTATTTGCCCCAGCTCCTGCTAACCTAGCAGTTTGAAAGCATGCAGATGCAAGCAGATAAATAGGTACCATTTCAGTGGGAATGAAAGAGTGTTCTGTGCGCCTTTGGTGTATAACCATGCTGGCCACATGACCACAGAAGTGTCTTCAGACAATGATGGTTCTCTCTGCTAAGAAACAGAGATGAGCACCATGCCCTAGAGTTAGACATGATTGGTCAGGAGAATTCTTCATCTTTACAGTACACTTAGTGCATTGCCTTCCTATAGAACATGAAGTTCTGTGCATGAAAATCTGTTCAGTATATGTCATGAAACAACTTGTGTGCCAGCTCTACTAGGACTATATATATCCAATATATATGAATAAAAGGTAAAGGTTCCCCTCACAGTTACGTGCTAGTCATTCCCAACTCTAGGGGGCGGTGCTCATCTCTGTTTCTAAACCGAAGAGCCAGCGCTGTCTGATGACATCTCCGTGGTCATGTAGCCAGCATGACTAAATGTCAAAGGCGCGTAGAACACTGCTGTCTTCCCACCAAGGTGTTCCCTATTTTTCTACTTGCATTTTTACATGTTTTCGAACTGCTAGGTTGGCAAAAGCTGGGACAAGTAATGGGAGCTCACTCTGTTACGCGGCGCTAGGGATTCGAACCACCGAACTGCCGACCTTTCTAATCGACAAGCTCAGCGTCTTAGCCAGTGAGCCATCGCATCCCCTTGCCAGCTCTACTAGGACTCTCTCTCTCTCTCTCTCTCTCTCTCTCTCTCTCTCTCCCTCCCTCCCTCCCTCCCTCCCTCCCTCCCTCTCTCTCTCTCTCTCTCTCTCTCTCTCTCTCTATATATATATATATATATATATATATATATATATATATATATGTATATCCAAAATATATGAATATGGAGAGTTAAAAATGGCATTAGTATGACTGCCATATTGTGAATTTTGTACCTACGTATAAAAGAACAATAGATTGATTATGAACCAGAAAGTAAACTGAGCCGTGTCCAGCGTCTGATTCAAAGAAGACACCTGTGCTTTGAAGGCTACATAAAAGAGGTAGGGGTGGCTTTTCCTCTCATAAACCTAGTGTGACATGAGAGGCTCCAGTTACATTTCTATTTGCTGTATAAGTAGAGCCTCTCTTGCCTCTCTTCAAGGCAAGATGCTGCCAATTCTGGAAGTAGGCTGAGGCTGTAACTAGGAAACAAAATTAAACATCATTTTATGCTAGTAAACTAAGTAAAGCTGTAGCATCCTGGATTTTCTCAGAATTCAGCTGGCCAATCCAGTCTGCAATGCAAGAGTAAATAGCGCTTTGATCTGGTGATTAAAAATATACTCTCCAATTGTGTTCAGATAGATGAGTTATGAGTACTTAAATTGGCTTCAGAGGCACGAGGCTGCTGTGAAATTTAACAGAGTGAAATGCTGAAGAGGCAGAGCCAGTGGTGAAATTCAGTCAGTTCTATCAGGTTCGGGCAAACTGGTAGCGATGGTGGCGGGAGGCTCCGCCCACCCACCCAGACATCATCATGTCCCATTTTTGACCTGCGCATGCGCAGAAGGCTCTGTGCATGCGTGGAGGAGGCACAGGTGAGTGTAGCGAGCGTGTGTGTGCGTACACTCACATTTGTGAACTGATAATGAAGGTAAGTAAATTTCACCTCTGGGCAGAGTTGCTTCAGGTTTTTAAATTTTCATATCCAAGAATTTTTCAACAGTGCAAAAAAAAAAAAAAAGTCTAGTGGTAGGCAAGTGGATGCATTTTAATTCAAAAATCTTTCAAGAGTTCCACCATGTGATGACTATCTGGTGACTCAATTGTGCACAAAGGTCCCTTAGATTATGTATTCTGAGTTCTTGGGCAGATGATGGCCAAACCACAGGGAGATTTAGAGTATTATGGACCCAGAGTTGCAAGAAAACAAATAAAAAGGATGACCAAATAATTCCTCAGAACATTTGAGCTCTAACTTCACTCACCACAACCATTGGTCTGAAATTACTGGTCTCTAAATTACAGTTCATATGTAACCCAAAGTAGGTATCTCTGATAGAAGCTCTATCTAAAAGAACTTTCATTCGAAAAGGTTGTGTTACTAAAATTAATTTTATTATTGGCATACTAGACAATACCTACCTCATTGGGTCAACATTTTAGAGATATTTCCTTTCCTAGACAGAGAAATAAGGTAGGTAAGCAATAAGAGCAGGAGTGTCCTCTGATTTCCTGTCGGTTTCCACATTGAGTTTCTTTGTGGGAATTTGGCAAGGAGTATGAGAAATCTTCTTTTCTTCCCCTCCCCGCTTCCCATTCCCTTCCCTTTCCCCTTCCAGCGGGGAGTAAGTGACTACTACTGGTGGTGAAGGGAGCAAGGGATTGTGAGACTGGCTGGGAAACTGCCACTGAATGTTGAAAATGAAGACCACATGACAACAGCAGCAGCAGCCATAACTACCCCCCCCCAAATTTCATTCCCTTGGGAGACATGACTCTTAGATTTTAGACACATTTTGTGAGTTACCAACATTTGTGGTACCTTGGTTCAAAAATTATTACCCTATGATGCACCACTTTGCCCAGTTAAATGAGTACAATGAGAACTATAAATCATATAAATCAAATTAAAATAAAAAAAAAAAATAAACTTGTAGAATACTTGTAGAATACAAGTAGAATATAGAAAAAGTCATAGGGGGTCTCAACTATAAAGGAGCTGGACATTTTAGCTATGGCCTGGATTCAATTAAGTTCATCTCTATTCTATCCACAGTGGAGAAAATGGCCATAGCTAGAAGATAGCATTAGCAATAGCACTTAGACTTATATATCTCTTCATAGTGTTTTTACAGCCCTCTCTAAGCGGTTTACAGAGTCAGCCTCTTGCCCCCAACAATGTGGCTCCTCATTTTACCCACCTCGGAAGGATGGAAGACTGAGTCAACCTTGAGCCTGGTGAGATTCGATCTGCCAAACTGCTGGCAGCCGGTGATCAGCAGAAGTAGCCTGCAGTACTGCACTCTAACCACTGCGCCACTGCGGCTCTTATTATTGATTGAGGCATATCATAGTTACATACGTGGCAGGCAAATGACTCAATTCTATTGTGTTGTTGGAACATGAACTCAATTCATTTCTGTTTTTTCAAAAGACCTCGACACGTATACAGGTGTTTATGTATGTAATTTACCAATTAGTTCATATTTAAAAGATAAATATATTACTGCTTCATCCCGTTGGATACTTTCAATGTGCTTTATCAATTTAGCACATACCACTGATTAGTGAATTGTGCAGGAATCGACTAGAGATGAATACCTACCTATTAATATTCCAAACTAATTCATCAATGCTCACTAAAATTATTATTCAAAATTATTACAATTATTAAATTGTAATGCAATTTAAAAGTATCTCTCTATATATCATAGACAATTGTATCCATTCCTCTTTTAAGACAATTTCATGAATTGGCTTCTTCAAGCTTGTGTAATGATGTCCAGATAAGTTCCCCCACCTGGTGCTGTCCATTTACAATTCTCATAATCTAACCTATAATTTCTGGACATATATTATTTCCCATGCTGGCTGGTCCACTTTATATAGCTGTAATTTCTAATGATAATTTTCAGCATATAACAGAATAAAAGAACATAATTACAGGCAGGGGTGGACTGCTGGAGGTTCGTAGGGGTTCGGAGAACCTCTAGCTAAGATTCTGTGCAGTTTGGAGAACCCCCAAATCTCACTTCTGGCTGGCCCCGCCCTGCCCCGCCCACCCCTGCCAGGAGTCCCCATGCGGCCCATTTTGGATGCAGGTAAGTGCAGGGCGCGTGCTGTGAGGGCTCGGAAAGGATGAAAAATGGGCCTACTGGAAGTTTAGGAAGGGCTCCAGAGGGCCTCCAGAGCCTGGGGAGGCTGTTTTTGCCCTCTTGGAGGCTCAAGGAAAGCCCCCGGAGCCTGGTGGGCAAAAACGCCCCCCACCATGGTGCAGGAGGATGACTAGGCCACACCCACCATGGCCACACCCTCCCAACAACTGGGCAGAGAACCCCTTGCTAAAATTTTTGAAGCCCACCCCTGATTACAGGATTAGGATGGACCTGGGTTAGGAGGTCTTCTAGTTGAAGTCCCTGTTCAAACAGGACATCCTATATCATTCTGGACAAATGACTGTCCAATGTCTTCTTCAAAGCCTTCAGTGAAGGAGCACCCACAGTTTCTGGAGGCAAGTTGTTCCACTGGTGAATTGTTCTCATTGACAGGGAATTTCTCCTTGGTTCTGTGTTGGATCTCTCTCTGATTAGTTTCCATCCATTGCTTCTTATCCTCCTTTCAGGTGCTTTGGAGAATAGGTTGACCCCCTCCCTCTTCTTTGTGGCAGCCCCTGAGATATTGGAACACTGCTAACATGTCACCCCTGGTCTTTCTTTTCATTAAACTAGCCATACCCAATTCCTGCAACCGTTCTTCATGAACAGTTATATAAAGCTATTGGTGTCTTTCTGCCAGAAGTTCAGTCAGGTACAAAAGGATGTAGGACCACATTTTTTAGGGCATTAATTTATTGTGCTGAAATATGTATGTTGGATGTGTAAAAGAGAACCCATTGTATAAACAAATGACAAGCATTTTTGGCACTACTTTTCAGTTCAAAGAGAGATATTACAAAAATTTCCCAAGGCTATTTGAAAAGAATAAGAGCTTCTCTTAACCCTTTTCCTTCTCTCAGCTCAGCTAACTAAGTTTAGTTTAGTTGGTTTGAAAAATGGCATTTCCCTGAGATGATCAGACACTTTTGGGAATGGATACAATTCCTTCACTTCTAAATATCTTGTTTTTGTTGCTTGTATCCTTATGATGTATATTGATATTGTTTCCTGATTGCTTATTTGTACCCTATGACTATCATTAAGTGTTGTACCTTATGATTCTTGATGAACGTATCTTTTCTTTTATGTACACTGAGAGCGTATGCACCAAAGACAAATTCCTTGTGTGTCCAATCACACTTGGCCAATAAAAAATTCTATTCTATTCTATTGAGCTGACTTGTGGTTCAAAAAAGAGCAACAACTGTGTGAGTTGTGTGAATATTTTTGGGGGTTAAGGAAAAGTCAAGTTGTAATGAAGGGTGATCTTTAGATCATGCTTCAATGCGGATGGTAGAATTAGAAGTGGCACGTTTCAAAACTGCACTGCAATATTCTAGATTTCCTATCGAACAAATGAATTTTCCAGAGTCTTCAAGTTCAGAACTTCCTGTTTGAGAAAATAAGAAAATAAGGTGACGTTTCAGTGAATCAAGGCTGAAATGGATGCAGAATGGTTTCTCATGTAATTTGATGCTACTCTTTTATTTTTGTTAGTTCTTATTCACCCCTGCCTCCAATCAATTTAGCAAAATAATTATGTGAGATCAGCTGGAAAGTCTTCCTTTATTCCCACAATATTTTACCATCCCAATTCTTCAAATCTTACTTATTTCCTACCTAGATGAGTTCGTCAAATCCAACATTTTTTCCCAGTCCAAGGAAAGACATAGATGGATTCTGTACAGTAGTGAAATCCAATTTTTTTTTACTACCGGTTCTGTGGGCGTGGCTTGGTGTGGCTTGGTGGGCATGGCTTGGTGGGCATGGCAGGGGAAGGATACTACAAAATCCCCATTCCCTCCCCACTCCTGGGGGAAGGATATTGCAAAATCTCCATTCCCACTCTACTCTGGGGCCAGCCAGAGATGGAATTTGCTGGTTCTCTGAACTATTCAAAATTTCCGCTACCGGTTCTCCAGAACCTGCTGAATTTCACCCCTGATTTTGTAGCCCATTAATATTCTGTGTTGTTCATTTTATAGGTGTTTATCTTTAATAAGCAACTAAACCTGACTTTGCCAAAGGAAAAAAAAAAAGGTGGGGCAGGGGATGAGGATCCCTAAAAGCTGTATAATTGCTTTTTAATTTCAAAGTCCAATCCCTTTGTGTTTATTTAAAGGTAGTATATTTCGATACTTATTGTTCCTAGGGCTCTGTGTAAAAAAAATAAAAAATAATCATTCATTTCAAGAAGCTGTTATGGTATTGATTTTGGTAAAGACTTCCATTAACTGACCAATCTAAATCTCATAAGTGATGTCAGGGTAGTTATACATTTGCTTGCCTCGCATACTCAGCCATTACGTTAGAATGCAGGCAGTGTCAGAATACGGCTGTTAAATTATTTCTAAATACTGCACCCCAAACAGCTTAACAGTTCTGCAGTTTGAGACTGACACAGAAATGACAAGCTGCCACCTCTTTGTTTTTTAAATATTAACATTGTATTGGGATAGTATTTTTGGAGTGAAAACCTGTGGCACGAGAGGATAAGTGAAATAAACAAAGGCAGCTGGCCTGCATGAAATAATGGAACAATAAGGGGCCTTACAGCCGGTCTCATCACTCCAGTATGTTAATTAGCATTCTGTTGTGGCCGCAACCCTGAAAACATGTAATCTGTATTGGTGTACGGTACAGCTGTGAACACACATTCTTTTTTTGTTACTCCCTCGAGTTTGTCTTGCCATTGGCATATGTGTCCAGGCCAAAAGTCAAACTATGCCTACTAAAGTATCTGCTTGAGAAATAGAATCTCGCCTGTATCGTTGGAGTCTTTTTTTTTTTTTAAATTATTATTAGCCTGTGATGCAACCGTACTAGATCCTCAGTTCTAGTAACTGAAATTGACTTATACACAGGTAGGCACATATTCCTCTTGCAACTTTTCTGATCAGCTTCTAGAAGAGGTTTCAAGGAGCCATAAAGTGGCAGATTCAAGGAGAAGCTCGCTGAGCTGGCTATGTGGTATAATTCCTTATCAAATGGCATTATACCTTCAGATCTGATCTCCATTATTGTTCATGACTTTGGATCCAAAAGAAGTCAATTCCTATAGGAATTGATCTGGATATCTGGTGGTTTTTGAATCCTGGGATAAGGAATTCCATATCACACCCATGTGAACCAAAATCATCTTCTTTTGGGACGTGGTGGCTCAGTGGCTAAGACGCTGAAAGGTCGACAGTTCAGCGGTTTGAATCCCTAGTGCTGCGTAACAGGGTGAGCTCCCGTGACTTGTCCCAGCTTCTGCCAACCTAGCAGTTCGAAGGAACATAAAAAATGCAAGTAGAAAAAATACGGACCACCTTTGGTGGGAAGGCAACAGCATTCCGTGTGCCTTTGACGTTGAGTCATGCTGGCCACATGACCACGGAGACGTCTTCGGACAGTGCTGGCTCTTCGGCTTTGAAACAGAGATGAGCACCGCCCCCTAGAGTCAGGAACGACTAGCACATATGTGCGAGGGGAACTTTTACCTTTACCTTTATTCTTCTTTTACTTTTCTTTATAGTAGCATAGTAATGGGTACAAAGGGGGCATAATTCAGACACTCCTTTTTATTCCTTCCATTTGAAGGACCATGTTCACCCAATGGATCTACTTCCTCTAACACAATGATTGGGAAGGCAGCTCCCCATGTGTGCTCCAACTGGATAGCTCAACAGACAGAGCTCTGTAATTTAACACCAGCGGTCTGCAATTAAAGTAAGATCGAATCCCGCCAGGCTCAAGGTTGACTCAGCCTTCCATCCTTTCTAAGGTAGGTAAATTGAGGACCCAGTTTGTGGAGGCAATAAGCTGACTTTGTATAAATATACAAAAGTATGAAGGCTATTGCTTAACGCATTGTAAGCCGCCCTGAGTCTCCGGAGAAGGGCGGCATATAAATCAAATTAAAAAAAAAAACAAAACTCTTGAATCAACAATAAATCACTGCATGATGTGAATAACTTAAGTCAGAGCCTATGATCAGAAAAGTTAATAACGCTGTTATTACATAGCGTTATTCCCTAACCTGTTGCCCTACCCCTCCAGGATGTATTTGTAATATGTAATGCCTAAAATTTCCAGCCATCATATCGAACAGACATTTGGGATCTGAGATCCAACTCTTTCAAAAAGTACGAGGATGGGAAGGTTGGTCTGTAGACTTTTGCTATCAAATTCATTGGATATTTACCAAATAGAAGAGAATTACTGTAACTCAGGTTGAACTGGGGTCCTGGGTGCCCTCTTGTTTTCTTGCAGATATTTCATTACACCGATGATGCTACCTTATTGGATAATGAAACATCTGCAAGGAAAAAAAAAATCAAGCTTAGAGTCTGTGGAGATTCTCAGTCATCCAGGTCATGGTTGTCCCAAATCTGCTTTTTCAAAAGGCAACTGGCCTTTATTCTTCTTTGAAGATGTTTCTTGTTTTCATCCAAGGAGCTTCTTCAGTTCTTCACTTCTTCAAGGACCCCACAGTCACGAGGTATTTGTAGCGCAACACTCCTCAACTGATTTATTCTAAGGGAGTCAGCTCCGTAGAAATCAGGATGAAACATTGCACAATAAAATGGCAATATTGTGGGAAAATAAGTGGAAATCATCTGTAAAGAGCTAGATGTGGGCCACTTGTCAGATAAGAATTTATTCATCTTTTAAAACAGCGGTTGGATTTAAGAAATAATTGGAACAAGTAGCTACTTCTAAAGAGTTACTCTTTTTTTTTCTTTTGCCCTATGATGGATTTTTGAATGAAGTAATATTATTTTCCTCGTTCAAGATGCCTTTTCACAATAGATAGGCAGTTGTCAACACCATTTGTTGGGGCCCATTTATCATCTCATAGTGATGATTCTCATGTATTCAGGGAGGCAGAGATTTTTTCCTCTCTTTGAGAAAATAACTTGGTGATGCTCTTGGGTGAATACATCCTTTATCCATACTCAAATGATAACAGCAATGACTTAGTTCGTATTTCTGGGCTAATCTACTTCAAATTTGATCTTGAAAAATTACTCTTACTGTGCGCCACACGCACACACACAAACATAGCCTAGTGTTTAAGCCATTGTGTTGATCTAAAGTCGTTCTCCTTCTCTCTCCCTCCATCTCTTAAAAATAATGAATCAATTGTTTGGTGATTGTGATGGGAGTGCATGTCCACTTGAAAATAAAATGAGAATAGGGTTGGGGAGGGTTCTTAGCTCTTTTATTTAGGATTCAGCTTTTTATTCCGATAATTAGATTTGGAACACATTTTTTCCAGGGTGGATTTGATTTAAATCGAGTTGATTTAAATCACAATTTAAATCATGATTTAAATCACTAGTAAAGAGGCTTGATTTAAATCAACTCAATTTAAATCATAATTTTTAAAGAGCACCTGTCATCTCTGCTACTCCTTTAACCCACCGTTGACTCATCGATAGTCCCAGTGTTGCAGACTATATAGCCTCATGCTCCATAACTAAGCTCCATTTCATGCTGAAGAAACTAAATTATTTATGTATCTTAAATAGAAAACTACCTTACGATAGATTTTTACCCCAAAAGTTTTTTATTAAAATAAATTCGATAAAAATAAAAAAAAATCCAATTTAAATTAAAAAAAAATCCGATTTAAATAAAAAAATCTGATTTTTTTTGATTTTTTTAAAAAAATCATTGATTTTTATCCACCCTGTTTTTTCCCCTCTTTTGCTTTTACTTGAACTAATACAAGGAATGACCCCAAGACCTTCTTATTTGACTTTTTTATAATATTACATATGATTGTAAGTAAGTAAGTAAGTAGCAAGATAGTAAGGCGTGCATGTGCAGGCTGATTTTAGGGTCAATTAGTGATCAAATCAAACCAACACATCTCTCTCTCTTTTTTTGTAAATGGAAAGAACATTAGCCATTGTGATAAACATTTCTCCCTCCCTCCTTCCTTCCTTCCTTCCTTCCTTCCTTCCTTCCTTCCTTCCTTCCTTCCTTCCTTCCCTCCCTCCCTCCCTCTTTCTCTTTCTGAATTTGCCTTCATAGTTTTAAAAGTATCCAAATTAATGGGAGGATTTTGCACTCCAGATGTGGCTATACTATAATAGAGTCTTATAAATGCTGAGAAAGTGGAGGGGAGGGTGGGAGAGAAAAAAAGGGAGAAAAAAAAAACACCACCACCCCACAAAACCTAGCTTGGAACGAAGGAGAACGAAATCAAGAGCACACCTGGGTTTGACAAAGATTGCATTTACTGACTGCTGCGCTATCACATTACAGAGACAGACCAAATCTTTGGGAGCAGCTGTAGAGAAAGGCTTGGCAAATCGGTATGCAAAAAAGCAGGGCATTGTTAACTTAATCAGATGCCTAGGAAAAAGATGTGCCAGACCAAGAGGGTGATATATAAACAAGCGGGGAGTCCAAGGACCCATGGGGAACGAAGGGTGGATCCCTCCCCATTCCCCCTGCCTTTTCTTAAGGCTCCATCCTGAATCAGATTATTACTATATATATATATTTTTAATCATCCCTCTTCCTCCTTCCTTTCCACGAAAAAAAAAATGTTGCTATTCAGTCTACATTTCATTCCGGAATTGTATCACGGTCTGAATTTGAGCTCCTGCATAACACATACAGATGGAAGGAGAACTTTGCTTGAAACCCTCAACATTTGCTGTTATGTTTATACCCTATTTTTTAAAAAAATCTGAGGTTCTGTTTTTTTAAAAAGATGATTTTAAAACAAACAAATGAGGCTACATTAGTTGGGTGGGGCCCTCCTGGATATTCATCTTAGCTGAAAAATATCCTCTTTAAAAATCTTAATCCCTGTTTTTGTTTTTTTTTAAATGTGTACTTGTAACTTCCCTTGCAATATAATTAATAAATCAAGCAATTATCAGAATACCAAATATAACAAAATACAGACACCTGATTTAGTAGCAGTTTTGTTTTTGATACTGACAGAGCCAAGATTTTTAAAAACAACAACAACAACAGAGAAATCATATGCCCCATCAGTTCAAATGATGTCACTATTAAAATATTCAGGTTTATTGGGGGAAGAAAGATTCTGTTGTTTATTATTATTTTCTTTTTACAAATATATTTCCTATTATCTCATTGAGAGGGAGGGAGGGAGGGAGGGAGGAAAGGAAGGAAGGAAGGAAGGAAGGAAGGAGGGAGGGAGGAAGGAGGAAGGAAGGGAAGGGACAGAGGCAGGAAGAAAAGGATTGCATTTTATAAACCGAAGGCGCCTAGAATTAATTCTGTCTTCAAGAGAAGTTTCAGTCACCTGTTATTCATGTTCCCTATTAATGTTAATGGGGATATATGGCAAAATTGACTTCATCTTTAAATCTAATATCATAAAAAATAAAAGAGTAATGCTATTTAATCACCCACAGCTTAATAGTGCCTCTGTTGTTTACTGCCTTTTCACTAATTGCTCTGTACTAATGTGTTTTTTGTGTGATTTCCAGTAGTGCTAAAAGAACAGAGATCCATAACCAATTAAATATAGTATTTTATGTTAAAAATATATCTGTTGCCGGCCACAAATGAACTGAGGAGAGTGCCAGTGTTGTTGTTGTTGTTATTGTTGTTGTTGTTGTTTTGGTGTGTTTTGTAGGAGCAAGGAGAAGGTTGGCGTGAACATAATCTCTCCGTTTACATGACAGCATGATGATATTTACAAACAAGGGGGCAAACTGAAGGAAGCTGAAGCATTTTCGCATTCTTCCCTTTTTAATTAGCATTTGCATCTCTCTTTTCTATAATAGTTTTAGCCATCCAGCAATATCTGGAAGGAAGGAAGGAAGGAATGCAGCTCTGCCTTAGGGACTACGGTTTTAAGTCTTTGGGTTGGCATTGAAGGAAATAGAATCTTTGGTCTTAATTCTGACTGGGTTTTTGTTTCAGGGGGAGCCCCCAAGAAGCGTTTTCCCAAAAGGCAACTGGACTTGGTTCTTTCTTTCTTTCTTTCTTTCTTTCTTTCTTTCTTTCTTTCTTTCTTTCTTTCTTTCTTTCTTTCTTTCTTTCTTTCTTTCTTTCTTTCTTTCTTCCTTCCTTCCTTCCTTCCTTCCCTTCCCTTCCCTTCCCTTCCCTTCCCTTCCCTTCCCTTCCCTTCCCTTCCCTTCCCTCCTTCCTGGGGGATTCTGTCAATTTTATATTTTTGTCAGTTTTCTCACTGATACAAATTCTCTTTTGCGCTGCTGCTGACAAATTCAGCAGCAAAGACCACATAATATTTGCATGCATGTTGGTGTATGAATCATTGCATGCAATGTGTTCACTTTTACTGGCAATTTTCCTTCCTTCCTTCCTTCCTTCCTTCCTTCCTTCCTTCCTTCCTTCCTTCCTTTCTTCCTTCCTTCCTTCCTTCCAAAATGTTTCACTTCTCATCCAAGAAGCTTCTTGAATGAGAAGTGAAACATTTTGAAAGGAGGGGGGGAAGAAAACTCCCCAAAGGTGACTTTCAGAAAAAGTCCCTTAGGGATAACCATGATCTGAATGATTGAGAATCTCCATAGATATTTCAGGGGGAGGATGAGTGATAATGCAGTGATCTGGATTCAGAAATTTAAAAAAAATGCTTTGGAGGAGAGATGTGGTTACCTGCAGCTGTTGGGACCTTCTTGACCACATTGCCTCTGTTCCTCAGTTTGTGTGGCAGGTGTGCATAAAAAGCTCTGGTGGCCCAGAGGTTAGAATGCAGCATTGCAAGCTAATTCTGCCCACTGCCAGGAGTTCGATCCTGACTGGCTCAAGGTTGACTCAGGCTTCTAAGTGCTATTGCAATTGCTATATAAGTCAAAGTGCTAATTCTGTTCTGTTCTGTTCTGTTCTACTTGACTCTATTCCATGCAATATTGCAGGCTAATTTTGCCCACAGTCTGGAGTTCGATCCTGACCGGATCAAGGTTGACTCAGCCTTCCATCCTTCCGAGGTGGGTAAAATGACAACCCAGATTGTTGGGGGCAATAGGCTGACTCTATAAACTGCTTAGAGAGGGCTGGAAAAGCACGATGAAGCTGTATATAAGTCTAAGTGCTATTGCTATTGCTATAAATTGAATGAATGAGATGCTAAGTGGATGTGACAGTGTTATACTCTTTTGTTGCCTGCTTAACTCCAACATATATTTTCTTGGGACCGCATGGCTATAAACTATGCAAACATGGATGAAGATATGGCATCTTTGTCAGATGCATTGCGTGCCTTGATGTCCCCTTCAAAGTACCTGCTCTGCTTTACAAAAAAAAAAAAATAGCTGCCTATTCTAATTAGAAAGCAGTTTTCAGTTGGTGCTTAATAAGACATCCATGCACCAACCAAGAAGTTGGACCAAACATCCGGATTCATACAATATACCATGATGTTGGTAATTGGTTGCTGGTGATGGTGCCCCCCAATTTGGAAGTTAGGAGAGTGCATGCATCAAGAATGAAAATTGAAACTGAACACCAAATCAGGTCAATGTTAAGAAGTTGGATTATTTATTTATTATTCACATTTCTAGGTTGCGTTCATAGTCTGGAGAACAGAATTAAAAACAAAAATAAAAAACATCAAACAAAACAGAAAAGAAAATGTGTTCCATTCCCATGGAACATATATCCACTAAAATCTCTGCAAAGCGTCTCCCAGAGGGAGCCTGCATCTTGGAGAAAGAGCCTTCCATACATGTTTAAAAGACAGCAGGGTTGGGACAGAATAACATTAACCAAATTAACAGTGATCTGCACATCTCTAGCCAGACAGATGACTGGGTGACATGGTTGTAGGGAAATCTGGTAGGAATGAAGAAAGATCAAGGTTTATGTATTATGCATCAATAAAAATTGTAGTGAACCCTCTCTGGGATCCTAAGTTAAAAGGACACTGATTAGCTGCTCATGAGTGCCTCCAGTTGTTTGCATCTGACACTGTTGCAATTGTATTCTTCCTTTATTTCATCGTTTGAACGGGTGTCTGATATCTGTTAACTTTTTTATGCCTCGTTTTGTTCTCCGTTGCATTGTTATTATTTGCAGTAGTCAAACATTTTCATACGGGCCAGGCAAGTATATGTTTTCAAAACGGTAGTAATAACAATAATTGCTAGAACATTAAAAAAAACAACAACGTACACACATCTAAAACACAATTTTTTATTTAAACTTCTAAAATGAGCAGAGGATTGATATCCCTTGCTCCATGGGGAAATCAAAAGTCACCTTGGGCAAAGTTGTGTGTGATTTTATGCAAGGCAACTTATCTTATGAATCAAGTAAAGAGCAAAACAGCTAACAACAACAAGATTGAATTGTTGCCTGCTAGACAAATCTGAAAGGATTGGGAACCCGAAGCCCATTGAACAAGACACATTCCTTAACTTCTTGAGAGAGAGAGAGAAAAAAAAATGAGATCAATTAGGACCATAGTCATACCGTGATAGACAGTTGTCGGTGCATAATAAACATCTTTAGAGGTGGGTGAACATAGGATGTTTTGTTTGTTAAGCAACCTGAATGATGGAGCTTCAGTCTTGTACTTCTGGTGTAAGGCCAGTAGTTGATGCATCACAATTCTCCCAGTGTTGTTGTTTTTTTTTTTAAAAAAAAAAAATTCAAACGTGCCTCACATTAAGATGAAGTAAAACAGAGGTTTGGCTTATTGCGAAGATATATAGCAATTGAAGTGGATAAAGTGGGGCAAGATCAGGGAGAAGGATGAAGAAACATTTTTCACAGTTATGTTAAATTGCCCACAAAGACAGGGTCATCATTGCTAACTAGAGCAGTCAAAAGAGGTGTACCTTTGAGTGGAAGATACTAATAAATAACAGGAGAGTGATGATGTTGGGAAAAAGCAGGCAGAGCCTGGGGGTGGAGTCAAGTGAGTAACCAGCCTGGAGTCCTTATGTCGCCATAAACAGTTTATGTCCAAGCCCTCCTGAATTCCGTTGACTCTTTACGTAGCACCAATTTAGTGCTGACTAGATTTTTGTGAATGGGCATGATAAATAAATCATCTTAACTGGAACATAATGTGTGGCCCCAATTATTCACACCTCATATATCTCCTCCCTTGCTTCTGATATGTTTAGACCAATGCAGTTGGGTTAGATGCATCAAGAGAATTATTATGTTTCTTAAAATCAAATTCAGCATCAAGGGATCTGGGCAAATAAAAATAATACGTTTTATGACAGATAATATCATAAGCTTTAAGATATTTTGAGTTCTTAATCAGCAAGGGATAGATAATGTTTTTGATAAATCTCCATTTATATTTGGGGAGGTGTGATCTTGAATCACCCACCAGTGGGTGATACCACCAGAGACAAA
This sequence comes from Pituophis catenifer annectens, assembly GCF_029215685.1. Taxonomy (NCBI): domain Eukaryota; kingdom Metazoa; phylum Chordata; class Lepidosauria; order Squamata; family Colubridae; genus Pituophis; species Pituophis catenifer. Next base: position 17,370,063 of record NW_027256893.1, on the reverse strand, counting down.
CTGGAGGTGTCTTTCTATCATTTCCTTCTTTTCTCTCCTCTCTCTCTTTATCCCTTCTGGTGGGGTGCTAGGAGATGGACAAGTCCCTTATAAAGGATTTTGAATTAGCAGGATCCCATATGGGTCGGTCACCAGGACCAGTGTTGTGGTCCACCAGCAGAGCTGGCAGCAGATTCGGACAGTGAGGAGGTTGGGGAGGAACATGGGCCAGTCCTGGAGTCTGGGGAAGGCTCTGATGAGGGTTCTGCATCAGAGGCAGAGAGGGGGCCAGGGCCATATTCCAGTTATCAGCTGCCTTCGGAGTCAGACATCAGGGAGGCAGACGAACAGCTGGAGCTGTTCTCAGTGTGCGCATGCGCAGAGTTGCCAGATGAAGAGAACAACTAAAGAACAAGGGTCGACTTTGGAGTAAGGCCACAGGTGGACAATGAATGGCCCCTCCCAGAGGGAATAAAAGAGGAGCGAAAGGGGAGTGGAGTTTGCAGGAGACAATTAGTTTGCTTAATTGGTTCGTGACTCCTTGCCAAGTTTTCAAGATATTGGCCTGGTAGCTTCCCAAGCCAGATAAGGTCTGTGACTGTAAATTCACCCTTGAAAGATTTTGCTGGATGTGAATGAGAAGGATTCACAGTAACTTAATAAAAAGTGGTTTTTGTCGAGACAAGGCATCTGCTTCGTGGTTTGGGGAAGCCTAGGTCAGAACAACTAGAGAGCTTAGTCTTCTGAACTTTTGGACTCGTGCTGGAGCCCATCCTCAGGGAACTTCTCTCTCGCTATTCCAAAAGCTCAGAAGACTAAACCTCTGGTCCCAGTGACTGACTCAGATTGGATCCTGCAACATTACCCTGGGACATGTATGTTTGCCATCTCCATTCATGATTTTGAACTGGTCTGAGATGCACCTGAAATTAGATAGGGGGCTGCTAGTTGCCTACTTCCACTTTATAAATTACACAAAGAACAAGGTATATCCAATTCCCACAGAACTGTTCCTTTCCTGACACCTATTGGTAAAGAAAATTAATGCTTAGGATGGATGTAGAACAGTGGTGCATTCAACAGGTTCTATCCGGTTCAGGAAAACCGGTAGCAGCAGCTGCGGGAGGCTCCGCCCACCTGCCTGGACGTCATCATGTCCCGTTTTTGATGCTCTGTGCATGCGCGGAAGGTTCTGTGGAGGTTGCGCATGCGCTCACATTTGCGAACCGCTAGCGAAGCTAAGTGAATACCAGCCCTGATGTAGAAGCCACCATTACAAGACCAGCCACCCTCCTAATTTAAAGCATCTTTTGGCTGTGAAATCTTGAGTCCCCGTGTCTTGCCTTTATTTGGTAGTCTGTAAGATCCTTTCTTTTTTAACGGATCACATGCAAAACTTTGAAAGGCACATCTGTTCACCCCATCATCTCAAACGTGCAATGGACCTCCACGCTTTATTTGTACGTTCGTTGATTGAGCACAGCAAAAACGATGCCATGGATTGTGGTATTTGTAAGGGACGGATTGTAAGGGTAAGATTGCAAGGGTAAGGAAGGCTACTTTGAAAAACTACACATCAATAGTAGATAACATTTTGTTTGCTGAACATGCCACGGGCCATCCAGGGTGAAGTTTTGGAAATTAGTCCTAAACTAGATTAGATGGACTATGGCCAATGGACTGACTCAAGGTAAGGCAGCTTTGTATATTTATATTTAAAATAACCAAGCTCAGAGAACACCAAGGACCACATGATTCTGAGATACAATGCTATGGGCGTACACATATGAGTAGCATGGTGGCCTAGCGATGAAAACGTTTGCCTCCCATTAGGAAGGTTGAGAGTTCAATCCTAGGTAGTGGCAGATTTTCTCTCTCCTAAAGCACAAAGAAAAAAAAAATCTGTTGTGAGCATGGTGTCAGGAAGGGCATCCAGCCAGTAAAGAGCCTTGGTAGTACAGTGGTCTAAGGCACCCTGTTATTAAGCTGGTTATTAAGACCAGTTGCCAGCAATTACTGCAGGTTCGAATCTCGCCAAGGCTCAAGGTTGACTCAGCCTTCCATCCTTTCTAAGGTAGGTAAATTGAGGACCCAGTTTGTGGGGGCAATAAACTGACTTTGTATAAATATACAAAAGGATGAAGGCTATCGCTGAGCACATTGTAAGCCGCCCTGAGTCTCTGGAGAAGGGCGGCATATAAATCAAATTAAAAAAAAAAATGCTCAGCTCCATCTAGTCACCTTGATTCTAGCCGAATTAAGGGGTTGTTCTTAGTTGCAAAGTCATGTCCGACTCATCGTGACCCCATGGACAACATTCCTCCAGGCCTTCCTGTCGTCTACCATACTCTAGAGTCCATTTAAGCTCACGCTCATGCTTCAGGGACTCCATCCAGCCACCTCATTCTCTGCCATCCCCTTATTCTTTTGCCCTCAATCTTTCCCAGCATTAGGCTCATCTCCAGGGAGTCCTTCCTTCTCATTAAATGGCCAAAGTATTTGAGTTTCATCTTCGAGATCTGGCCTTCTAAAGAGCAGTCATGGTTAAGGGATTACACTGTCATAAAAAGAGTTATTTAATGCTATGGGCATATGCATGTATAAATCAATGACTGGGTTCCAGATGGGAAACTGGCTTATCCCAATCACGAGAATAAACATTGCTTTCCTTTCTAGATGAATAGTGTGAACGTGACTCCCAGAATTCTGAACTGTAATCTCATGGCATTTTTGGACCCTTAACCGCTTCTCTTTTCAAAGTCCAGAGCAAGCTCCTGATGACAATAGGAAAAATCTGCTGAACTCAGTGGAGTTTCCACGTATGTGAGCAATAGCATATACTTATGTTCTTTGGAGGTTGTTATAAGGATTAATTAATTAATGTTTGTACAGCACTCTGGATGTATAAAGTGCAGTAGAAGTGCTTAGCAATATTATTATTAAGTCCCTGTGCGTCACTTATTTACTCTTAATATCTGAGCAGAGTGTGGCTTTTGATTTTGTGAACTAATAGATCTAAGGATGGAGGAGAGGCATTGCTATGGCTATGGATTCAGGCAAATGTTGAATGGCTCTTATAACTAGGAACAATAATAATCAGGTGAAGAACAAAGTACCAGTTGGCAAAAAAAAAAAGAAAAGAAAAGAAAAAAGTGCCTCTTTGGAAGGTTTTTTTTTTTTTTTTTTTTTGCAAGGTTGCAATTTACAGTTCTAACTGAGAGGAATGTTTCTCACTTAGACCAGGAAGTCTTTATTTTATTTTTATTTTTTTTATTTTTATTTTTATTTGATTTATATGCCGCCCTTCTCCGGAGACTCAGGGTGGCTTACAAGGCGTTAAACAATAGCCTTCATACTTTTGTATATTTATACAAAGTCAGCTTATTGCCCCCACAAACTGGGTCCTCATTTAACCTACCTTAGAAAGGATGGAAGGCTGAGTCAACCTTGAGCCTGGTAAGATTCGAACCTGTAGAAATTGCAGGCAGCTGTGTTAATTACAGGGTGCATTAAACCACTGTACTACCAAGGCTCCTTGGTCTTTGCATGGCCAAGCAGTGAGTGTCATTACAGTCACAGTTGTGAGAATACAAGACACTACTAAAGGGATTGGTGATAGGAGGTTTCTCTTATGTCTGTGAATAGTGTGCATAGGGTCTCAGTTATCTCTAAGAAATTCAATAATAAAATAAGTAAATTATTTTTTGAAAGCAAAGGTAGGGGAAAAAAATCCTTTACTTCTAACCCCAAAATTATTACAGGTAACCCTTGGCTTACAACAGTTTGTTTGTAGGAGATGGGGTGGCTCAGTGGTTAGAATGCAGTACTGCAGGCCAATTCTGCTGACTGCTGACAGCCTGCAGTTCGGCAGTTCCATTCTCACCGTTGACTCAAGGTTGACTCAGCCTTCCATCCTTCCGGTCAGTCCCAGAGGAGATCAACCCTGACTGCTCTTTAGAAGGCCAGATCCTAAAGATGAAACTCAAATACTTTGGCCACCTAATGAGAAGGAAGGGCTCACTGGAGAAGAGCCTAATGCTGGGAACGATTGAGGGCAAAAGAAGAAGGGGACGGCAGAGAAGGAGGTGGCTGGATGGAGTCACTAAAGCAGTCGGCGTGAGTTTAAATGGACTCCAGAGAATGGTAGAGGACAGGAAGGCCTGGAGGAATGTTGTCCACGGGATCGCGATGGGTTGGACACAACTTCACAACTAACAACAACAACATCATCCTCTTATTACGCATCCCTCAACATTTTAGGCTACATTTGAATCAATGTTCTAGGAACACTTTGCTTGATCAGTGCTTGATCTGTGAGGGTTTCTTCACAGGACAATCCTGTACAAGAATTGAACTGATTTTCTCTGGGTTTTTTTTTTTTTTTTTTAGATTCAGGAGTGATGCCCTGAATTCACTGGGCAGTAAAAGTGCCAAATTCTGCCTACAAAATTGAGAAAAGAGACCTTCAGGGCTCAGAGAGATAGCTTTCTTTACTCTAACGAGGCAAAGGTTTTTATCATTCCAGATTTATCAATATTTCAAAGGGTAATACTTTTATCTTTTGGGCTTTTCGTACAATCTTTCCTGCTTCCTAGACACGCCTCTTGAGTTTCATCTTAAAGATGTGTGTTATTGTAAACAAATGCTTAGAAACTATTTCTGTTAAAAAAAGTCATTTGTGGTCCATGTTAGGTTTTGGCATCTCTCTAGATGCTTTTCCCGCCCCTCCTTTCCTTGCTGCCCCAAATTCCTCCATCTCCTCCTTGCTTTAATGCTCCAGCCTACTGTTGTGAAAATACTCTAGCTGTGGCAATTAGGATTAAGCTGCCCATTCGGAAATAGCCAACTTCTCCATCACGGCAGGTTCTGTCCGTTTCCAAATGTTTTTATTTTTTTTTAAAAAAAAAAACTTTCCCCTAGATTTCTGAGGCATGTACGGATTGATCGCCCACAGCAGTCAAGAGAAGAAGCAGGTCAGGCCATTGTAGCTCACCTGAACGCTAGCTGAGGTGGTGAAAGGATGCTCTTTATGTTTTTTCTCCTTCCCACCAACTCTTAAGCATGGGCTTGGAAAGCAGCTGGGGTCTAGCCCTAGGTAACACATAGGAGTGTTGTGGCTGCCAAATGGTGCCCAGACACAGTGCGAATGTAAGCAATTAGCAGAGGCTACCCTCCTGTAGTTTGATTCACTCGGTGTGTGCCCTGCACATTTTTTGCAGCTGTGACTCGAAACTAGGAGTCTCCTTGTGGCCCATAGACAGCTGCTTTGCTGGGAAGCCAAGAGGAAGCTCTTTTACTACAGAGCCAGATGCAGCTGGGCTAAGCTTTTCTCAGCTGGATTTTTTTTTTTTTTTTTTACATATCTTGCTCCAGCTTTTTTTTTTTTTTTTTGGCAAAAACAGAAGAAACAAAGAACAATGCATCTGAAGCCCAACTGCACTTTCTGCTAATACCTCAACACACCCAGAGCTTCAGACACAAAGACCCTCTTTAACTCCGTGTCGATGACATTAGCAACTGATGCAAGCCCCTGCTTCTCCTATTCTTCGGCAAATTCCAAGATATTCAAAGAGGCCCAATCGAATATACGTTTATAGATTTTCCTCCTTTGAACTGTATTTGACATTTCAGAAAGCCATTAGGCTAAATTGAAGTTCCAAGGCTGCCAAACAAATATTTGCAAATAGGAATGGAAATATAAATATCAGATTCGCAGGTCAAGATTTGATTCTGTCGTTGGCATTTGAGTCTCTGTATTTAAGGTCAAACCGGGGCTTACTGTCTACTTGTGAGTAAGCCACACTGCAGGGAGAGTTCAAACCCCTAGTAAATATGCCGAAGATTGCAGCCTACTCTGCCTTCAAACAACAAATAATAATACACTTTCAATCAAGAGGTAATCCTTGACTTAACAACCATCTGTTTAGTGACTGTTTGAAGTTACAATGGCACTAAACATAGTACTTATGACCAGGGATGGGTTCTAAATTTTTTTTACTACCGGTTCTGTGGGCGTGGCTTGTTTTGTGGGTGTGGCTTGATAGTCATGTGACAGATCTTTAGGATTTAGCAGAGGTACTGGTCTACCAGGCTTTTAACTGCTTGCAGAGCTGTACCGGTCTACTCATTCGTTTTTGGAGGCACAGGTCTACCCATTTATTTTTGGAGGCACTAGTCTACTCATTCGTTTTTGGAGGCACTGGTCTACCCATTTATTTTTGGAGGCACTGGTCTACCCATTTATTTTTGCAGGCACCGGTCTACCCATTTATTTTTGGAGGCACTGGTCGACTCATTCGTTTTTGGAGGCACTGGTCTACCCATTTATTTTTGCAGGCACCGGTCTACTCATTTGTTTTTGGAGGCACTGGTCTACCCATTTATTTTTGGAGGCACCGGTCTATCCATTTATTTTTGGAGGCACCGGTTTACTCATTTGTTTTTGGAGGCACTGGTCTACCCATTTATTTTTGCAGGCATTGGTCTACCCATTTATTTTTGCAGGCATCGGTCTACTCATTTATTTTTGCAGGCATTGGTCTACCCATTTATTTTTGCAGGCATCGGTCTACTCATTTGTTTTTGGAGGCACCGGTCTACCACCACACTGCCTTTTAACACTGATCAGCTGTAGGGCGGCCCTTTGAAGCCCCATGGCAAGGGTTTAAACAGTTTTTTTCCTTATAGCCCATCAGCTGGGACTTAGGAGGCAGCAATAGATTAGGGGTGGTGCCAAATAAAAGGTAAGAATAATGCGGGGGGGGGGGGACAGAACCGGTTCGGTGACGTCATATTGTCACCGCTACCGGCTCGGCGGAACCGGGTGGAACCGGGAGGAACCCACCACTGCTTATGACCAGTCCTCATACTTACGAGTGGTGCAGCATCCGCTTGGTCACATAATCAAAGTTTGGGTGCTTGAAAGATGCCCTGTATTCACAACAGCATCCTAAGGTCATGTGATCACCAGTTGTGCCTTCCCAGCCAGCTTCTGACAGGCCTAGTCAATGGGGGAAGCTGGATTTGCTTACTAACCATGTGATTCACTTAACAACTGCAGCCATTCGTTTAACAACGTTGCCAAAAAAGTCATAACATGGGGTGTGACTCACCCAATAATCTTGTTTAGCCACATAAATTTTGGTCTCAATTGTGTCATTATGTTACCTGTAATCTTTAGTTTGGGTTAATTCTGTACTTTTGGAGGTTCATAGACATAATAGATCGGTAAGAAATATTTTGCAACTGGAGAATTTGTATGTCCCAGTGATTTTAGTCACAGTAATCTGTAAATTGAAGGTAATAGGCATAAATAATGGGTAATACTTGCTCTTCCCGTACCCCCTTTATTGTCCCCAAAATAGCTAGAAATGTAATTCCTATTTGCAACTTGGGGTGAGGTTAGGGGGAATTTAGGGTCCCAGTGGACATCATAAACTATTTGAAAAACATGTAAATATAACTGCTTAATTTGGGAAGTAAGAATGTAAACCCGGCAAATTAACATGAAAGTTATCCCTGTTATGTTCATTGGAGTGATACATATGTAACAGAGGTGGGTTTCAGCAGGTTCTGACCAGTTCTGGAGAACCGGTAGTGGAAATTTTGAGTAGTTCGGAGAACAGGTAAATATCACTTCTGACTGGCCCCGCCCCCAATTTATTCTCTGCCTCCCAAGTCCCAGCTGACCAGGACGAAATGGGGATTTTTTTTTTTTTAATTTGATTTATATGCCGCCCTTCTCCAGAGACTCAGGGCGGCTTACAATGTGCTAAGCAATAGCCTTCATCCTTTTGTATATTTATACAAAGTCAGCTTATTGCCCCCACAACTGGGTCCTCAATTTTGCAGTAACCTTCCCCTGGAGCAGGGAGGGAATAAAGATTTTGCACTATCCTTTGCCTGCCATGCCCACCAAGCCACACCCTCCAAGCCACACCCACAGAACCGGTAGTAAAAATAATTTGAAACCCATCACTGATATGTCAGTGTCCATGTAAGCATTCTCATAGCTTGAGATATATCCATCCTGGTTGTAGAGTGAATCGAGAAATGAACACAAAAGGGATTGAAGGTAAAATACATCACCAAGGAGAACAGCTGAGTTTAAGAGGGCTAGATGCAACCAAAGTGTAGGAAGTCATCCAGAAGATTGGTGGTCATCTAACCAATGGAATAGACAATTGGAAAATACTTTTTTTCCTCTGTAGAGAGGGCAACACAACTCTGCTGTTTTCTTTTATCTTCTTTTGCTCAAAATCCCCCCTCCTGCACAACTTCAGGTTGTGATTCAAATTCAGTTTATACCAGGGGTGGACTGCTGGGGGTTCGCAGGGGTTCGGGAGAACCTCTAGCTAAGATTCTGTGCAGTTCGGAGAATCCCCCAAATCCCACTCCTGGCTGGCGCCTCCCACCCCACCCCTCCCAGGAGTCCCCACGCAGCCTGTTTCAGATGCAAGTAAGTGCAGGATGTGCATGGAAGCTTGGGGAGGGTGAAAAACAGGCCTATCGGAAGTTCGGGAAAGCCAGAAATGGGCCTCTGGAGCCTGGGGAGGCCATTTTCGCCCTCCTAGAGGCTCAAGGAAAGCCTCCAGAGCCTGGGGAGGGCAAAAACACCCCCTCCAGTCAGCCAGGAGGCTGACTAGGCCACGTCCACCATGGCCACACCCACCCAGCAACTGGGCAGAGAACCCCTTGCTAAAATTTTTGAAGCCCACCCTCCTCAGTTTTCTTAATTTAATAAATACTTACATGAGGTAAATACATGAGTATTTAATAAATACTTACATGAGGAATCTTCCTAGTCTACATGCATATATACCAGACTTTTGGGTTATGTTGGACATTTGAACAGGGAGTGGCATTTCTTACCTCTTCTTCCTTCCTTCCTTTTTCTAATGGGTTCAGGAATTCCACGGGGAGGCTGTCCTCTGGAGATAGTTATTTGTCATAACAAATGGGTTTCAGCTTGTTTTACAATAGGGAATCTCCCACGGCACTGACAGAAAGAGGCACTGCCTCTAGGGGACATTACTTAGTGTTGATCTTTCGTTTTTATTTCGAACACGAGTGATGCTGTTTGCATCTCGTGTTTCCCTTCGCACGTTTCCCCCCTCCTCATTTGTAGGTATGTAATATTAGAAGTGAACGATCAAATTGTGGACTTAATGGTGTGGCTGCATGGCTAATGAAAGATGCAAACTAGCACAATAGCACTTAGACTTATATACTGCTTCACAGGGCTTTTTAGCATGCTCTAAATCAGGGGTCTCCAACCTTGTCAACTTTAAGACTTGTGGACTTCAACTCCCAGAATTCCTCAGCCAGCTGGCTGAGGAATTCTGGGAGTTGAAGTCCACAAGTCTTAAAGTTGACAAGGTTGGAGACCCCTGCTCTAAATGGTTTACAGAGTCAGCCTATTGCTCCCCAACAATCTGGGTCCTCATTTTATTGACCTTGGAAGGACAGAAGGCTGAGTCAACTTTGAGCCCTGTCAGGATTGAACTCCAAACTGTAGGCAGAGTTTACCTGCAATACTGCACTTTAACCACTGCACCACCATGCAGGAAATTCCACCAGTAAGGAGGAATGTCCTGACTCTGATGACTATTAAGCAAGGGGACAGCTAGTTTTCTGAAGAAATGGATGCTACATCTCTGGTGGTTTTCAAGAAAATTGGACAGCCATTTGTTCAGAACGGTACATAATATGCGCTCATAGACCACCACATCCAGAAACAGATACCACAAAGATTCTAAGAATATTACTTTATTGTTCCCAGATATAACAACAGCTTCATGAAAATATGACACAGTTTACCTCTATTCCCTCTTAAACCAACCAGAATGAAGGTGGTATTATTTTGAGTTTGTTTTTCAGGTTTTCTTCTTCCTCAGGTTTTTTAACCGTTCTTCTATTTCAGGAGTGCCAAACTTAACTTGCCTCTGCCAGCAAAAATGGAGCTTGGGAGGGCAACGCGCGGTCCTCCAGGGCTCTGTTTTCGGCGCGACGGCCTCCTGCAGCTCCCTGCCAGCAAAAACAGAGCTTGGGGAGGTTGCATGCAGCTTGACTGGGCTCTGTTTTTGCTACAATGGCCTCCTGCAGCCCTCTGCCAGTGAAAACAGAGCTCGTGTGCGGCCCTCCCAGGCTCCGTTTTCACTGGCAGAGGGCTGTAGAAAGCTGCAGCAGCCGAAAACAGAACCTCGATGAGTGATGTCAAGCTGGCCATGCCCACTCTGGCCACGCCCCCCAGCCCCCCCTCCCAGGTGAGACACAACCCTGATGCGGCCCTCATTGAAATCGAGTTTGACACCTCAGCTCTTGCTTGTTCCCGCAGACCTTCTTCAAAGTTATATTCACATTCCTCTGTAAATGCATTTAATCTTGTGGAGCCATGGGTTTAAAAAAACTCATCCACAAGTGTAAACTATCTCAGTCCTTTGGATGTCCAACTTCAGATCTCTTTAGATACCCATAACTGCACATCAGGACTCGATTTACTGCCCTGCTTTTGTAGGGTTGTAAACTGAAAATATATTAATATAGTTTTTATACTAGAAAAGATAGGGGCATTATGAGGATAAATTTGTTAGCACTTAGAGTTCAATAGACAGAAGTGCAAATCATTGTTATTATCTCTCTCTTTATACATTTTTAAATAGAACATGATAATCATCTTTATGAATGCTACATTATTTATAAGGGTCATTGATGTTTGAGACATTTTTGAGCCAACACCCTCGTTGGTAAATAGACTTTTAGTATCAAATATAAGAAACCCAAACACTTCTCTTTTCAAAAGGCAGTGGGAGATGCCATTTATTCCAAAATGTAATGAGTCACTGTGCAAGAAAGGGTGTATAGTCATAAAATTGCATCCCAGCTTGATCTTACGGTCTGGATTGGCAAGGTAAGCAGGCCATTTAACAATCCCAGATCAATCCTGCACAAAATGTTAAAAAAACCCAAAAACAAAGCAGTAAATGTTGAGGGGAAAAAATGCAGGCATACCAGTAAGAACTTGGGTTGGTGTGATCCTTCCAAAGTTACCAGCAGTCAGTCTGTGGAATTTTGTAAATGCTTTTGTTTTTAATAGGAGCCTACATTTAGAGATTGAATGGATGTGAATGCATACCCATTCAGCCTTTAACAAATGGAGCCTTAACATGAGCATGTCTGCAGCATTAGAACGCTTAATGTTTGATGTCATATGAGGTTCTAGATAACCATGATGCCTCCTGTCCTTGAATTAGGCTCTGATGTCCTAGGCTGCATTAACAGAGGGGTAGAATCAAGATAACGTGAAGTGTTAATACCACTTTATAATGCCTTAGTAAGACCAGAGGTGGGTTCTGACCAGTTCTGGAGAACCGGTAGCAGACATTTTGAGTAATTCAGAGAACTGGTAGTAAAAATTCTGACTGGCCCCACCCCCATCTATTCTCTACCTCCCAAGTCCCAGCTGATCGGGAGGAAATGGGGATTTCCTTCCCCTGGATTGGGGAGGGAATGGAGATTTTACAGTATCCTTCCCCTGCCATGCCCACCAAGCTACGCCCACCAAGCCATGCCATGCCCACCAAACCACACCCACAGAACTGGTAGTAAAAATTTTTTTGAAACCCACCATTGAGTAAGACCACACTTGGAATACTGCATCCAGTTTTGGTCGCCACGATGTAAAAAAGATGTGGAGACTCTAGAAAGAGTGCAGAGAAGAGCAACAAAGATGATTAGGGGACTGGAGGCTGAAACATATGAAGAACAGTTGCAGGAATTGGGCATGTCTAGTCTAGTGAAAAGAAGGATCAGGGGTGACATGATAGAAGTGTTCCAATATTTGAGGGGCTGCCACTAAGAAGAGGATGGCCAACCTATTCTCCAAAACACCAGAAGGCAAGACAACAAGCAGTGGATGGAAACTAATCAAGGAGAGAAGCCGAGGTGGCGCAGTGGTTAGAGTGCAGTACTGCAGCTACTTCAGCTGACTGCTAGTTTAGCAGATCAGCAGATCAAATCTCACCGGTTCAAGGTTAACTCAGCCTTCCATCCTTCCGAGGTGGGTAAAATGAGGACCCAGATTGTTGGGGGCAATATGCTATTTAGTATACTGCCTTTGGTGTAAGCCGCCCAGAGTCCTCGGAGAGTGGGCGGCATAGAAATGTGAATAATAATAAAATAAGCTACCTGGAATTAAGGAGAATTGACTTGACAATGAGAACAATTAACCAGTGAAACAGCTTACCTTCAGAAATTGTGGGTGCGCCATCACTGGAAGTTTTAAGAAGAGATTGGATATGTCTGAAATGTTATAGGGTCTTCTGCTTACGTAGGGGGTTGGACTAAAAGACCTCCAAGGTCCCTTCCAACTCTGTTATTCTGTTCTCTTCTGTCTCAAGACCTAAGAGCAAATTGTGAAAGAGTAGTTTCTTTCTCTCTTGTTTTGCATTCCAATAATTCTTTGAAAGCCTGCCACAAAAACGTTAGCTCATGCCTGTCAGTTTTTCTAGAGGCAAAGTCAAGGGTAACCTTTGTTTACATACCATATTTACAGATCTCACAGCCTTTTCTGGAGATGAGTATTTATTTATGGATGTTGCTCCTAGGACACCAGTATCAGAAATGGCGCACCAAAAAAGTATCTTGGAATTTGAAAAAACAACAACAGTATTTTGTACATTTTTACTTGATGGATGGAAGACCAGCAGCTTTAGCCTCCTGCTTGAATCCAGTTTCAATACTACACCATTCTTCTTACATTTCAATTCACAGTCCGGGTAAACTTTTTTGTACTTCAGCAACTTTGTTTAGCTCCTGTGAAGTTAGCTAACATCCTGGCATGTTTCTGCTTAATGACTGGGGTGAGGATCAAGCTGTGTATCAGTTGCAGGAGTGTTCACAGTTGAACTTCAAATTAGCTATTTTCTTTCACACATGTTCAACATGGCAGCTTTTAGCGTTTTCCCTTCACCCCCTTTTCAGAAGCTCCCTTTACGTCCACCGATTGCCTTTCGAGATAAAAGTAGGATTAAAAAAAAAAAAAAGAGAGAGAGAAAAGAAATAACAGAAGAAGACTGCAAGTGAACAAACAATGCTATCACAGCACTTTAAAATAATCAAATATGGTTTTTTTCCCCCCTCTCTCCTCCTTTCTCTGTTTGCATTCTAAGGAGTATAGAAGGCAGTTTGGGAAGGTGAAAGAGAAGGGGGGAAAAAACGATATTGGTGTTTTCCCATCAACAGGTATAGATGATGTTAAAGGTGGAAGAGAAGGAACAAACACCCTTAGAAACATTGCGCTGCTATTTTTGTCGTTCGGTTCTTTATGACAACTTATTTGTACTTAAAGGAATCTTTCCAAAGAGCGAAGAAGCATCATTAAATAAAGACTGTGAAATGTGCAATATGGCTTATTTATTTAAATGTTAATTGGTCCAACGAACACTTCTAATTAGCTCTATATTTGCTTAGCAAAAAGTTTTACAAATTCCAATTGTGAAAAAAGCAGCTATTTTGAGCTGGTAAGCATGTTGTAGCATCAGCTATGATTTTTCTATAGTTCTCAGCCCTTGAAGGCACAATTTAATTTTTCATGTATGCATACTAGCAACGGTAAACACTTGCGAGTGTAAAGAACCTTCTTTAATTAGCTGCACAACAATTAAAGGATTCACAAACTAAATTGAACCCTGTCTCTGTGCTTACTAGCTGAATTCTACCACCTGTCACAACAGCACTTTGTTCAATCTGTTATGCAAAATCATTATAGCAATATAGCTGAGGAGAAAAAAAAGAGAGAAAACAGCAATTATTTCTTACTTTTCTCTTGAATGGGTTATTTTGGGTTAGATTCATGTCAGGTTCATTGAAGCTAACCTTTTGAAATCTGTAACAGCATAATTCTTCTATGGCAGGCTTAGGATTTCTAGATAACTATTTCATTTTACTCTTTTTCAAGAGAAGGGAAGGCACCCTCTTGATACAAGGTATTTTTCTCTGATCATTTGGGAAAAGTATACGTGTGTATCTGAGGTTGGGGGAAATAATCCAAACCCTTTAATTTTTGCAGCAGGCTGCTATTTTTCTTTTCTTTGTCAGACCAGGAAACCCAAAAATCTAATAATAAAACCGCTTCCTTTATTATTAAACTCATTAAATGATGTTGCAAAACAGCAGTTGTAAGAGTTTGGATTTTTGTTTCCCTGATTTCCTGCAACTTCTCTGTTTCCCTTTCCCTTTCTCCCTCTTTTCCTCTTTCCCTCTTTCCATCTCTCTCTTCTTTCTTTCTTTCTTTCTTTCTTTCTTCCTTTCTTTCTTTCTTTCTTTCTTTCTTTCTTTCTTTCTTTCTTTCTTTCTCTCTTTCCCTCTCTCTCTCTCTTTCTTTCTTTCTCTTTTTCTCTCTTTCCCTTTCCCTTTCTCTCTCTCTCTCTCTCTCTCTTTCTTTCTTTCTTTCTTTCTTTCTTTCTTTCTTTCTCTCTTTCCCCCTCTCTCTCTTTCTTTCTCTTTTTCTCTCTTTCCGTTTCCCTTTCTCTCTCTCCCTCTTCTCTCTCTCTCTTTCTTTCTCTTTCTGTCTGTCTTTTGAAAATAGTTTGGATTAAACTCCCACAGTTTAGCTAAAGCATTAACCTTGAGACAATGTGCTCCTGCAATTTACATTGTGGTATCATCTGTTCTAGTCCAATGTTTAGAAGCCTCAGCTACTCTGACTGATAGGGAGAAGTATCAGTTGGGAAGCATGGTCCCAACTGCATTTGAAGAGCTATGGGTTCTGCAACCCCTGAAAAATTTTATAGAAGCCATTAAAAAAAAAACAACCTATGGCTTTGTAGCCAAGGAGGGCCAGGAAGGCATTAACTGAAATTAGTATCCACACTGTACATTTACATGTGAGAATTATATATAATTCTGCATATCCACTGACAGGTATGTGTGCATTGTTAGACAGGGCACCATGCCCTCTAGTCTTCTGTTTGCTGGTAGTGGAACATGTGTCGCTACGTGGTCCTTATGCAAGTTACATCTAATTTTACCACCATTTTTGTTGGCACAGTTGTTAAGTGAATCAGGCTTCTTTGCTTGTTGGAAGGTTTCCCCCTGGGAAAATTGGCAAATGGTAATCATGTTAACCTGGGACATTGTAAACATTGTAAATACAGGCCGGCATCCAAATTTTAATCAAGCGACTGCAGGGATGCCTCGATAGTCATAAGGACCAGATAAGTCATAAGCAACTTCAAATGGTCATTAAATGGATGGTCGTAAATCAAGGACTTACTTGTACCCTGGAGCCTGAGCACATATAACGCTGGAGTAGGAATGCCTAGTTCCAGAATTGTGACACTCCCCAAACTTCAGCCTCTCTTTGTAGGAATTTGATATCTATGGGATTCATTGGAAACTAAGAGTTGCTTAGCTGCTTATGGATTTTTCAGAATATCTGTCTGATTTATCTGTGGGTGCAAACACGTAACTTTTAAATATCTTTTCATATTGTCGCTATGTGGAACAGTCGCCTGCTTAGAAAAATTCCAGGCACCTGTGCTGCCTTCTTCCCCCTCCCATTTTGAGACTTTCCCCCAGCACAGTAGAGTTGGCAACAAAGCTGCAGCCTTGACACAGGGTTGGGAGGAGATGGGCGGAGAACAGATAAGATCCAGGTTTGGGAATCTCTGCAGCAAACGGAGAAAAGCAAGCGGAAGAAAAGGTGGCATTTTTCCTTCAAAGAGAGGTGGATGATTTAGAAGAAAAAGTAATACAAAGCACAGGAGAGTGTGGAAAAGTGCAAGTTATTCTCCCTGGCGTTTAACCCAGAGGAAAAAAATAGCAGAAGAAAAGAGACAGAGACGGAGGGGGAGAGAGAGAGAGTGGGGAGGGAGAGGAGAGAGGGAGAAAGAGAGGGAGAAAGAGAGGGAGAGGGAGAGAGAAAGGGAGAGGGGAGAGAGAGAAAGAGATATGGGGGAAAGGGGAAGGGAGAGAGGGAGGGGGGAGAGAGGAGGAGAGAGAGAAATATGGGGAGGGAGAGGGAGGGGGAGGGAGAGAGGGAGAGGGGGGGAGAGAGAAAGAGATATGGGGAGAGAGGGAGGGGAGGGAAAGGGGGAGGAAGGCAGAGGGAGAGGAAGAGTGGGAGAGAGAGAAAGAGATATGGGGAGAGAGGGAGGGGGAGGGAAAGGAAGAGGGAGAGGGAGGGAGAGGGAGAGAGAGAAAGGGAGAGAGGGAGAAAGAGAGAAAGAAATATGGAGAGAGAGAGAGGGAGGGAGGGGGAGCGAAAGGGGGAGAGAGGGAGAAAGGGAGAGGGAAGGAGGGGGGAGAGAGAAATATGGGGAGAGAGAGGGAGGGAGAGAGAGAGAGGGAGAGAGAGAGGGGAGAGAGAGAGAAAGAGATATGGGGAGAGAAGGGGGAGGGAAAGGGGAAGGAAGAAGGAGAGAGGGAGGGAGAGGGAGAGAGAGAGAAAGAGATATGGGGAGAGAGGGGGAGAGAGAGAGAATTTAGGAAATGGCAGATCAGGATTTGTAAGAAGAAAACATGACTGATAAAGGAGAACATTTGTAGCTCAGGGTTGACAAGAGGGGTCCTTGGTTGTTTTCTTGCAGAGGTTTCATTGCCCAAACTAGATAACATCATCAGAGCTAATGATCAGTAGCGCTGATGACGTTATCTAGTTTAGGTAATGACACCTCTGCAAGAAAAGCAGAAAACGTTGCTAATAATACTATAGAGCAAGGGTGTCAAACTCGCAGCGTCACATTGTCATCACATGACGTATCGTGACTTTTCCCCGCTTTGCTAAACGGGGGGTGGGCGTGGCCACCACATAACGCATCCGGCCCGCGGGCCACATATTTGATACCCCTGCTATAGAGCATAGTGTAATAATACCACGTTTTCCCGAAAATAAGACCCTGTCTTATATTTTTTTGAACCCTGAAATAAGCACTTGGCCTTATTTTCGGGGAGGTCTTATTATTTTGGGGTGCATGGAGCAAGACGGGGCTCCTCTTGCCATCTTACCTCATTTCCAGCTCTGTCTCCCTAACCCTAAACAGAGGAAGTGGCGGGGACCGGCTGTGCATACTTTTAAATATTTTTTTGGGTGGGGAGCTTATTTTCAGGGGAGGGTTTATTTACGGGGAAACACAATAGTGAAGAGGAAATGCGCCTTGGTGGCGCAGCAGACTAAAGTGCTGTTAACTAGCACCAGCTGCCTGCAATTACTGCAAGTTCAAATCTCACCAGGCTCAAGGTTGAGTCAGCCTTCCATCCTTTTGAGGTAGGTAAAATGAGGACCCGGTTTATGGGGGCAATAAGCTGACTTTGTATAAAAAAGAACACCGCTTAGGGGGGGCCAAAAGCCCTACTTAGCAGGTATATACAAAAGTATGAAGGCTATTGCTTAACGCATTGTAAGCCGCCCTAAGTCTCCGGAGAAGGGTGGCATATAAATTGAACCAACCAACCAACCAACCAATCAATCAATCAACCAATGTAATAGTATTAGCAGAATGTTTATACGATGTAATATGAGGAAATATTGTTATAGTAATAGTAATAATCACAGTAGCAGGAACGCAGGGTTTATAAAGGCATTTTTCCTTTAAAAAAAATGAACCAAAAATCAATCCGCTTAAGGATAACATGGGAAGCCCATTGGTGTCATAAGAATAGCTTCTGTGACCGCAGTTAAAGAATTTGTTCTTGAGTGAGGAACACACAATACGAGCGTTTCATAATCGGGGGGGGGGCTATCCATGAATAGGTCCGATTATTCCACGGTGCAATTTTAAGTTGCCCAATATTTTTAGATGCTTGTCCCTTTGCATCATTTTGCGAAAATGTGTGGGTACAACGAGGCCCTTTGAAAGCCTGACATATTCTCTGAAAAAAAAATAAAAAATAAAAGCCAAAAGGGCTGAAGTTATGGAAGAATGTATGTTTTATGCTCTCTAGCTGAAAGCTGGAAGGGAAGCTGCCACCGATAGCACTGACTTGTAAAATTCTTAGATAATTTGGCACTGCAGAACAAGAAACAAGAGGCATGCCAAATGTTTCTTGAATGCACTTTTTCAGTCCTCCGTCAAAATATCTTCAGTTCTATAGCAACTATGGATGGCTTCCACAGAACAGAGTCATTTAAAGATAGCTTAAGATAATATAGCTTGGTGCACTTTCCGTATATGTTTAACAGTCTTGGAGGCAATGAAGCTGTTTTCAACATGACTGCACAAAACAAACTGAGGAATGATTCTTATATAATGGGGCTGGATTTCGGGCACCTTTGTTCATCCCTTTGCACCTAACCCTGCACGAAAGTGCCACAGTATTTGAATAGTAAACTCTGGTTATCTAAGCAATGCAATCGGCATCCTGTTCCTTCCCACTTATTAGCATATCTATTTTTCTTGGAGTCGTTCTATGGGAACAATTGGGGGTTATGTACTGCTCTATATGTTAGGAATGCACTAAGCCATGCCTGCTGGCACTGGAAGTTTTAGTCCAAACACATCTAGACGGGGGTGGGCTGCTGAGGGGTTCGCAAGGGTTCGGGAGAACCTCTAGCTAAGATTCTGTGCAGTTTGGAGAACCCCCAAATCCCATCCTGGCTGTGCCCACCCATCCTGCCTCGCCCCTCCCAGGAGTCTCAACGCAGCCCGTTGTCAGGTTTCGCTGTTATCTTCCCACCAAAGGTGGTCCCTATTTTTCTACTTGCATTTTTTACGTGCTTTCGAACTGCTAGGTTGGCAGAAGCTGGGACAAGTAACGGGAGCTCACCCCATTATGCGGCACTAGGGATTCGAACTGCTGAACTGCCGACCTTTCGATCGACAAGCTCAGTGTCTTAGCCACCGAGCCACCATGTCCCTGTTGTTAGGTTAGCAGGTGGATATTTGACAAAAAGTTGTTGAACCTTTTGCTATCTTTTTTTTTTTTGGCGGTCTCCCTGACTGCCAATCCGGTCATCTTTTGAAAGAGATGATTATACAATGAAAGACTGGATGCTTGTCTGCATACCATTGCCAATTCACAATGAGAAAGCCCTCCGCCCCCCCACTCCCCAATTTCATTGAAATATTTCCTTGGGGAGGGGGAGGAAGTTATTTTCCATTGAACAGAATGAGAAGGGTAACAACAAAAATATAAATTAGATGTTAAGCCTCCTAGCAGTTCACAGTCTTACTTTAGAACAGTTTTCAAAATGACAATTAAACACCAATTGTCCTTTCTCCCTGTTCCTTTAAAAAACAACAACAAAAAAACATGTTATAACTTAGGACAAATGGGTAAGAGTTTTCATCATCATTTGGATGGAGCTGCAGATTGGGTCTTTTGATTTACTCTCTCCATTGTTGTTTTGGTGATGCCTGTCCTAAAAAGCAATTTGGGCACAGATTCGGAGTTTTAGAAACAGGGTATAGTTTCACAGTACAGGAAGTAGTTCACCCTTAATAAAGCTAGCTTCTTCTTCTTCTTCTTCTTCTTCTTCTTCTTCTTCTTCTTCTTCTTCTTCTTCTTCTTCTTCTTCTTCTTCTTCTTCTTCTTCTTCTTCTTCTTCTTCTTCTCCTTCTCCTCCTCCTCCTCCTCCTCCTCCTCCTCCTCCTCCTCCTCCTCCTCCTCCTCCTCCTCCTCCTCCTCCTCCTCCTCCTCTTTTCTTCTTCTTCCATATCCATCATTGGATGCTGGCAATTATGTTGGCAATCCTATTTTTGTCAACAGGCGCCACCACCGCGCAAAGCGTTGAAAACGGGACGTGATGACGTCCGGGTGGGTGGGCAGAGCCTCCCTCAGCAGCCGCTACTAGTTCACCTGAACCGGATAGACCCGGCTGAATACCACCACTGTTTCTCCCTTTGGTGAAATTTGCAGGAAGGAAATAGATGCCTAAAGTTGTTTTTCCTTAGAAGATGGATGGATGGATGGATGGATGGATGGATGGATGGATGGAAAGAAGGAAGGAAGGAAGGAAGGAAGGAAGGAAGGAAGGACAGACACGTACTCCATAGCTGTTTATGCCTACATTCTTTTTCCTCCTTCTCCCTTGATCCATCTACATCCTGACAACGTCATTATCTCTTACTACATCCCTTTCCCATTCCTGCTTTTGAAAGCTTCTGTTTCCTCAGCGGGGTTACTGTTTGAACCTCGGAATTCTGAACCAATTCATTTCTGAAAAAGATATTTATACACAACTACAGAGCATCTGCAAGGAAGCCACAAATAAAGAATGATTTTGGAGGTAAGGAAAGCTGCTTGTCCTTTGATCTTGTGCTGAAACTGAAGGCCTCCCGAGAATCCGTTCTTCCTAATGAAAAGAGAGGCATGTCCCTCCCACCTTTAGGGTCAAAACAGATGTGCCATTCTGCATTTGCCAGCTTATCTTCTGGCAAATAAAAGAGTTGTGAAGTGGGAGATCCATGAGCAGACCTCCTGGCTTAAATTGATAAAAAATAAAGCCACGGCAGAGAATTGCAACTTGGATTGATGGTGATGGCCCTGGGAAGAGAAGCTTTAATCTTTGTGTCCATGCTTATCTCACTAGTTTGCTCTTAGTCCTATTGTCTGGAAAAGATCATCACAATATTGTTCTTTGTCTTTTTTCTTGGAACACATGGATGCACAGTCTTTTTAAAGCCACATGCTACATGGAGAACTTAAGGAACGTGTAAGGAGATACACAAGAATGGAACAATGGGGCAGAAGGATCTGGTCAAAGCAGAATTGTCATATTACAATTAAATCTTATCTCAACCTTGGCAATCAGCTAAACATCTCCTCTGCTGCTAAGGGTAACAAGGGTTTAAGAGGTTCAGGATAAGTTGCCCCAATATAACAAGAACTGAATGATAGGAGGGCTCAGGAGGAATAAAGGTAAAGGTTCCCCTTGCACATATGTGCTAGTCGTTCCCAACTCTAATAGGCAGTGCTCATCTCTGTTTCAAAACCGAAGTGCCAGCACTGTCCGAAGACGTCTCCGTGGTCATGTGGCCGGCATAACTAAATGCCAAAGGCACACGGAACGCTGTTACCTTCCCACCAAAAGTGGTCCCTATTTTTCTACTTGCATTTTTGACGTGCTTTCAAACTGCTAGGTTGGCAGAAGCTGGGACAAGTAATGGGAGCTCACCCTGTTACGTGGCATTAGGGATTTGAACCGCTGAACTGCCGACTTTTCCATCGACAAGCTCAGCGTCTTAGCCAATGAGCTACTGAGTCCCTGTACCTCAACCTTTGCAATGGGCTAAACATCTCCTCTGCTGCCAAGGGTAACAAATTGTTTTAAGAGGTTCAGGATAAGTAAAATAAAACAAGAAATCAAGAACTGAATGGTAGGAGGGCTCAGGAGGAATAACAGGTGTAAACTAATGATGGGAGTCTTACATAAACCCCACCACTGACATATACCCTCTGCTCATCTCCCTTTAAAAAAAAGCACTATAATAACTGGAATATTACATCAAAAGTGCCCTGGACAGATGCTAAGCCTGGGGGAGTTAGCTTGGTATAGTAGTTATGCATAAGGCTAGAAACTTGGAGACTGTGAGTTCTAGTCTTGCTTTAGGCACAAAGTGAGCTGGGTGACCTTGGGCTAATCATTCTCTCTTAGCTGTAGGAAGAAGGGAAGACCTAAAAATCTGCCTAGAAAACTGTAGGGCAGGGGTCAGCAACCTGCGGCTCCGGAGCCGCATGCAGCCCTCTGCTGTGGCTCTCTATCAGGTGATCCCACCGTTGGCTGGCCCCGCCCCTCGCCCTCCCCTCCCAGTCACTCCTCACCTGGCCTGAGAAGGTAAGGGCGATGGCGGGGGATGGAGAAGTGGCCAGGGCAGAGAGAGAGAGATACAGAGAGGGAGAGAGGGGGGAGAGAGGGGGGAGAGAGGGAGGGAGGGGGAGAGAGAGATATGTCAAAAGGATTGTGTGGTTCCTGGTGTTTTTTAACAACCGGTTCTCTGCCCTAATGGGTAGGCGTGGCTAGTGGGGTGTCATGTGACTGGTGGAAGTGAGTGACATCGAGTTGACCACGCCCACCTAGGTTTTGTGGCTCCCGATGTTTTCTTTTCTGTGGGAAATGGGTCCAAATGGCTCTTTGAGTATTTAAGGTTGCAGACCCCTGCTGTAGGGACTCATCCATCTGAAATTGCTACCGTCCCAGAATCACTATGGAACATTCAGTTCTCTTTTGAAATATGCAGTGTTCTTCAGAAAACAAAGAAGTGCTTTTTTAAAATCTAATTATGAATGCAATGTACAGTAAATATACTTCTTTAGAACATAATGTTTTATTAAGATGTAGCCCCCATCATTATCACATACCTACAAGGATCCCAAATTAGATATGCCACCTTTGTTTTTTTTAACCATCGTTTTTTTCCCCAGCATGTTGTAGAGTATCACCTTCAGATTTGTTTATAAAAACATTGCTTTGTCCTTTGAAACACAGCTATTTATTCCACCGACACCTACTACCGAGAGAGATAATGCACAACAGGCATTGCTGCTGTCAAACTTGGCCAACAAGCAGCTTGTGACTCAACCCAACAGATGTTTCAACAGTTGAGGTCAAAGGGAATTTATGGACTTTGCAAGTTCCTCTCTTTTTGTTATGGGACAAATGCCAAAATTCTCAACACCAGGTACAAGCATTTGACCTAAGCAGTAGTAGGAGCAAGGGAACTAAGACCCGGAGGAGATGAAAGAGCCAAAATGTTATTTTGTTGAACCGGCAAACTGGCAACAATCCAACTCACCTGATCTGACGGTATCTTGCAGTTTAGGAATGTTTGTATACCTATTTGATGGTTTATATCAGAGCTGATGTTCCTGAGAAGTAACACTACAAACAAAATCTCTTTTGAGTTATTCAAAAGTTAACCTTGAGTTTTGCTTGTTAGATAAGTTTGTGGTTATAGAAATGGCTGTACGTGTTAGAATGTAAAAGTTGAGATGAATGCTACTATCTCATTCTACTGCACTACAAAAAGAGTTGGAATCCTTATTTTTCATTACTTTCCCCCCTTTACCTTACACTTCTTTCTCTTCCCTTTTTCCTCCCCCATTTTTTCTACTACTTTCACTTCCTTTCGTATTTTATCCTTTGATAAACTTAATAAAACTATCGCAGAAAAAGTAAAAGGCAATCACATTATTGTTTGAACACTGATTGTGTGTTAATTCCAACTTTAATTCAATGATTGCTTCAAATTACTCCTGAGTTAGATTTTGGTGATGCTAGTGCAATCACAACTGTGATTAGTATTTTTCACTGATCAAGGGATTTTTTAAAAAAACCCAAAAACAACCACCTTAAGATGAGTTTGCTGTTCAAGAGTGATGTTTTTTTTCCCCCCTGATGGCCTAAACTTTTCTGGCACTTATCTATTACTTGTTTTCAGCTATGTATACAGTGCCATGTTGTAAGTAATTGAGATATTCTTATGAGATGCTGAATAGCTAAGCATCTTGTCAGCTTTTAAAATATTTTTCTTTTAATTTTCAAGTATGATTACTTGACACCCTACAGTATAGATGACTGACTATCACCTGCAATATGCAGTGCTGGGGAATATGGTAAATTTGTATGTGAGATGCCATGGAAATGAACCAGATTGTTACACAAATTTAAGGAATAATTTTAGAATGCTGAGTTTTGTCAGCAACTAGCTAATTGTTGATTAGCTCAGATGACTTTTTGGAAAGTTTAATGTTGGTCCCAACAACTCGATTCCACTCTTAAATCTTGAAATCCCTTGGCCCAGAGGCTACATTATAACAATGGCTTGACATATCTTTCTGATTTAGTTATATCCATCTCTGTCATTATCCTAATCATTATTATTACCACCATTATTAAAGAATATGACCCGTTTTGCCATTTATTCTTACTTGTAGCAGTTGCTGGAAGATAAAACTTATGTAGCTACACTCAACTTTAACTTCTCATCTGAGGTTCAAATAAGGATCGGTTTAAGAATTTCAGAGAAAAGCAGCTTTTGAAATGAACATATAAAAATATGGTATCAAATCAGCTGGGCACCAGCTATTGGCTGGAATAAGCCATTAAAGATAAATAGGCCCCTTTTTCTGATTCTAAATCAGCCAAATTTTAACTCTTTCCACTATGCTATACATTCCTTGCATTGTCTATACATGTATTAACGAAAAACAAGGCAGCCATACTGCCATATATTTTATTTATTAATAATCTGGCAGATAAACCACTCTGTATCCTGCTCAGTGCAATAATATTTCTGATGTAATATGTTTGGATGCCCAAATGTCGCCAGCGTTGATTGTTAGAGTTTTTTTTTTCTTAAAACAAAAAACCAAACACTAGCTCAGCACACCCAGCTCTGGGCTAAAATGTAAGCATGAAATCTCTGGTTTATTTTTGTAATAATGTTTACAGCTGCTTAATGACCCTGAATAGGTTCAGAAATCTGGTGCCCTGTATTTCTTAATAGGAGTAACAGAATAAGAGAATTGGAAGGGATCTTGGAGGTCTTCTAGTCCAACCCCCTGCTTGGGCAGGAAATCCTATACCCGCGATGGCAAACCTATGGCACAGCTGGCATGCAGAGCCCTCTCTGCGGGCACATGAGCCGTCGCCCAGCTCAGCTCCACTGTGCATGTGTGCCTCCCGCCAGCCAGCTGATTTTCAGGATGGAGGTTGTGCACGCATGCACAGGGAGCATGGGGGGGGGTTGTGTGCGCATGCGTGAGGGGGCCACATTGCATTATGGGTGTCGGCATGCATGCATGCTGTCATGCATGCACACACGTGCTTTTGGCACATGACAACAAAAAGGTTAGACATCACTGCCCTATACCATTTCAGACAAATGTTTGTCTAATCTCTTTTTAAAAGCACCCAATGTTGGAGCATTCACAACTTCTGGTAGCAAGTTGTTCCACTGATTAATTGTTCTCACTGTCAGGAAATTTCTCCTTAGTTCTAAGTTGCTTCTCTCCTTGATTAGTTTCCATCCTTTGCTTCTTGTTCTACCGTCAGGTGCTTTGGAAAATAACTTGACTCCCTCTCCCCCTGAGATATTGGAACACTGCTATCATGTCTCTCCTAGTCCTTCTTTTCTTCAAGGCTCTTGGATGAGCCTTGATAGTACAGTGGTTTAGTGCACCCTGTTATTAACACAGCTGCCTGCAATTTCTGCTGGTTCGAATCTCTCCAAGGCTCAAGGTTGACTCAGCCTTCCATCCTTTCTAAGGTAGGTGAAATGAGGACCCAGTTTGTGGGGGCAATAAGCTGACTTTGTATAAAAATATACAAAAGAATGAAGGCTATTGCTTAACGCATTGTAAGCCGCCCTGAGTCTCCGGAGAAGGGCAGCATATAAATCAAATTAAAAAAAAAAAACTAGACATACCCAATTCCAGCAACTGCTCTTTATAAGTTTTAGCCTCCAGTCCCCTAATCATCTTTGTACTCTTTTCGTATCAACCTTAGCTAAGCAGTTGCTGGTCTCGACCATAGGAATCTGATTTAACCAAATTTTGCCCTCCCTTCCATAAGCCTGCCACAGTCAGACCCACTGGAGAGTTGCTCAAGTTCGAAAACGGCTTTGAATCGCTATGATCTGGAGAGAAAGCTGTTGTCAGCGTTCCAGAAAGTCCCCAACTCCATATTAGCACCAGAAGCTTCCACGCTGCCAGCTGTGCTCTTTTGAACATTCATACAGGCTGACTGACTGGAACAGTGCAAAAAGTGGGACTTGCTTCTTCCTGCACTCAAAATATTCATCAATCCAGCCCAGCTGAACAATTTATATGCCTGGAGGTCAGAATATTTTCTAGATGATGCAAGGCAAGGTCAGTCAACTTTGGCTGTGGGGCACACTGACTCTGTATTTTAAGGTCATAGAACGTTCTGGTTAATTCCCCGTTTTTGCATCCCCCCCCTTCACTCTTTTTTCTTTTGTTCAATTATGTTTAATTCTCAAGAGACTACCTGGACGAGTCCTTGTGGTTTTCTTGGCCAGGTTCTTCAGAAGGGGCTTGCCATTACATCCTTCCTAGGGCTGAGAGAAAGTGACTGGCCCAAGGTTACACTGTGGCTTTGTGCCTAAGATGAAACTAGAACTCACAGTCTCCCAGTTTCTATCTTGAATGCCTTAACCACTACACCAAACTGGCTCTTTTGCATTTGCTTTTATTACCATATTTTTCAGAGTATAGGACGACCTTTCCCCCACCTCCCAAAGGGAGTGAAAATTTAGGTGCATCTTATACATTGAATGTAGCTCCGCCCACCCATTGGCCCCCACCCTTTGACCTCTGCCTCCCAGCAATTTACCTCCTTGCAGCAAGCAGCAAGAAGAAACAGCCCATTCCAGCTTCAGCACAGCCTAATTAGTTGATTGTCTGTTGGATCGGCCTCCTGACTCTCAGCTGTTCTGCGCGGGCCTCTGATGCTTGCTGCAAGGAGGTAAATTGCTGGCAGCAGATTTTTTTTTCTTGTTCTAATCAAGCTATGCTGAAAACGAAAATGAAAGTAAAGCAGGCTGTTTGCTGTTTGCTGCAATGAGGCAAAATTGCTGGGAGGCAGAGGCAGATTTCTTTTTCTTGTTTTCCTCACCAAAAAAGGTAGGTACGTCTTATAGTCCGGAGCGTCTTATACTCTGAAAAATACGGTAATCTTATGTATATGAGCTAGTCCTTAATTTATTATACCTTTTCACTAGTCAGTTTCTAGGTCCCCCCCCCCGCCTTTTGTCAGATATTAACATTGTGAAGATAAGTTCTGACTAGTTTTGTACTCCGGCACTTTCTTTTCCATAAACTTATAACAACTGCAACGTCCAGCCATCGCACTCCACACGGCTCCACAGCAGAGCTGAGAATAGCTATCACTCAACAATTCCTAAGTCACAAATTCTCCATTTTTTTTTTCTCCCTCTGAAATTTAAATTGCAAAATGGGAAGGTCACCATCTTTCCCAAATGCATTAATTTGGGAAAGTCTAAATTTCAGGCTACCGTTTCATTTCTCGGGGTATATATTTTAGATGGTACAGAATAATCCATTGCAGGGCAAATAATTCTTTCTCACCCAAATTTCTGGAATCAAGTGGTTTCAGATTGACAAAAAATATATATGTAAAACCTTCAGAGGAGCATCTTCTGTGATTTGAAATGGGACTCAGACAGGGGTGAAATGCTACTGGTTCGCACCAGTTTGGGCGAACAGGTGGCGGTGGGTGGTTCGGCGAACTGGTAGCAGCAGCAGTACGAGGCTCCGCCCACCCACCCGGATGTCGTTACTTCCTGGTTTTAACCCTCTACGCATACGCAGAAGGTTTTGAGCATGTGCAGAGGGTCCAAAATTGCATGTGATGCACGCACGCGCACTTCCGAACCAGTAGGGAAGGTAAGTAGATTTCACCCCTGGACTCAGAGATTCAGAGGCTGTTCCATACTGCTTCTGCCTATGAAATGTTGGAAGATGTAACAGAATAAACAATAAATAAGTCTATGGCACAGATATTGTATATGTAGCCAATTTTGTAGCTCAAATCTTTTAAGCATCCAGGCTGCATTTTTTTTTTTAATCCATTTATTGAGAAGAAAGTCCAGTAAATTTACTTGGAAATAGAGTAGGCTTAAATTTAATTATTTTAAGAACGTTTAAATTACAGACCTTTTATAAACCTTTCTTTTCCAAATCTTAACAATAGCTTGTAATGAGGCATTAGAGCTGCTGGATTCTAAACAGGCAGACATTTCGGCTGTTGGAGATTTCTTTCCATTCCTCCCTGGCAGTTGGGATTTTTAAAAATATATCTTAGTTCCTACTTAGAAAATAAATTGTGTAAAAAAAAAAAAAGCGTTGGTCAGTTTTAGCAGATTTCTAATAAAATGGAATCTTTAAAAAAAGATTCATAAATAGTATATTTTAATGGTATTTTTATGGAATCTATTTTCAAGCATAATTGCTTATATTTGGATGTCACAATAAACTCATTTCCCCAAGCTGTCTGGGATGACATTCCTAAAAAACCTTCAGTGGCTGGAAAAAAAAAAAGGGAGCTGAAGTCTAAATCTAATTTTCATGGCTTATTATAACATAAATGAGACAAAGGGAGCTTTAGGATCGAACACCCACCCTTCCTGTGACTGGGCAAGGAATTTAGAAAATTTTGCCTCTACTATTGGTTGACCACAGCTTCCTCTATTGGCCAGATTAATAACGTTTAGTTTTTAAGATAACCATCTTAAAAAAAAAATTGTTTGAAGTTGCATTGTTCATTAATCGAAGACTGCTACTTAAGACATGATGCAACTTATTTAACTAAATACTAAGCAGAGCTTTTTTCTAGCTCAGATCTACCTTACAGCTACATTAAACCATTGTTACAAGCCCGGATACTGTATTAATCATTTCAACATGGTTTGTTTCTGCTGACAAGGTTTGTCCAGGAAGGCTGAGAATTCATGCTTATACTAATATATATTATCTAATACGTAGTAACTAACTAACTAACTAACTAACCAACCAACCAACCAACCAACCAACCAACCAACCAACCAACCAAATAAATAAATAAATAAATAAATAAATAAATAAATAAATAAATAAAAATAAATAAATAAATAAATAAATAAATAAATAAATAAATAAATAAATGTGATCACAAAATATGAGCTTCAAACTGAACTGCTGTTAATGCAGGGACCTCCTCATTCTAGATTGGAGTTATGAGGTTAGAAGTAAGAAGAACCCTTGACATTTTGGTGAGAAAAGGACTGTAAATCATTAATAGATTTAAAGCCAATATGGTGTGCCTTTGTGGTTGATATACAGCTCCCAACATCTCTTACCGTTGACCAAACAGCCAGAATGACTTGAACTATAGTCTGGGGAGCCACAACGTCCCTAAAACCTTATTCTGGCAAAGTGGCACCCCATCCCTCTAGGTCCCATAAAAAAATTAATTTTGAAAAAACTTAGAGCATAGAATAACAGATCTGGAAGGGACTTTGGAGGTCTTCAAGTCCAACCCTAGCTCGAACAGGGGAACCTGTGCCATTTCAGACAAATGGCTGTTCAGTCTCTTCTTAAAAGCCTCCAGTGATGGAATACCCAGAACTTCTGAAGGCAATCTGTTTCATGGTTAATTGTCCTCACTGTTAGGAAGTTTCTCCTCAATTCCAGGTTGCTTCTCTCCTTGATGAGTTTCCACCCATTGTTTCTTGCCTTGCCTTCTGGTGCTTTGAAAAATAGGTTGACTCCCTTCTTCTCTGTGGCAACCTCCCAATATCGTGTGTCCCTAGTCCTTCTTTTCACTAGACTAGACGTATCCAATTCCTGCCACTGTTCTTCATATGTTTTAGCCTCCAGCCACCTAACCAGTGGTGGGATTCAGCCAGTTCGCACCACTTCGGGAGAACCGGTTGTTAACTTTCTGAGCAGTTTGGCAAACTGGTTGTTGGAAGAAATCATCAGGACAGAGAACCGGTTGTTAAATTACTTGAATCCCACCACTGCACCTAACCATTTTTGTCCCTCTTCTTTGCACTCTTTCCAGAATCTCAACAGCTTTTTTATATCGTGATGACCAAAATTGGATTCAGTATTCCAAGTGTGGTCTCCCTTTATAAAAAGGGTACTAATGCTTCACGTGATCTTGATTCTTGATTACTGACACTTAGGGTGAAGGTTCATAACTTCTGTTCTGTACTAAAATGGAATCTGTTTGTCAGTCTCTATGAACGGGTTGAACACCTGAACAGTTTGCAAAGGATTAAGTACTCCATTCATCGTGAAGAAATGTTGGCATTTTTATAGTATAAAAGACTGAAGGAAGCTGAGAGGGTCAACCCTCCATATGTTTCACTTGATCGCTTCCCATCCTTTTCTGAGAGCATATTAGAAGCAACACTAGCGACTGAGTTTTTGCAAATGCCTTTTTGCCTTCTCGGAATATATAGCGAGGAGGGATGGTTATTAGTAGGGACAATTATGCTGACCGGTCCTGTGTGCCATTGTTTAACAAACAGCTTGGAGTTCTAATTTTCTGCAGTGCCAACTTTGTAGGTACCATTTATACTCATTACTGTATATTGAGGAAGTTATTAAAAATTCTTAAACTTGTTGAAGCTTTCTGTGACACCTTCCCTGGCTTTTAATTGGCTTTTATCGAGTCTTCGAAGAGAGCTCTTTTAAAATAATCAGTGTCCTTTCGGCTCTTTCTTTTGCCCAGTTGCAAAAGGAATTTAGCAATGGAGCTACAAACCCAAGCAGGTTTTGCCTAAATATTGAATGAATTCGCTCGACGAGTAAAGAAGGAAATTGATGGTCTCTTTAGATGGATGCCCTGTTTAAATGACGGAGGAACAATTGCTTTGGAACAGAAGGGTTAAATCTTAATCTCAGAGGCTTGCGAAGCTGCTAGTCGCAGTCTCCTTAAAATTTAATATACCTCGTTAATGCTTACTTGCAAACACTGAAGGATTTTTATGATTATAATCATGTGTTACAGCACCTAGTACTGTTTCTAAGTCGCATACTAATCAGCTTAATGAGATATTACCGCACTTTTTGTTGACTAAAGCAAAATCCTTTTTATTGTTCGAAAGCTTGTCCTTTACTTTATTTTTCCCCCAAACATTATCTTGTTTTATTGTGTACCAGTAAATATCATGCCATCTCTCCACCCAACCACCCCCCCATAACACCAATCAGATCATAAAACCATATTTATCATTGGAGAATGTGGAATTTATTGAATATGCTTAATGGGACTGAAAGTTTTATAAATGGGTTTCTATTTTTGTTTCTTTAAAAGGGGCAGGGAGCAAGAGGCATCGCCATTCTCGTTTATATAGATCGGCAAATGTAAACAGGTGTGGCATCCCAAGAAGGGGCCTGGTGATGTTGAAAGCTTAATGCGACTACCCTGTTTTCCCCAAAATAAGACATCCCCTGATAATAAGCCCAATCAGGCTTTTGAGTGCATGGCAATAAGGCCAAGCACTTATTTCAGGGTTCATAAAAATATAAGACAGGGTCTTATTTTTGGGGAAACACGGTAGATATTCAATCAATCAATCAATCAATCAATCAATCAATCAATCAGGACAGGTCTGGAAGGGACCTTGGAGGTCTTTTAGTCCAGCCTATACCCTATACCATTTCAGACAAGTGACTGTCCAGTCTCTTCTTAAAACCAGTGATGGAGCACCCACAACTTCTGAATGCTAGCTGTTCTATTGGTTAATTGTTCTCACTGTTAGGAAGTTTCTCCTCAATTCCAGGTTGCTTCTCTCCTTGATTAGTTTCTACTCATTGTTTCTTGTCCTGTCCTCTGGTGCTTTGGAAACTAAACTGACCCCCTCTTCTTTGTGGCAGCCCCTCAGATACTGGAACATTGCTATCATGTCCACTGTAGTCCTTCTTTTCTCTAGACTAGCCAAACCCAGATCCTGCATCATTCTTCATACATTTTAGTCTCCAGGCCTGTAGTCATCTTAGTTGCTCTTCTTTGCACTTTTTCCAAAGTCTTAACATCTTTTTGGTAATGTGGTGACCATAACTGGATGCTGTATACTAGGTGTAGTCTTATTAAGGCTTTATAAAATGGAGAGGGTTCGCAACTTAGGCGTCCTCTTGGACTCACGGCTGTCTTTAGAAGAACACTTGACGGCTGTGGCCGGGAGATCTTTTTATCAGGTTCGCCTGATTCACCAGTTGCGTCCCTTTCTGGATCGGGACTCGTTAAAAACGGTCACTCATGCCCTCATCAATTCACTCCTGGACTACTGTAATGCTCTCTACATGGGGCTCCCCTTGAGGAGCACCCGGAGGCTCCAGCTGGTCCAGAATGCGGCCACGCGGGTAGTTATGGGAGCAGCATGGCGCTCCCATGTGGCTCCCCTCCTGCGCGAGCTGCACTGGCTCCCTGTGGTCTTCCGGGTGCGCTTCAAGGTCTTAGTTTCCACCTTTAGAGCGCTCCATGGCTTAGGACCGGGGTACTTACGAGACCGCCTTCTGCCACCAATAGCCTCTCACCGCCCAGTACGCTCCCATAGAGAGGGGCTTCTCAGGGTGCCGTCAGCCAAACAATGTCGACTGGCGGCCCCCAGGGGGAGAGCCTTTTCTGTGAGGGCACCCACCATCTGGAACGAGCTCCCCCCAGAGATACAGAAGATTCCGGATCTGCGCACTTTCCGCCGTGCCCTCAAAACATTCCTGTTTCAGCAGGCCGGCCTGGCCTAACTTTCCCTTTATATTGCTTTTTGATTTTATTTTAAACTGGGATGTCTTGAATTATCTAGGACCAGAATGTTTAGTATATTTTAATTGGTTTTTATTATTAACGTTTGTATTACATGTATTTTTATCGTTTGTTGTTCACCGCCCTGAGTCCCTTAGGAATAGGGCGGTATATAAATTTAATAAATAAATAAATAAATAAATAAATAAATAAATAAATAAATAAATAAATAAATCGATATTAATACTTCACGTGATTTTGATTCTATGCCTCTATTTATACAACCAAGCATTGTATTAGCTTTTTTGGCTGCTGTTGCACCCTGCTGACTCACATTTAAGGGATTGTCCACTAGGACTCCAAGGTCCCTCTCACAGTTACTGTATTTGAGCCAAGTTTCACCTAATCTCTACTTGTACCTTTGGTTTTCCTGCCCAGGTGTAAAATTTGGCTTTTCTCCACATTCAATTTCAGTTTGTTGGATAGGGCCCATTGTTCAAGTCTGTCAAGATCTTTTGGGATCTTGAGCTTGTCTCCTGTCAGCTTAGTGTCATCTGCAAATTTGATGAGTTCCCCTTCTATTCCTTCATCTTAGTCATATTGAAGAGTACTGGGCCTAAGACAGAACCTAGTGGTACTCCCCTGCTTACTTGCCTCAATGTAGATGTAGTACCATTAAGGACTACACATTGAGTACAGTTGGTCAGCCACTTACAAATTCATCTGGTGGTGACGCTATCTATCTCCCATTTTTCTAGCTTACCAAGAAGTAGGTTGCGGTCTACTTTGTCAAATGCCTTGCTGAAATCTAAATATATTATGTCCACAGCATTTCACTGGTCTACTAATTTAGTCACTTTGTCAAAGAATGAAATAAGATTGGTTTGGCATGATATGTTTTTAACAAACCTGTGCTGGCTAATAGTTATAACTTTTGTTTGGGTATAACTTTATAAAGGGTAATGTGTTTGTTTTAAAAGCCTAATTAATCCAAGCAATCAAAAAAAGTATGCAGGGTGATGAAGGCCTCGTATAATTAAGACAAAACAATCGTGATGGTACACCATGAACTTGACATTTAATATACATTTATTGAGTATTGACTACAGGAACATTGCATATGGTTTTTGTGCTTTCGTAGATCCGCTGATGAAACTCTTCTACTTGAAAACCTAAATTTTCCCTTCTTTTTTTTGCTTTTTGTTTGCAGGAATGGAGGAAGCTAGTCTGTGCCTTGGTGTTTCTTCAGCGGGACCAGAAGCCGAGGCCCACCTCAACAGCTCCCTGCTCAATGGCCAGTATTCAATGAGTCAGAAGTTGCACCAGATCACTTCCCAGCTCACTCATGCCTTTCCTGAGCTTCAAACCAGACAGAGCCCTGAGGAAAAGGCGGTGGCACTTCTAGAAGACAAGAGCCACATTTCGTTAGCCAACCAGCCTATCAGCAGTCAGATGGCCCTCTTGGCCAATCAACTCAACCGGGAAGTCGATACCAGTTTAAACGGGAGGGTAGATCTACAGCAGTTCTTAAATGGACAAAACCTAGGCATCATGTCTCAGATGAGTGACATAGAGGACGATGCTAGGAAGAACAGGAAATACCCATGTCCCCTGTGCGGGAAGCGCTTTCGGTTTAACAGCATCCTGTCACTACACATGCGCACCCATACTGGGGAGAAACCATTTAAGTGCCCCTATTGTGACCACAGAGCAGCTCAGAAGGGAAACTTGAAGATACACCTGCGTACTCACAAGCTTGGAAACCTGGGCAAAGGCCGCGGGCGGGTCCGAGAAGAGAACCGGCTCTTGCATGAGTTGGAAGAACGGGCCATCCTGAGGGACAAGCAGATGAAAAGCAGCCTCCTACAACCCAGGTCTGATGTCAAAGCCCACCCTCACACTCAGCCTGTCCCTCTGGCTAATTGCAATGTACCCATGTCCACAAACCACAGCACCCCGGATATTTCTAACCCGGTTCCCTCTCCGAAACCTGCCAGCATCCAAGAAGAAGTGGTTGCCACGGCTGCTGGGTTTAGATGTACCTTTTGCAAAGGGAAGTTCAAGAAGCGGGAGGAGTTGGACCGGCACATCCGGATCCTCCACAAGCCTTACAAGTGTACGTTGTGTGACTTTGCAGCATCCCAGGAGGAGGAGCTGATCAGCCACGTGGAGAAAGCTCACATCACCGCCGAGTCCGCTCAGGGCCAGGGTTCCAATGGAAACGGGGAGCAGGCGGCCAATGAATTCCGGTGCGAAGTGTGCGGCCAGGTCTTCAGCCAAGCCTGGTTCCTGAAAGGCCACATGAGGAAGCACAAGGACTCCTTTGAGCACTGTTGCCAAATCTGTGGGAGGCGCTTCAAGGAGCCGTGGTTCCTCAAGAACCACATGAAAGTCCACCTGAACAAGTTGTCAGTGAAAAACAAACCCGCCAGTGACTCAGAAGTCCCCATGCCTGTGGGGAGCATGTCCCAGGAAGCTCATGCCAACCTGTACTCCAGATACTTGTCCTGTTTGCAGAGCGGTTTCCTGCCCCCAGACAAGGCTGGCCTTGGCGAGCAAAACCAGGCTTACAGTAAAGGGGATTTGCCCATGAAAGAACGTGAAGTCCTGGGCAAGCTCCTGTCTCCTATTGCTAGCATCGGACATAGCCTGGCTGAAGGGGACAAGCATTCCTTATTGGGTTGTCTTAACCTTGTGCCTCCACTCAAATCGAGCTGCATAGAGAGGCTGCAAGCTGCCGCCAAAGCTGCTGAGATGGACCCTGTGAACAGCTACCAAGCTTGGCAGCTCATGGCAAGGGGAATGGCCATGGAACACGGTTTCCTGACGAAAGAGCACCAGATTCAGCGGAGCCACGAAGACCCTTTGCCAAACGCTGGAGTTCTGTTTGATAAGGAGAAGCGGGAGTATGTGTTAGTAGGAGCAGATGGTTCCAAGCAGAAAATGCCTGCTGATTTGGTTCACAGCACTAAAATGGGCAATCAGAGAGACTTGTCAAACAAACTGGACCCTCTGGAAGGGAGCAGAGATTTCCTGCCTCACGGTATGAATCCGGGGCTCGACTACAACATGCAGAGCCACGGCGGTACGAAGGAGAAGCCCACCGAGTGTCCCGACTGTGGGCGAGTTTTCAGAACCTACCACCAAGTGGTGGTTCATTCCAGAGTCCACAAGAGGGACAGGAAGGCGGAAGATGAGATTCTCCAGGGGACCATCGATGAGCGCCGTGGGTCTGGAAGCGATCAGGAATCCCAGTCAGTCAGCCGATCAACCACGCCCGGCTCCTCCAACATCACTGAGGAAAGCGGGATGGGTGGAGGCCTCTCACAGACAGGAAGTGCTCAGGAAGACAGTCCCCATCCATCTTCGCCTTCTTCCTCAGGTACGTCTGCTTTTCATGTTGTGTCTCCTCTTTGAAGGGCTCCCAAACTGCACCCATTGCAGACAATAACCGCCATGTTTACTTAATAACCATAGTGATTCGCTTACCAATTGCTGCAAAAAGGTTATGAAATCACGTGTGACGTTGTGGTGACCCACTTAATGACCAAAACAACCTACAACTGTAATTCTGGATTCATTTATGGCCATAAGCTGGGGATTTTCTATATTATATCGCTTTTATCTTACTGTACTTAATTTGGATGCAAATCTATCTGGCTGGTCTGTCTATACAGAGTAATTTCTCCTCCTCTAGCCTCACCAGCCACATCAGTCTCGTTTCTGTTTTGATAAATCCTTATATCGTGTGATACAGTTTATTTATGTGGACAAACGTGGGGCCCCTTTAAAGCTGTGAGCCCCAAATTCTGAATACACAGAGACTGAGAATCATAGGAAGGATCCATTAGAAAGGAACCGACTTCCCATTGACGATTTTTTGTCTTCCGCAATCATTTTAAACCTTATAAAACCATGTTTTAAAAATATCCCATTGGTTTTAGCGTGGGCCCGCTGTGCACAA
Source organism: Pituophis catenifer annectens (assembly GCF_029215685.1). Taxonomy (NCBI): domain Eukaryota; kingdom Metazoa; phylum Chordata; class Lepidosauria; order Squamata; family Colubridae; genus Pituophis; species Pituophis catenifer. Next base: position 17,333,908 of record NW_027256893.1, on the reverse strand, counting down.
AAAAGCAAAGCAAAGTAATATTTCATTTAAGCCTTCAACAATATTGAGCCTTATTGGCAAATATATATATATTTATTTATATATATATATATATATTTTTAAAAAAGGAAGGTAAGATTTCTAGCCTCATCTCTCATTTCTAGACTCTTGAACTAATGGATAGTAAATTGAAAGTTATATCTCCAGCCCTTTTTATAACAAAAGCACCTCGCTAATATTGTAATCATTCTGCAGACCTAACAACGGAGGAAATCATGCCATAACAAATACTCTGTTACTAATGGCAACATTGATTTCTGCAATCAGCCATTAAGTCTAGAAAATGAAAGACAGTTCGAGAGGCCTTTAGGCATTACATTGCCCACTGTTAAAGATCTGATAGCAGGCTGTTCTTTTTTTGGTGCTCACCCCCTCCCTGGCTTTCAATAAATATTTTAGCATTGAAGGCAATCCACTGTTACAGTTATTAAGTAGATGCCAGTTTATTTTTGCCGCTCTTGTCATGCTCCAGTATCCTCCATTTCTGAGACCAGATTTATATAAAAGAGTTAGTTTGGGGAGGTGGCTTATAATAAATCTGTAAGCCCCCCCACCCACCCACCCACACTTCTTAAGACTTATAAATCTGTCCTCTGCATTCCACGAATTCCTATAGTGATTAACACTGTTGTTTAAATACCCAGGAAACCCTCCGACACCTCTTAGAATTCTGGCCTCCTGTAGGATATATTTGTCATCAAAGGCATGCAGAAATCCTATGCCGGAATGAATGAGAGGACTGGTTTTTTACACGATCTAGTCGCTTAGATTGCTTTAAGGCGGGTGTCAGCAACTCGTGGCTCTGGAGTCGCATGTAGCTCTTTGGGCCTTCTGCTGCGGCTCCCTGTCCCATCACTGGCTGGCCCCGCCCCACCCCTCGCCAGTCATTCCCAGTCATTCCTCGCCTGGCCACCCCTCCTTTACATGTTTTAGTCTCCAGGCCTTTAATCATCTTAGTTGTTCTTCTTTGCACTTCCTTTGATCAGGATATGCTTTAGAACAGTGTTTCACCACCTGAGCAACTTTAAGATGTGCGGACTGCAACTCCCATTCTGAATGGGGAATTCTGGGAGTTGCAGGCCAGACTTTTAACAGAATAATAGAGTTGGAAGGGGCCTTACACAGAGATGGGTTTCAAAAACTGGGCAGGGGTTCTCTGCCCGGTTGCTGGGTGGGTGTAGCCATGGTGGGCATGGCCTAATCAGCTTCCTGCACCACGGCAGGGGGCGGGGTGTTTTTGTCCTCCCCAGGCTCCGGAGGCTTTCCTTGAGCCTCCAGGAGGGCAAAAACGGCCTCCCCAGGCTCTGGAGGCTGGAAATGGGCCCATTTCTGGCTTTCCCGAACTTCCGGTAGGCCCCTTTTTCACCCTCTCCGAGCCTCTGTGCATGCCCAGCACTTACCTGCATCCAAAACGGGCTGCAGGGGGACTCCTGGGAGGGGTGGGTAGGGGTGGGTGGGGCCAGCCAGGAGTGGGATTTGGGGGGTTCTCCAAACTGCACAGAATCTTAGCTAGAGGTTCTGCCGAACCCCTGCGAACCCTCAGCAGCCCACCTTACAAACGATCATCCAATCTCTTCTAAAAAAAAAAAAAAAACCTTCTGTGTAGGAGCAATGGAGCTTTTTAAAGCAGTCAAGGTTGAGAAAAGTTGCTTTAGAAGAAGTGAGAAAAACAAACAAACAAACAAACAGAGCCTTTGGCTATTTTTATTTGAGTTTCTTATGAAGAAGATACAAATGCCCTCTTGAAATCTCATTGGGCTCTCTTTTTTTTTTTTTTTTTTTAATTTGATTTATATGCTGCCCTTCTCCGGAGACTCAGGGCGGCTTACAATGCGTTAAGCAATAGCCTTCATACTTTTGTATATTTTTTTTACAAAGTCAGCTTATTGCCCCCACAAACTGGGTCCTCAATTTACCTACCTTAGAAAGGATGGAAGGCTGAGTCAACCTTGAGCCTGGGGAGATTCGAACTTACTAATTGCAGACAGCTGGAGTTAAATTACAATGCATTAGTCTGCTGAGCTATCCAGGCTATCCAAGAGTCCTTTTCTTGACTCTTGTTCAAAGAGATCCTTGAAATCAGTCTAATTTGATTATAGGCTTGGTGGGTAAATCCCCCAAAAATGGCCTTTTTTTTTTTGGGTGGAAAGAAACTCATTTTTGCTTCTTCTGTTCCTTTCTGGTTGAATCTGGACCAGAACAATATCCAGTTTTGAGCATCAAAAATACCAATCAAATACATTGTTTTCCCCCACTCCCCCAGCTGTAACTATCAGGCCTTTGAGATAGTCCAGATAAGAAGCACCAACCATGAATACTAATACTACCTCCATTGTACGATTTCTCCAACCTTTCCTCTTTTGGACCCAAATGTAATTTATCAGAGCGTGGTCTAGACTGGGTTTTTCCTCCTGTCTCCCAAGGTCAGGGATGGGCAGCTGTGCTTGACAGATGTTTTCAATCTCCAATTTCCATCATTCTTTGCCAGTGGTGAGAGGTGCCACAGCAGCTGCCTTTAGATGTTGTCCACCGCTGGGTAAAACCATAGATAACCTGGGCCACAGCAGTCTCCTGGCCAAATTAATGGTCTGTCCATCTATGAAATCACTTGCTTGCTATACATGCCAAACACAGTCTCTGGATACAGAGAGAAGGGTACGGATTTTTCCTGACTGAACCTCTCGTCTCTGAACTTGCTTTGTCTTTTTCAAAACTGGCCAGGTCTGCAGCTTTCTGAGCCTGTAGTCCACTCCAAGGATTAGGAAAACTATGGTGCAAAGTTTCTAACCATACATGAAAATAATTCATGCACCTTTAATCTTCTTTTATCCTGGGGAATTTAGAGAATATTTTGCTCTTTAAATTCCCTCTATTTTAAAAAAAAGACAACAAAACCCAGCTGCATTTCTGGACCTTAGTCAATTTATGAGATTTACCATTTATAAAGGGAAGCGGTGGCTCAGTGGCTAAGAGCCTTGATAGTACCGTGGTTTAGTGCACCCTGTCATTAACACAGCTGCCTGCAATTTCTGCTGGTTCGAATCTCTCCAAGGCTCAAGGTTGACTCAGCCTTCCATCCTTTCTAAGGTAGGTGAAATGAGGACCCAGTTTGTGGGGGCAATAAGCTGACTTTGTATAAAATATACAAAAGAATGAAGGCTATTGCTTAACGCATTGTAAGCCGCCCTGAGTCTCCGGAGAAGGGTGGCATATAAATCAAATTTAAAAAAAAAATAAGATGCTGAGCTTGTCGATCGAAAGGTCGGCAGTTCAGCGGTTCAAATACCTAGCGCCGTGTAACGGGGTGAGCTCCCGTTACTTGTCCCAGCTTCTGCCAACCTAGCAGTTCGAAAGCACGTAAAAAATGCAAGTAGAAAAATAGGGGCCACCTTTGATGGGAAGGTAACAGCGTTCCGTGCGCCTTTGGCATTTAGTCATGCCGGCCACATGACCATGGAGACGTCTTCGGACAGCGCTGGCTCTTCGGTTTTGAAATGGAGATGAGCACCGCCCCCTAGAGTCGGGAACGACTAGCACATATGTGCGAGGGGAACCTTTACCTTTACCTTACCATTTATAAAGATGGAAGACCAGAAAGTTTGGCAACATTTATCTCATATTTTTAAACTTACGTACTGAATTTAGTTTCCACTCATGTCAATGGGATGAATAATTTCTAATTTTTTTCCTTGTAGCCTCCGAATAGAAATGTAGCATCTGTACGGCAAGCCATGCCATAGGCGCCGAATACCAAAGTTTCAACTTTTTTTTTCCCTGCACTCAACAACATGCTTTTAAATTTAACCTGGCTGTCTTTGCTAATATTTCTTGGTCTGCTACAAAATTCTCAAGAAACAGTTTTAAGTTGTTGCAAAAAAACCGATTGCTACCTGGGGCAGATAAATCAGCAGAAATACAAAAGAAGCTTTTATTCTCATAGAGTTAAAGAGAAATAGCCATTGAGACAGACATTAAAGCCTTACTACGAAAATACTGTTTAACCAATGTCTGAGCCCACAACAGGTTTCAGAACTTAATTTGCATCACTTAATTCTTTTTTTTTTTGTACGGTTGTTGTTGCAAACTGGGTCAGAGGGCCTGAGAAACTATTCTTTTTCAGATCTTAACCGAGGGATTCTTTATTTGTAAATTGGTGCTCTTAACATGATAGTAGTTTCTGAATTCATCATATTAAAAATAAAACCTTTTATACACGGTGCCTCTTAGAACAGGTCTCTAGAAGACAGCTTACAATGAGTGGCAGTGGAGGCTTTGTTATCTGATGTAATTTTTCACAAGGGAGGATTGGGAATAGAAGTGGCTGCTTTTTCTTTTCTTTTCTTTTCTTTTTTCTTTTTTGAAAAAAAAATGTCTGGTTCAGGCTGAGAAGAAGAAAGGGTCAAGTTTGCAATCAAACAGTTATTGCAGAGATGTGTGACTGTCACTGGCTGCGCTAATGTGGTATGCAGCTGTTTGTTATGTGAGTAAAAGAATGTTTGAATCAGTGAACATGTGAAAACGGCTCTGGTGGACCAGAAAATGTGTTTGTTCTTTGACTCTGTAAATTGCCATGAACTAAGCCGAAGAGCCACTGCTAAAACCCAGACCTTTCAACAAATGAAGAGGTCATATTTTCTCCGAGAAAAATGGACCAAATTGGTCAGCTAGATCATTTCCTTCTCTTGCAGCCTTTGCTTGTTGTTGTGTTGTTGCTTGTAAAAATTGCAATTGCTGTTTGCTCTTTGCTCATGGAGGCAGGGCAAAGCTCACACAAATTGTGAGCCACTTGTTGGCTCCACCGGCGTCTCTCTGACCGTAACCTCATTACTAAGGAGTAAATCCTATCGATTTCAACGAATCAGCATCGAACTCGCTGTCCCCGTGGAAGGCTAGACAAGTTTTGAAAGGGGTGCCTTGGGGTAAATTTCTCCAGATGATCCAAAGTTTCCAGGACATGAGCTGGGAATGTCTGAGATAACACAACTGCCTTTCCAGATCAGTCTTAAAAGAGATAATCTCATGATTATTTGCACCGTCCGTCTCTCGATCAAAATTAGTTAGTTTTATGAACTTTGAAAGCTGTGCAGGGCGGATGCTTGTGGTGAAGGGGGGAGAAACGGGGGACTGCCATTGCACTCATGTGCAGAAAAGGGCAGCTACTGTGTTGTGTTAGTTTCTGAAATCTGTGGCAGGAACTCTCTAGCAGGCAGAGAATCAACACACCCAAATCGGGGGCTGCTTCTCCGCGATTCTTTGCGGAGGCTATTTTATTTTATTTATTTTTTTTGCTCAGAAATTGGCAAACAGAATAATTAAAACTTAATGTTGTAAGAAATGATACTGTTCGTTGTTAACTAGTCGAGTCGCTATACCTTCCGCATTTGCCTATAATTTTGGTGTGGAGATAATTGAAGTCTTGATAGTATGAAAGGGGTAATTGAATGCAGTGACCCTCCAGTTCATTAAATAAAGAAGGTTAAGTTACATGATCAATGGAAAGCACAAAGATGGTGGGTTTGTTTTTTTTTTTTTTAAAAAAAGAGAGAGAATAAAAAGAAAAGGGGGGAGAGAAGGAAAATAAAATACCATGATCTATAATAATTTATTCTTGCCCATAGTACTTCGTGTTGACTTTGGCACAAAATGTTTGATCAGCTGGTTTGGATCCTTTCAAGTGTTTCTCTCCATCCGCCCAATCCTTTCCTATGGCAGCGAACTCTTTCTCCAACAATGAGATTCAGCCTATATTTATGCCATTGACAGAGGATATAAGAAAAAAAAAAAGCTTTTGTATTGGACAGTGCTGCAAAGATGCTGGACAGAAAATGTTATGTTGCCAATTTCTTTCTGTTTCTCTTTTCCTTCCTTCCTTCCTTCCTTCCTTCCTTCCTTCCTTCCTTCCTTCCTTCCTTCCTTCCTTCCTTCTTTCTTTCTTTCTTTCTTTCTTTCTTTCTTTCTTTCTTCTTTCTTTCCTTCCTTCCTTCCTTCCTTTCTTCCTTCCTTCTTTCCTTCCTTCCTTCCTTCCTTCCTTCCTTCCTTCCTTCTGTCCTTCCTTCCTTCTATCCCTTTCTTTCTTCCTTCCTTCCTTCCTTCACTCCCTCCCTCTCTCCCTCTCTTTCCTTCCTTCCTTCCTTCCTTCCTTCCTTCCTGTCTTTCTTTCTTTCTTTCTTTCTTTCTTTCTTTCTTTCTTCCTTTCTTCCTTCCTTCCTTCCTTCCTTCCTTCCTTCCTTCCTTCCTTCCTTTCTTTCTTTCCCCATCAAAAGTTCTACGTGGACAAAAAAAAAAAAAAAAAAAAACCCAACCCAGGCAGAAAATTTAAAGCTGAGGATTAAGATCTTCATTTTTTTTTCCTCCTTTCTTTTTCTTTTTCTTTTTTTTTTTTGCTTGTGCATTCCAATTGTTCTTAAAATATTTGGCAATGTCAATTAGTAACTGAGCAGAGTTAGCTGATGAACACAATTTTCCACTAGACTGAGCACCCTATTGTAGTCGAGCTAACAGCAGCTTTCTGAGGTCATTATCATTCTCGGCTAGTTTTGCCCAGCTGCTTCATGCTGCAAAAGCCAAACTTTATACTGGAGCTTTGGGATGGCACGCAGCAACAGGGGGCTGGAAAAAGGAGGAGTGGGAAGTTGGCAAAGAAGCTTAAAAAGCACACACACAAATAAAAATAAAAATACACTCGGAGGAAAGAGAATGTCAGTGCTTCTAGGTATTTTTGAGGAGCTCTTGTTTCTGAGCTGTGATGCTTTTCCCCTCAGTGAATCTTGTTTGATCTTGGACAAGTTGAAGCTACATTGCATTTTTTGGTTGCTTCATGAACTTGGATGGATAAAGGTAAAGGCTTCCTCTGCCTGGTTGTGTTTGAATCTAAGGGGCAGCACGCATCTCTGTTTCTTAATTGAGGGAGCAAGTGTCTGAAAACATTTTGTGGTCGTGTAGCCAGTGTGATTGAGCCACATGGAAAGCCGTTACCTTCCCACTGAAGTGGTACCTAGTTATCTACTCGCGCTTGTATGCTTTGGAACTGCTAGATTGGCAGGAGCTGAGGTAAGGAATGGGAGCTCATCCCATCATACGGCTCTTGGGTCTCAAACCCGGGCTGCCAGCTTTCCAAGCTCAGCATCTTTAGATTATGGCAAAAAGAGAACTATCCCACCTGAAATAACTCACCTTCATCTGAACATCTTCATCTTCTTCAATGAGGGTTGGGCGTCCACATTAATAACTCATATGTGTTGGCTTCTGTTGCAGTGCTTCTCAACAACATTGTACATAAGATGTGTGGAGTTTATTTATTTATTTATTTATTTATTAAATTTATATACTGCCCTACTCCCGAAGGACTCAGGGCGGTGAACAGCCAAGAGATAAAATACACATAATACAAACATTAAAAAATCATTTAAAAATACATTAAACACTTTGGCCCACGAACAAATTTAAAACACCCCAATTTATAAAACAAATTTAAAATAATTTAAAAGGGAGGTTAGGCCAGACCAGCCTGCTGGAATAAGAATGTTTTGAGGGCACGGCGGAAAGTGTGCAAATCCGGGATCCTCTGTATCTCTGGGGGGAGCTCGTTCCAGATGGTAGGTGCCCCCACAGAGAAGGCTCTCCCCCTGGGGGCCACCAGTTGACATTGTTTGGCCGACAGCACCCTGAGAAGACCCTCTCTATGGGAGCGTACTGGTCGATGAGAGGATACTGGTGGCAGAAGGCGGTCTCGTAGGTACCCCAGTCCTAAGCCATGGAGCGCTCTAAAGGTGGTAACCAAAATCTTGAAGCGCACCCGGAAGACCACCGGGAGCCAGTGCAGCTCGCACAGAAGGGGAGTCACATGGGAGCACCATGTCGCTCCCGTAACCACCCGCGCGGCTGCATTCTGGACCAGCTGGAGCCTCCAGGTGCTCCTCAAGGGGAGCCCCATGTAGAGAGCATTGCAGTAGTCCAGGCGGGAAGTGACGAGGGCATGAGTGACCATACGTAATGAGTCCTGATCCAGAAAGGGACACAACTGGCGGATCAGGCGAACCTGATAGAAAGTCCTCCCGGCCACAGCTGTCAAATGCTCTTCTAAAGACAGCCGTGAGTCCAGGAGGACACCCAAGTTACGAGCCCTCTCCATGGGGGCCAACGACTCACCCCCAATAGTCAGTGATGGCACCAACTGAGTATATCGGGACATCGGAAACCACAGCCATTCTGTCTTGGATGGGTTGAGCCTGAGTCTGTTTCTCCCCATCCAGATCCGTATGGCCTCCAGGCACTGGGACATCACTTCAAGGGCATCATTGGGGTGATCTGGGGTGGAGATATACAACTCTCAGAAGTCCCCAGCCAAAATTCTGGGATTCCACACACATCTTAAAATTGATGAGGTTGACAAATATTGCTTTACAGAAAAGCAGACCCATAGAGCCATCCAGAGGGGCAGATGATAGACGGTTTTGTGGACACGTTGATCTGAAATACAGCTAAATGCTGTATTTGCTATAAATACTTCATGGGAAGTCATCTAAGAACAATTCTAGTTATTTGCTATTTTATCCGATTCCTTGATATAAGAACTATGACTTCTCCCATGACTTCTATGGAAGACAATGGATGGCCAGCAGAAGGAAGAGTTTTTCTAGGGCTATAACCAGAAAGCTAGAACTGCAAGCAAGATTTGTTGGCGAGTATGACCTTTTGAAGTTCATCTAAAACACAGAACATAGCAAGAACATATTCTTATTCATTTATTAGACTTCTAACCTACCTCAAGGAACTCTGCATAGTGTTTACTATGAATATTAAATAGCTGCAATATTATGCAACAATGTGTTTGTGGGTGTGCTTTCAAAACAATATTCCCTTCCCTTCTCTCCCCTTTCCTTCTCTTCCCTTTCCCTATCTTTCCTTTCCTTTCCTTTCCTTTCCTTTCCTTTCCTTTCCTTTCCTTTCCTTTCCTTTCCTTTCCTTTCCTTTCCTTTCCTTCCCTTCCCTTCCCTTCCCTTCCCTTCCCTTCCCTTCCCTTCCCCCCAGGGAGAGAGAAAGAGAGAGAGAGAGAGAGAGAAAAAAAAAAGAGAATGAATTTATGCCAGGAAATAATTAAGAGTGTTAAAATTTAAAAGCAGCATGCAGTGATCCCTAGGTTGCTTTGATTGGCAAAATATTCTCAGGAAGAGGTGACAAACAATTTGGGGGAAATTAAAAAGATTCACTCACTGTACAATGGTTCTTCAGATTATTTGAGTTGTGGCTGTTAGGGGGACCATGGTTGCTGATTATTTGTTTGTCTCGTTTGGTGTCAGGTTGACTGGGATGCAAAGCTGCACTTCTTTTAAAGCTCAGCTGTTATAACTGAACGCCATATGTAGCATTTCTGGTGCCCGATATGGAACACCGTACATGCTGCTCCATGTTTGCAAGAGATTTAGAGAAGCTTGAACGCTGGGTATGAAAGCTGTGGTGCATCTAGGCATTGGGGAAAGCACTTCCTGGCTGAGGTTCAGCTTTTTGTTTCTTACATAACGTCCATCAATGGCAGAAGCCGAGGAGAAATGGCTTAACCGGGGAAAGGCAAAAGATCTGTTTAGCCTCGTGCTCTGTTTCCAAGGGTGACCAACCAGATGTTGCCGGGGAAGGTCACAAGCAGGATGTCATGTCAGATGCCAACCCCCTCCCGTTAGTTTCTGAAACCCAACCATTCGGCAAATTGTGGAAGTTGTTTTTATTTATTTATTTTATTTATTTAGTTTGTCAAGCATGTACGAGATAACAGGAATAAGCATAAACATGGGTATGAATACAAGAAATGGGTATGAATAAATGGGGACTATAGGACAGGAACGGTAGGCAAGCTGGTACGCTTATGCACCCCCCCCTTTATGGACCTCTTAAGAATGGGGTGAGGTCCACAGTAAACAGTCTAAGGTTAAAGTTTTGGGGGTTTGGGGATGTAACCACAGAGTCAGGTAGTGCATTCCAGGCATTGACCACTCTGTTGCTGAAGTCGTATTTTCTGCAATCGAGTTGGAGCAGTTTACCTTGAGTTTGTATCTATTGTGTACTTGTGTATGATTGCAGTTGAAGCTGAAGTAGTCATTGACAGGTAGGACATTGTAGCAGATAATTTTGTGTACTACGCTTAGGTCAGACCATAGGTGGCGTAGTTCTAAGTTGTCCAAGCCCAAAATTTCAAGCCTGGTGGCATAAGATATTCTGTTGTGAGCAGAGGAGTGGAGGACTCTTCTCGTGAAATACCTCTGGACTCGCTCAATTGTATTAATGTCTGATATACAGTGCAGATTCCAGGCAGACAAACTGTAATCGAGAATTGGTCTAGCAAAGGTTTTGTATGCCCTAGCTTGCAATTCAATGTTACCGAAGAAGAAGCTTAACAAGATTAGGTTTACAACTTTTAATGTTGTGGGGTACTGCAGAGGTTGCTTCCAAGCGGATAGACTAGACTGAGGTGAGAATCTTTGGAAATCCCTCTTTCTCAAGGGACAAGAGGCAGGGACAATGATCACGCTGCTTATTGGCTTTATCAATCGTGCATCATCCAATGAAGCCATTCATTGAATTGTTGCATGAGGCTATTTCCTGCAATTCATTTGCATTGCTGAGGAAGTTGTATCTCTTATAACACTTGGTCTATCACTTTTCTTTCTATTTCAATCCAGATGTGAATACACGTAGTCATCGATTTACAACAGTTTCATTTAGTGACCCATTCAACGTTACAACGGCACTGAACGTTACAACGGACTTCTGGCCGTTTTTCACAGCATTACTTTCCAGCATCCCCAGAATCATGTGATCAAAATTGGTTCATATTTATGACCGTTGCTCCCCTTTTGCGACCTTCTGACTACCAAAGTCCATGGGGGAAGCCAGATTCACTTAACAACCGGGTGACTAACTTATCAACTGCAGTGATTCACTTAACAACTGGGGCAGGAAAGGTTGTAAAATGGGGCAAAACTCACTTATCAAATGTCTCACTTAATAACAGAAATTTTGGGCTCAGTTGTGGTCATAAGTCAAGGACTACCTACAGTATATGATGCAAACTTTGTTCTATTTTGACGTGATTCATTTACTGAAATGTTGCCACGTGGGATGGGATGAAGACTGGCATTGAAATGCCAGCCATTCTATCCTAGCCAGACTTGGATAAAATTGAGCAGCTGTAATGTCGCTGGAATGTTAGCTCCTGTCATGGTTATGATCTTAAAAAGAATTCTTCGGTAAGATCAGTAATGGTAGATCAGTTTCCTTGAGAAATATATATATATATAAATTTGGTTTATATGCCGCCCTTCTCCGGAGACTCAGGGCGGCTTACAATGCGTTAAGCAATAGCCTTCATTCTTTTGTATATTTTATACAAAGTCAGCTTATTGCCCCCACAAACTGGGTCCTCATTTCACCTACCTTAGAAAGGATGGAAGGCTGAGTCAACCTTGAGCCTTGGAGAGATTCGAACCAGCAGAAATTGCAGGCAGCTGTGTTAATAACAGGGTGCACTAAACCACTGTACTATCAAGGCTCTTTCACTGTTATTGATCAAAACATCCGAAGTTTGTATCTTATGGCACATCACTCAGTTCAGATACAATGGCCAGTTTGGTCTACTAGGCTAGGCTAGAATATGGGAGATTGTGAGTTCTAGTCAGGGGTGGAATAAAAAAAAAAAGACTTCTGTGAGTTCTGTGGGTGTGTCTTGGTGGGCGTGGCGTGTCTTGGTAGGCATGTCTTGGTGGGCATGGCAGGGGAAGGATACTGCAAAATCTCCATTCCCTCCCCACTCCTGGGGGAAGGATATTGCAAAATCTCCATTCCCACCCCACTCTGGGGCCAGCCAGCCAGAGATGGTATTTGCCAGTTCTCCGAACTACTCAAAATTTCCGCTACCGGTTCTCCAGAACCTGTCAGAACCTGCTGAATAGCACCCCTCGTTCTAATCCTGCCTTAGATATGACAGCCCATTGGGTGACTTTGGATAATCACCGCAAGATTGTGAGTTCTAGTCCCGCCTTAAAAGCTGACTGGGTGACTTTGGACCAGTCTTCCATCCTCTCTGTCTCTGTCTCTGTCTCTGTCTCTGTCTCTGTCTCTGTCTCTGTCTCTTTGTCTCTTTGTCTCTCTCTCTCTCTCTCTCTCTCTCTCTCTCTCTCTCTCCCTCCCTCCCTCCCTCCCTTCCTTCCTCCCTCTTTCTCTCTCTCTCAATCCAATACACCTCTCAGGTTTGTTGATGTGGGAAAAATATAAGGAAGAAGCATTATTAGATATATTTGCCACCTTGAGTTTATAAAATAACAAAGATGGGATACAAATAAATTAAAATAAAATGAAAATAAACAAACTACAGAGAAAGAATGCAAATGTGCCTTAGAATATTGGGTAAAGTATTTGTTGCAGATTTTTTTTTAAAAAAATATGAAAGCATCATTTCACGTTTTCAACGAAAAGGAGTGTAAACTTCTAAAATGGTGGAATGGTAGCTTTGTAATATCCCTTTGAAGTAAAACACATCCTAGCACATTACGTAAGTAAGATGTAGGAGTTATCAACTTCACACAGAATACAGCTTTCCCCCCCCCCAATTTATTTTGGGTTAGATTGAGAGTAACTTTGGGAAGACCAGCATAGTTGCTGAAAGACAGCACAATGGTGCTACTAATAGGCAGGAAGTACAAGAAGATTCCTGTTTAAATTTTCATTACTAGTTATTTAAGGATATTACCAAAAATATTTCACTGTCACCATATGATGTTTCTAAATATAGCAACTATGAATCAGATACCTACTGTAGAATGCATTATAAAAATAACACTATAATATGTTCGTGCTTAGATCTGTATTTAGAGTTTTTAAAAACCACCAAGATACAATCTGTTTTTCCTCAGCATCACAGCAGGGTTTGATTGAAAGAAGTCTTAAGTATTTTATTGTTATTTATTTAAAAACATACATAGGTCCATTTTGGAGATGAATTCAAATGCCTTAAACATACAAGCATACCTTAAAATGGCTCTACTTTTTTAAAAAAAAAGGAAAGGAAAGGAATCAAATATTAGTGGTGGAGGAATAGCACTGAAATAACAAAGCAAACAGGACAAGAAGGGAAAATATTTCTGGAGTACCCACATTTGAGCAAAATGCCTTTGAGAAGGAAATTCTGGTGAATGTCCACTAAATAATAGTCTGTTCTGAAAAGACCCTACTCTTAGTTGTTGCTTGCCATGACTTATTTAGTCATGCAACTTATTGAATCTGTAGGCAATCTTCAGATATTGAATGGAGCACGTGCAGAGGTGGTATTCAGCAGGTTCTGACCAGATCTGGAGAACCGGTAGTGGAAATTTTGAGTACCGGTAAATACCACCTCTGACTGGCCCCACCCCCAGTTCTCTGCCTCCTGAGTCCCAGCTGATAAGGAGGAAATGGGGATTTTGCAGTAACCTTCCCCTGGAGTGGGGAGGGAATGGAGATTTTACAGTATCCTTCCCCTGGAGTGGGAAGGGAATGGAGATTTTGCAGTATCCTTCCCCTGTCATGCCCAACAAGCCCAACATCCATCAATCAGATGTCTAGTTGTCTTCTTGTTGTTGTTAGTTGCAAAGTCATGTCTGACCCATCACGACCCCATGGACAACGTTCCTCCAGGCCTTCCTTTCCTCTACCATCCTCTGGAGTCCATTTAAGGTCACATCGACTGCTTCAGTGACTCCATCCAGTCACCTCATTCTCTGTCGTCCCCTTCTTCTTTTGCCCTCAATCTTTCCCAGCATCAAGCTCTTCTCCAGTGAATCCTTCCTTCTCATTAGGTGGCCAAAGTATTTGAGTTTCATCTTCAGGATCTGGCCTTCTAAAGAGCAATCAGGGTTGATCTCCTTTAGGACTGACCGGTTTGATCGCCTTGCAGTCCAAGGGACTTGCAGAAGTCTTCTCCAGCACCATAGTTCAAAGGCCTCAATTCTTTGGTGCTCAGCCTTTCTTATGGTCCAACTTTCACAGCCATACATTCTACCCGTGTTTAAAGGATAGCTTCTTTTGTTGATATTACTATTATTAGTTCAATTTATATGCCGCCTTTCTCCGGAGACTCGAGGCGGCATATCAAATTGACCCTAGAAATACATTGGAACTTCTTCCTCAAATGTACACATTGCAATTATAAGCATAAATACTTAGCATTTGTATAACGTATTGAAGTGTGGAAAGAAACCTGGACCTCGTGATTATTAATAAACTTGAGATTAAAGCAGCTTTTGAATCCGGGATTCCTTAGCCCACAGCTCTAACCACAAAAACTTAAACTCATCTGGAACATCAATTTAGAAATAGCTTTTCCAAGCTACTTTTCATTTTATCATTAACTGTATTTCACTTACACTGTGCTTCTTCCATATTGGAGATGCTGATTTATTACAACATTAATTGAATGTATAATAAGTCTGCGGAAGAAGCAACATCTGGAAGTTGTTGATTACATATACCTCAAAGTCCAAGAATTCATTCAAACAAAGAAATGTTTGAATTACAATTGATGAAAGCCCAGAGTGGGCCTATGATGTGGTTAGAGTATAAGTGGTCATTTAGCTAGTTTTGGGTTGCTTTGGACCTACCTAGAATCTCTAGGGACTTGGCTCTTGATGCACGAGGCTCTAGATGCCTCATTTTTGGAACCTTGAGAATACTAATGTTTAGCATTTCGTGTTTTTCTTAACAAACGGTTGGTCTGGTATCCCAAGGGCAGTGCCCTGCTTCGACCAACTTTTTATAATGAAAACAAGGAGGCGTAGCAAACAAGTTGCCTCCAGGGAAACGCAGCTGCTGTTCCATCTTGTGGGATAGTTTTTCTCATTCAGAACAGCTCCAAGGGTAAGGATTACATTAATGGGGTAGCAGCGTAGCAAAATCATTGTTGGGATGATACCTGTGAAATAGAAGTGCAGGAACTGTCTCTGCCCTTCCCTTTCAGAAACCACTATTCTTCTTCTTTTCTTCTTCTTTGTTTTCCCTTGAGGGAGAAATGATCAGGCTCAAATGATCGTATTTTGGATATGTTATTAGAAGCTCCCTCGACACTTCTATCACCATGGGAAAAGTGGAAGGAAGGAAGAGAGGACAACAGCTGGTGGATAGACTCAATTACATTGGCAGTGTTGGAAGATCTTAAAAGACAACATTGAATTTGGGCCATCCTTGTCTATATGCTTGTTAAAGAGTTAACCTGGATTCGATGGCATATAACAATCATCATATTCTAGTTATGCGTTCATATTTCCATCAGACACCCCTCAGGATGCCACTATAGAATGCCAAAACAACTAGACACAGAGACATTTTTTCCCTTGTGCCATCGCTCTGCTAAACACCTAATTCCCACAGCACTGTCTTATGCCTAAAGATATTTACCCATGTAGTAGGGCTGTAGTATTATTATTATGCTTTCATTTTTTTTACTACTACTACTTATTATGATTATTATTACTCTGTTGCTTTGCATGTAATGTGAGATCTTCTGAACCAGAAACAAATCCCTTGTGTATCTAATCACACTTGGCCAATAATTTCTATTCTATTCTATTCTATTCTATTCTATTCTATTCTATTCTATTCTATTCTATTCTATTCTATTCTATTCTATTCTATTCTATTCTATTCTATTCCATTCCATTCCATTCCATTCCATTCCCCATTCTCCACTCTGCAACTCCAATACATTTGATGGAGTTCTACTATGCACCCAAGAGAGGAATTGCTAGATTAGGCAGTTTCTACATTCTGGTGTCTTTAGCCATGTAGTGAAGTATCCAACTCTTTTGAAAGGTAGTAAGATAGGCAATGGGTGCTGCCCATGTGGTCAAAGAAAGTTTGATGTCACAGATATGCACCAGTAGATATGCCACAGGTACCCAAATTGTAATGGTCAGGTGACAGAGATTTTCATTTCCCATAACTAAACATAACGAAGACTGTTTATTCCCACCCATTCAACTCCTACTACAAACCAATGTTTTGTAAGGTACCTGTTTGCCCCATTGTTATCCATAAAATGGATCTATCATTAGGTGGACAGGTATAAAAGTAACACACACACACACACACACTTCTGTTTTTGCAAACTACTATTCCTGTGTTCTGGCTTTGGCCCATGTCTTACCCAACTTGGTTGGATAATTCCACACTGGTATGTGTCCGTTTCTCTTGGTTAAGTATATGTTGGTAAAGAAGCCATGATGGACCAGACAAAGAGCAGAAAGGAGGACAACAGTGTGTAATTACTCACATTTAAAGGAGGGCATCATTTGTAGCATCTCTGCCAGCTGTATTGAGTGGCCAAGCATGTTGTATACTTACACTATACAATTAAAGCGTGGGTGAGCAAGTCCACTTCTATTGATGATGTTTTTTTTTTTTTTTTTTTTTTAATTTGATTTATATGCCGCCCTTCTCCGGAGACTCAGGGCGGCTTACAATGTGCTCAGCAATAGCCTTCATACTTTTGTATATTTTATACAAAGTCAGCTTATTGCCCCCACAAACTGGGTCCTCATTTAACCTACCTTAGAAAGGATGGAAGGCTGAGTCAACCTTGAGCCTTGGAGAGATTCGAACCAGCAGTAAATTGCAGGCAGCTGTGTTAATAACAGGGTGCTTTAAACCACTGTAGTACCAAGGCTCATTATTGTGTTTCCCACATAATTTACATTCTTGCCATGGCCCATCCCTTGTTTAAATGAGTGGCTGTGGCTTCCGGCGTCCCGGTATAGTCAGCTGGTACCATCACTGACAATTGGGGATGAGATCTTGCTCCCCACAGAGAGGGCCCGCAACTTGGGTGTCCTCCTGGATTCATGGCTATCTTTAGAAGATCATTTGACAGCCGTGGCCAGGGGGTGTCTTTTATCAGGTTCACCTGATCCGCCAGTTGCGTCCCTTTCTCGATCGAGACGCCTTGTGCAC
>NW_027256893.1:17298523-17316801 GCF_029215685.1 Pituophis catenifer annectens | reverse complement strand
GGTGGTCCTTTGCAGCAAAAGGGACAAGAAGTCAAGTGAGACCTTAAAGATGGAAGGACCATTCCATGAGAACTGAGATTGGGAAGGAAAACCTAAGAACTGCCAAGGGAAGTTCTTTGACTAAGAACTTTTCTTGTGTTTTTCATCAGATGCACCAAGCATTTTTCCCCTACTGATCTTTGACACTATGTCCCCAGAATAGGGAATTATATCCTTCTGTTTGTAATACAAATTTATCTTTTTAAGAATAGAATAGAATAGAATAGAATAGAATAGAATAGAATAGAATAGAAGAGAAGAGAAGAGAAGAGAAGAGAAGAGAAGAGAAGAGAAGAGAAGAGAAGAGAAGAGAAGAGAATTCTTTATTGGCCAAAAGTGATTGGACACACAAGGAATTTGTCTTTGGTGCATATGCTCTCGGTGTACATAAATATTTTAATATTCATTTATTTTAATACTTTTTTTTATCCCATCTCTCCTACAAGAATTCAGAAAAAGCCCAGTCTTGTTACTCAAATTTCTGCTTTTCCAGCTAACAACCAAGTTTCTAAAGAGTCTGAACATCTTTGTTTCACATTACAAAATATTCTTTATTTTTTATTTTTTGCTCTTACTTACAGGGTCAGCTTTTAATTCCTTTCATTAACATAACTCTCTTATAAAATGAACAATTTTGTTATGTTTTCCTCGTGGAAAAAAAAAAGTGTAATATGTTCACTTCTTCTTTTCTCTCTTCTTTAGTCATCCTTATAACTTAAAAGGAATTATTGTGTTATTAAAAACGGCAGTAATTCCTATCCTGAAAAAAGAGACTTCTTTGCCTTCCCACAATTATGGCATATTTTGCAAAATGGATAATGCCAGGAATTTGGTTTCAGCCCACAACAGTGTTTTTTAATCAAGCTTTTTTTAAAAAAAAAAGAAAAGAAAAGAAAGAAAGAAGAAGAAGAAAAAAGCTCAGGAAATTATTTTGTTTTAGGATTTTGATTTGGAAAATGAAACATAATACAGAGTAATAATGAAGACCCCCTCCTCAATCAACCTCAATGAAGTCATCAACCCGGGTGACTAATGATACTCATGAATTCTCAGAGCTTGATTAAAGACACAAAGTGTTATTCTAATGACCTTAACCCAAAGATTGGCAATTTGGTATTCTTACTGCAGTGTGTATTGTACGCAACAGATTGGCCCAAAGGTATCCAGCCAGTTTCCATGCCTAAAAAACAACCTCATCTCTCCATTCCCCAGCTCAGCCTTTTAGTTACAACATCATACTGGCTCTTATAAGCATTGTTGTTGTTGTTGTTGTTAGTTGTGAAGTCATGTCTGGCCCCATGGACCATGTTCCTCCAGGCCTTCCTGTCCTCTACCATCCTCTGGAGTCCATTTAATCTCACGCCTACTGCTTCGGTGACTCCATCCAGCCACCTCATTCTCTGTCGTCCCCTTCTTCTTTTGCCCTCAATCGTTCCCAGCATTAGGCTCTTCTCCAGTGAGTCCTTCCTTCTCATTAGGTGGCCAAAGTATTTGAGTTTCCTCTTCAGGATCTGGCCTTCTAAAGAGCAGTCAGGGTTGATCTCCTCTAGGACTGACCAGTTTGATTGCCTTGCAGTCCAAGGGACTCGCAGGAGTCTTCTCCAGCACCAGAGTTCAAAGTCCTCAATTCTTTGGCGCTCAGCCTTTCTTATGGTCCAACTTTCACAGCCATCTATTGCAACTGGGAAAACCATAGCCTTAACTATACACACTTTTGTTGGCAGGGTGATGTCTCTGCATTTTAGAATGCTTTCTAGATTTGCCATAGCTTTCCTCCATAGGAGCAAGCGCCTTTTAATTTCTTGGCTGCAGTCCCCATCTGCAGTGATCTTGGAGCCCAGGAAACTACCTCCATTTCTTCCCCATCTATTTGCCAGGACTTCTATGCATAGATAGGTATTTTATCAGATTAGAACTACAGGTACTTCTCGATTTACAACCAAAATTGAGCTGAAAAATTTCTGTTACTAAGCGAAACATTGGCTAAGTGAGTTTTGCCCCATTTTACGACCTTTCTTGCCACAGTTAGTGAATTGGATGTGTTTGCAACTCTCAGAATTCCTATCATGACTTTCGTAGACCCAGCCCCCTTTAGAGCACACCAGCATGGCAAAACCCTATCTGAGTTGTTTTGCCAAACCACATAAATTAAATCCCAAAGCTTACAAGTGATTTTTAAGAGCCCATGGAGCAAGCATTTCTAGCTGATAAAGGGCAAATATAGGCAAATTGGTATCCTCCAGGAGTTTTTCACTGTGATTCTCATAAGGACCGGTCTTGTTGGAAAATGATCAGGAGTCATAGAAGTGAGGCACTATGTTGCTTTCCTCCCTGTGTTACAACATCTCCTAAACACCGTTGCTAGCCATATGGTAAAACTGACTTTTGTAGCATGTATGTCACCTTCAAAAACTTTGTTGACTGTTTATTTGTACGGCCTGCTTTATTTTTGTGCTATATTCAGATATAAAGAACTGAAAACGCTGATATGGGAATTGGCCAGATATGAGAATAACAGTTATCTGATCAATTAATCCAGGAGAAATCTGAAGGATGCATCTCCAGTCATCAGCGAAGGGGATGCATTTGCATTGTGTTCATAAAATATTTCCTGGGGAGTCAAGTGATGTTACTGATGGCTTACCCTATTTCCCCGAAAATAAGACATCCTCTGATAATAAGCCCAGTTGGACTATTGAACGGATGCACTAAAATAAGTCTTCCCCCCAAAATAAGCCCTCCCCAAAAATATTTAAATGCAGAGCTGGAAATTAGGTAAGACGGCAAGAGGAGCCCCATCTTGCTCCACGCACCCCAAAATAATAAGACCTCCCCGAAAATAAGGCCAAGCACTTATTTCAGGATATAAGTGTCTTATTTTCGGGGAAACATGGTAGAAGACCAGGGTGTGCAGGATAGAAGACAAATGCCTCTTGGGATGCTATTGTCCCAAGCAGCTACTTCCCCTACTCCTGCCCTAGAAACTGAGTACTCAAATCTGTGCTTAACTTTGCCACCATTGAGAGTAACATAATTTGCTCTGAAGAAATGCTTATCAGAACAAAAGCACAAAATATCTACTGGTCATAAACCTTTTATCCTGTCCTTCTTGGCTAAATTCTCACCAGGCTCAAGGTTGACTCAGCCTTCCATCCTTTCTAAGGTAGGTAAAATGAGGACCCAGTTTGTGGGGGCAATAAGCTGACTTTGTATAAAATATACAAAAGTATGAAGGTGATTGCTTAACGCCTTGTAAGCCGCCCTGAGTCTCCGGAGAAGAGCGGCATATAAATAAATAAATAAAAAAATAAAAAATTGCTTGGTTATGGGATCTTCAACACTTTCCGTGGCCGGAGGGATGGAAGGGAAGACTTTTTTAAAAAATGCAAACCTATTTTGACACTGACTGCGTCTGAACCACAGGATTATAATAATTCGACTTTGAAGGAGAAGGGGAAAGTATATTCTGAGTCGTTTTTCCTTAGCCAGGAAAGATCAAATCCTATGTCAACAGAGAATGTTTCTTTTCATATCACAAAAGCTCTTTTTTTCCTTCTTCTTCTGCCTCGCTGTACAATGTTTTCATTGGAGCGAGGGGGTGGGGTGGGGTGGGGTGGGGGGACACGGCCAGGAAACCAATAATCCTTTCTTTTAACTTGATAGTTTGGATTCTGATCTTTTATTCAATCGACGGTGTATCTCAAAGAGTGTGAGGTCGCAGTCTGCAGCTGATACCATTTGCCTATCATTTCCGGGGGGAAAATGTTTGTTTTCTAAACAAAGAATTGAAGCTGCAGTTTTAAGTATCGCCGTTCAGAGCATATTTCAAGCCGAAATGAACTATGCTCAAACCTCTCCCTTAAAGGTCAAATGTTATTTATTATGATGATGATTATAAAAAAAAAAATGATCTGTGATTTATGCATCTAACTTATCGTAAACCTGCTTTGTAACCGAATATGCAGTCAGAAGCTTAACATTACATTGTTTTCTTTTGACAACGTATCCACGAGACCACCGCAGCTGTTCCTTTACTCACAATAGCAGATTAATTAACACAATCATACGCTGTTGGCTCCTACTCAATGAGTAGGTCTGCAGTGGGATAGATAGGTAAATCCTTTAAATGTGTACGAGATAAAGGATATACTATAGTAGTTTTTATAACTAGCCAGTTTTGCTTCTGACTAGTCAGCTCTATCAGCAATGGTTCGCTGACTCCAGAAACAGTAAGCTTACATTTCAAAGGCTACCACACCTATTCCAAAGCCATAATGCGGAAATCAAAATGTAAAAATGCACCCGGGCCTTTCCAAAAATCAGCATATTCCATTAGAATAACAGTCAAAATAATTGCCTCCAGCATTTTTGGATCTGCGGCATGAGCTTTTTCTTCTAAAGTCCCAACTTTGGACTTAAAATAAAGATCTAGAAAGAAATCAGTCTTTCAGTTCTGAATACCTCATTAATCTGGATTGAGGTTTTAGGAAGCAGCCATGGCATCTGGTTTTTTTTTTTTTAAAGTCCTTAAAGAATTGTTTTTTTTTTTTTAAAAAAATCTGTGTTTTGATGAATATGTGAACAGCCACGTTTCCTGAATTAGTTGGTGGCAACGCTGTAAGAATGTATTTGGCAACTTCCACTGACATGGTAGGTTTGTTTGAAAAAGCTTTGTTTGCAGAATATATGTAAAAATCTGTTTTAAATACTTGAAATGACATACCTTTCGGTTTGGAGAAACGGATAGCCCAGCTGCAAGTCTCACCATATATTGGATCATGTGCAGGAGGAATAATAATTCTACTTATTGTTTCATAATGAGAATTTAATCTGTACTTTATGAAAACAGATTGAGTCCACCCCGAAGGCTACCCTCAAGTCCCAGAATCCTGTTTCTTTTATAACTATATTAGTATTTTTTTTTCCTCCTGTGTTATTCCTAGCAAGACCAAAATTAAATCTTTTGGTTTGCTTAAGTCTTTTAAACTTTCCTTGTAAATGTTAATCTTTCCCTCCCTCCCTGCCTCCTTCCTTCCTTCCTTCCTTCCTTCCTTCCTTCCTTCCTTCCTTCCTTCCTTCCTTCCTTCCCTTTTGATACCTTCAACTAGCCTAATTAAATTAATAAATTAAATCTCTTGGTTTGCTTAAGTCTTTTAAACTTTCCTTGTAAATGTTAATCTTTCCCTCCCTCCCTCCCTCCCTCCCTTCCTTCCTTCCTTCCTGCCTGCCTGCCTGCCTGCCTGCCTGCCTTCCCTTTTGATACCTTCAACTAGCCTAATTAAATTAATAAATTAAATCTCTTGGTTTGCTTAAGTCTTTTAAACTTTCCTTGTAAATGTTAATCTTTCCTTCCTTCCTTCCTTCCTTCCTTCCTTCCTTCCTTCCTTCCTTCCTTCCTTCCTGATATCTTCAACTCTCCTAAAAATGTCATGATTTTTTTTTTTTAAAATCAGACCCAGACAGCTAAGTCAAGCTAAGAGAGTTATACAACTGCCCCCAAACTCTGGAACGAAATAATTTGAAATTTAAAAATACAGCATACCTTTAAGTATCTGACCTTTTATAAGTACAGTTCACCAATTATGAGATCTCTCAAGTTCTGAAATCAATTTGTTTAGTGATCATGCAAAGTCATCATGACATTTCCTTAGATTTTGTAAGCCCAATTTGTGGAGCAGTCATTTGCAAACTATACTGTTATATGGGAATGAAGCCACTGTGCATTATTTAAGTAAGTACTGTTTTAATCATGGATTGAAGAACCAACACCAAACAAGCCATTTTCTGGCTTAGTGTAAGGTATTAAGATCAATCTCTGTTCCTGAAGATAGAATTTTAAGAATCTTGATCTTTAATCCCTTCAAAGAGTATGCCACAGGTTGATTTCTTATTTTCCTCTCAGAAAATTCTTCACAAGTTTAACATGTACCATAAATAACGTCTATATTTTAACCTTAATCAAATAAGCCATCTTTGTAAGCCTTTCCTCTACTTTTAACACCATAGTTTATCACTTTCTCTGAATATATAACAAAAAAAATAATAATAACTTTTCCTATGTTTTATCTCTAAACAAGTCTTTAAAGTCTCGTCATTTGGTCAAGAAAAATCCATTAAGATCTACTAGAAAGAATATCACATATATTTTAACCTTGATCAAGTAAGCCAACTTTATATTCCTTCTTTTTGCTTTTAACAAGATTTTAAAAAATATAAATATAAAGTAATATAAGTAATATAAATCCAAACAGCCTGATTCTCAGTTGTATTCTTTTCTGCCTCCTCTTTCTGGGTCTGCTATCCATTTTAGCAGGCAATCTTAAGAAAAAATTCTTAGTCCATTGTTCTCAAATATATTTGGATTCTTCCAATATTAAAATTCTTTCTGTATTAGTAGGTTTATTTTCCTAGAATTATCATATTTAGTTCTTTCTGGTTGCCTCTAGTGTCCAGCTTTCAAAATCTCCTCTTATCATGTTTTTTTTAATCCACAACATTTTCCCATGGGAAGATTTCTTATACTTAGATTCAAAATCTTCATATATGATTAATAGGATTTTGAACAGCCCACAGGAAGGATTCTTATAATTAATTTCAAAGTCTTATTTCCAATCCATCTGGCACCTTAGTCCATTTACAACTTTCCAAAGTCAACATTCTAATTATCCCTTTGCTGTTTATTTCAGAATACTTTTTTTGAAGTCCTTACACTTACATGAAAATTTGTTTGCTAAGGACTTTTGCTAAGGACTCCTTGCTGAAGGAGAATCACCTGATGTGATGAAATTTGTCATTTTGAAGGTTTTTAGTATCCAAAAAGCAGTCAAGAAGGCATTTCCAGAAGTTATTAAGAAAAGAAGAGGAAAATCCAGTGTCTGTTTCAAGGTTCTGGGCTTCAACTTGGGCACAGCTAACTTCTCAGTTTTCAGAATTCTAAACCCAACTCCCCAGAGACATCCCCTCCCCATTTTACAATCTTCTCACAGGGAGTCCATTTTGGGTGATCCCAGGTCCTCCTCTTTATCCAGAGAGGAATTTCAGGACTAGAATCCGTTCACCAACTCATTCAACTGCACTTATCTGGTTGCTTGTCCCATCTTACAGAATATGATGAAATGTGTGTAAACAAATATTCCAGGTATGTCTCAAAGGTGCTTACTTTGTTTTTCCTTGAAAAGACTTTTCACTTCTCATCCAAGAAGCTTCTTCAGATCTGAGTGAAGTTTTTCATGTCCTGGATGATTGAGAATCTCCATAAACATTCCAGATAAGCTATCACGTACTATGTACCCTCATAAAGGCTTTCCCAAAGAAAGGTATGGGCTACAACAGCCTTAAGTCATTGAGATCACACACACACACACACACACACACACAGACACACACAGACACACACATATGCTGTTCACTCCACAGTCCATACATTTTTAAATGAGCCTTGATAGTACAGTGGTCTAAGCACCCTGTTATTAACACAGCTGCCTGCAATTACTGCTGGTTCGAATCTCTCCAAGGCTCAAGGTTGACTCAGCCTTTCATCCTTTCTAAGGTAGGTAAATTGAGGACCCAGTTTGTGGGGGCAATAAGCTGACTTTGTATAAATATACAAAAGTATGAAGGCTATTGCTTAACGCATTGTAAGCCGCCCTGAGTCTCCGGAGAAGGGTGGCATATAAATCAAATTAAAAAAAAAAAGAGTGGAAAATCGAAGTTACGATATACTAGGTCACATCCATAATCTGTTCGTTTCAAGTAACTCTCTGATTCAATTTCTTTGTTCTCTAAAATGTTTAGTCTTACATTGACAGCTGAACAACGATGGGTGTGCAAATGTCATTAAGGCTTGTGACCTTCACAACTTCACACATACCCCCCATGGAGGGAGGGAGGGAGGGAGAGAGAGAGAGAGAGAGAGAGGGAGAGAGAGAGGGAGAGAGAGGGAGAGAGAATGGAGAGAGAGAGAGTTAGAATGGAGAGAGGATGGAGAGAGAGAGAGAGGGGGGGGGAACTGTTCTTATTCTTATTTGGAGGCTGTCTCTTTTTCAGATTTTGAAGCTAATGGTTGCATTTCCCCCCCCCCACTTCCCTCTTGTCACTGTATATATATGCCTATGAATATAGCCCCACATTTATAATGTTTTTCAAAGTGGCCTATGATTTGAGAAATATAGGATGTTTTTACGTACATAAATGTTTTCTCAAAGAACTCTATACTTTGAGAACTATATAATGCAATAAATGTCATTTGCCTGCCTTTATTGATAAAGCATTCCGGATTTTACAATAAATGACTCATTATAAACCCATTAGATGGCCAAAGGGAAGGAGGTGGTCCCAACTATCAATGCTGGTACAAGCATAATTGTGAGGTGTTTTAGCAAAGCAAAGCTTGACTGGTTCCAGAATGTTTAAATACCCTTTGATCATCTGCAGTCAACTTTTTTCCTGGCTAAGGGCTAAAGTTAGCCTTAGGGGAGACTGTGCTAGAGATCACATTCCAAGCAGAACATTTGATTTGATTTGACATTTTCAATATTTCTCAAAATACATGTGTGGATGTGCGTGCTCTGCTACCCACGTGTAAACAAGCCCATTGAAAACACACATCCTGTACAAATCAAGAGATAAAAAGAATAGAAGAAACTGTAGTTCGGGAGGATATATGAATATTCCCAAACATATGAATATATATGAATTTTAAGAATCCATATTCAATGTTTCTATTAAAAACTACACTTGTGTGGATCAAGCTGATCTGTTAGGAATTACTTTGTGAGGGAACAAAAATGTAAATAACTTCATATTTGTGGATGGATTCTTCTTTGCTGATGTTTTTTAGCATTTTTTTATTATTTTCATATTTCATTCATACACAGAGATATGTGTGTATGTGTATGTGTGTGTATATATATGTATGTATATATATATATATATACATATATATACACACATACACACACATACACATACACACATATCTCTGTGTATGAATATCTGTGTGTGTGTATGTGTGTGTGTGTGTTTTCCTCTAGCTAGGTTTTTCCTACGTAACCAAGGTTTTTCTGCAGCCCTAGCTCCAATCCAGGAGCCCTCAAGCAGTCACAGTCATGACAAACCATTTTATACCAAATTTATATTTTGCTGATAAAGAAATAAAGGGAGACTAGTATAGATCTATTTCAAGCTATTTAGCTCTCATCAGCTAGCCATACCCTTACTCGGATTTGAACTTGAGAATCAGGTATCTCGATAGAAAAACACTTAATCTTTCTCCTGGCTCAAGCTGATGAAGGGAAGAGAACTTGTGGCTCAGAGGTTAATTTAACTGCCTAACATGCAAGAAGCCCAAGTTTGAATCCAAGTAAGGGTATGGCTAGCTGATGAGAGCTAAATAGCTTGAAATAGATCTATACTAGTCTCCCTTTATTTTTTTATCAGCAAAATATAAATTTTATATATGTATGTATGTATGTATGTATGTATGTATGTATGTATGTATATCAAGCCAATGAACATACCTAATATTCCTACTACACTTTGAAATCACATTGATTGAAAGAAAGATGTACTTTTCTAATATTTTATTATAGGATATCTGGCAATGGACAACAAAAATTCATAGCGTGTATTGTCCCATTTTATATGTCCAGGACAAAACGAATAGCAGCAGCAGCAACAGCAACAACAACAACAACACACTAACAATTATTAAAATTTGTTGAATGGTTTTGGTCTTTCCCAAACTTCAGAATATTTCCCTCCTCCAATCTTCCATAATTTTAAACTAAAACAAAGAACGAATCGTGCACCAGAGACAGTAATAGGTAACAATTTGATTACAATTCTTTCAGTATAATCTAGAAACATTTCAATGAATGAAATACAGTTTTAAAGTGCTTTCCCAGCTGGAATCCTACAGAGGATAGCCACACATTTCTGTGTCATTGCAACTTTACCTGACCTGCTGCCTTCCAGTGCATTGCAATAGAAGTTCCAAGAATCCCCCAACCTACAAGACTGTTGCAAACAGCCAGGTTTTCAGCAGTAGTTTAAATATTATCAGGGTGAGAACCATATGGATCTCTAGAGGGATGAAGTTCCAGAGGGCAGGGGTTGCTGCAGAGAAGACATACTTGCGAGGTCCTGACAGATGGCAGTTTAATCGAGAGGACTTGGAGTGTGCCTGATTTTCAAATCTCAAAAACCTGGGTTTTTTTCCCCCCCTCTCCTGTCTTTCTCTGTTTTATAAAGATACCCTGTTTTCCCCAAAATAATATGTTTCCCCTGATAATAAGCCCAATCAGGCTTTTGAACATATGGCAATAAGGCCAAGCGCTTATTTCTGGGTTCAATATATATATATATATATATATATATATATATATATATATATATATATATATATATATATATATATAGTCTTTGGTTATTCAGGTTTTCTCCCGCGTAAAATTGGAGGTGTCTTGGCAACGTTTCGACGAAGTCTCATTCGTCATCTTCAGGCTGGTGTTCTCGGCTTCGTGCTTCTAGGAGCACGAAGCCGAGAACACCAGCCTGAAGATGATGAATGAGACTTCATTGAAATGTTGCCAAGACACCTCCAATTTTACATGGGAGAAAACCCGAATAACCAAAGACCTACATACAAACACCCGTAGGGAAACACGGTAGAATTCTTTTCTAAATTTTAAAGTGCCTTTGTAAATATCACAATATACATAAGATGCGTTGCCTTTGCATCAGTGGTGGGTTGCCCCCAGTTCGGACCGGTTCGCAAGAACCGGTAGTAAACCTGGTGGGAAGCCCGCCTACCGCCCTGGATGTCGTCAATGACAATCTGCGCATCACAATGGGATCACGTGATCCCATTGCGAACCGGTAGTAAAGGTAAGTAGAACCCACCCGTGCTTTGCATGTATAAGGGAATAGATATGCATAACTCTGTGTGTGTGTGTGTGTGTGTGTGTGTGTGTGTGTGTCTGTGCAGGTGGTTCTTGTTTAGTGACTGCCTCATTTAGTGACCATTTGAAGTGACGACGGTGAGGCAAAAGTAACTTTGCGACCAATCCTCGCATGCATGGCCTTTGCAGCTTCTGCAAAGCCTAGAAGAGCTGGAGTAAGACCATAAGCAGTCATGGTTTCACTTAGTGACTCCTTCGCTTAACAACTGAATGGCCAGTCCTGATTGGAGTCATTAAACGAGGAGCACCAAGTCTGTGTGTATGCGTGTGTCTGTGGTTGTGTATGTGTGTGTCTGTGGTTGTGTATACAAATGCATGCATATAAACACACGCACACATAGAGTTCGGTTGCTTTCAAATGGCAAATGGTTGATTCCTGTAATGATAAGGCTTCACTTTCTGTCAATGACCTTTATACGACATTTACAGGTTCTTATAAACCTGCACAAGTTACAAGATAAGTGTCTGTTAGTTAAGGTTGTTCTAATTGCTACACTGATTTTAGATTTTCATCTGCCTTCATAGAGGAAGAGTTAAGCTGGAGTCACCCTCCTTTTAAAGGCAGCTGTCAAGGAAGGGACCTGATGAACGTTAAGAGGGTTTGTGATGCTTCTCGGTTAACCTTTGGCCACTCCGAATCAACCTGAAACAAATAAAACCTCTCTAACATTCTATATATGCCAGTCATTAAAGATTAAAAAGCCATTTTAAAACAGTTGCAATAAGTAACCCAACTCACCTCTTCCTTCCATGGATGATGACTTTTGGTGATACCATGTGCACAGGATTTCAGATTCCAGACCCGGAGAAATAGTCAAGTTTCTTGTTCATTTCCAGTGACTTATTTATTTAATTTATATCCCGCCTTTATTGTTTTTCTAAATAACTTGTCTTAAATCTAAGATTGACAAGACAACCCTGTTGCACTGTATGGCACTGTTGTGGCCCGTCAGCAGCCTGTGCAGATTGTAGCTGATTCTGACAAGGAGGCTGGTGTGGTGCTGCTTCAGCAGCCTGTGCAGCTGGCGCTTGAGTCGGACAGTGAGGAGGCTGGAGAAGATGTGGTGCCAGAGGACGGGATTCAGCCAGGGCCTTCAGAACCTCCAGAAGCTCCTTTAAGTGAAGAGGACGAAGAGGAGGAGCCTCTTCTTGATGCATGGGCGCACAGAGCTGCCAAAAGGCATGAGTGGCTCCTCAGGAGGAGGTCTCCTCGAGAGTAAGGCTTGAGGATAATTGGCCACTCCCTTAGCCTATTTAAGAAGGAACGCCGCTTGCAACAAGCTGTAGAGAACAACTTTAGTTCACTCTCCTTCAAGTCTGCAAAATTGCTTCTGGGCTTTCTGCCAACTCTAGTAAGACTATGATTACCTTATCTTAGAATTCTGGTAGGCTGTTAAGACAGTTCATTAACAGCCTTTGAATGATAAAGACTTAAGTTATTTGAGTAAAATAAGCTTTGTATAGAGTTTGTGTGTGCTGCGTTCTTTGGGGTCCGTAGCTGGGGCAGAACAGGCACTGAATGCTGGACAGCAACAACAGGCACCGAAAGCTAGCTCTATTCCATGGAAATGTGAAGGTCTCCATTGGATATCGGGCACCTCCCTTCTTGACCACATCACAAAAGACACCATTCGACAACATTTTGGTGTGGCACCAATTATAGAGAAGATGAGAGAAGGCCGGCTCTGCTGGTATGGACAGAGAGCAGCACATCCTGAGAGCAGCACCTTCCACTGTGGCCAAGGCTGCCTACTGACTATAAGTCAATGGCCGGCGACCACGCGGGCATCAAAAACAGAGATGGCTAGATACCATCAAGAAAGATATGCAAGCCATGTGCCTACACCCTGGAGACGCAACTGACCATGCAAAGTGGCGTTCAGTGATCCCAAAAACAGATCTGCACCTGCGGGAATATGTTAGGAAGGAGGAGGAGGAGGAGGAGGAGGAGGAGGAGGAGGAGGAGGAGGAGGAGGGGAGGAAGAAGAAGAAGAAGAAGAAGAAGAAGAAGAAGAAGAAGAAGAAGAAGAAGAAGAAGAAGAAGAAGAAGAAGAAGAAGAGGAGGAGGAGGAGGAGGAGGAGGAGGAGGAGGAGGAGGAGGAGGAGGAGGAGGAGGAGGAGATGAAGGAGGAGGAGGAGGAGGAGGAGAAGGAGAAGGAGAAGGAGAAGGAGAAGAGGAGGAGGAGGAGGAGGAGGAGGAGGAGGAGGAGATTGTTTTTCTAAACAAATCAACGTATCTATTATTCCTTCTTCCTATTTTCCCCACAGCAACAACCCTGTGAGGGTGAGTTGGGGCTGAGAGAAAGTGTGACTGACCCAAAATCACCCAGCTGGATTTCATGACTAGGCAAGATTTGCTGAGCCATTTATTGTTACTGTTATAAAAGTTATTTGCTGTCCCCCTGGTAGTTTGACGTTTTTAAAAAAACCCTCTGCTGATCAGGCAACTCAGCTGGGATCGTCAGAGCTTGGCTCGTCAGAGGCATTTAAAAGAAAAAAAGCCTCTGATGATCACCCAGCTCAGCAGGGCATGGGGGGCGAGGGCAGGGATTTTCTCCAAACTGCCCGCCGCCATTGCTACCTACTCGCCCGAGCCAGTCCGAACCGGGACCATTTCACCCCTGGGGGGAGGGGGTCACCCCATTCTCCAAAGCACCTGAGGGCAGGACCAAAAGCAATGGGTGGAAACTCATCAAGGAGAGAAGCAACCTAGAACTAAGGAGAAATTTCCTGACAGTGAGAACAATTAATCAGTGGAAGAACTTGCCTCCAGAAGTTGTGAATGCTCCAACACTGGAAGTTCTTAAGAAGATGTTGGATAACCATTTGCCTGAAGTGGTGTAGGGTTTCCTGGCTGCCTAAGCAGGGGGTTGGATTAGAAGACCTCCAAGGTCCCTTCCAACTCTGTTATTCTGTTAAAAGATCTGCCCAGCCTCATTCATTGAGCCGCTTCTCCTTTACCCGTAAAGTTCCATTTCAATGCAGCTCTGACTGATAGCTGTTCCGGATGTGATTTGCCAAGAAAAGTAAGCATGCTCAAGGAATGATGATGTCCTATATCCTATATTAGCGTCAAAACTCAAATAAAATATTGCAGGGAGAAAATTACAAGCAGCATTTTTAATTTAATTTTTTTTAATTTATTTATTTTTTTTGCAACAAAGATATCTGCTGGCAAACTGTGCCCTTGTAATCGAGCAATGAGGATATGGTATTTTTTTTTTAAAAAAAAGAGAGAGAAAATTTTGCCCACATATACACTAATAAAAATAAATCTGTTTCCGATTACTAACTATGCAGCACAGGTGCTTGTTTGTTATGAGAGAGGCATGTTCATTAATTTTCAGCTATGAAAAGTGCACTGTGCCATAAATATACAATTCAAAATGTACGGCTGATGAATGGATACACAGATTGTTAATGTGCCAGAATAGGGTATTGGGCATAAAACACATGCCAAACAGGAGCACAGTGGTGATGTGCTAATGCTTTTAAATCTGGGTTTTAATGTAAGCACATAACCAGCCTTTTTACATTATTGCACTAAGTTGTACCAGAATTTAGGGCAATATCTATTTTATGGACATTTTCTTTCTACTCTGTTTAACAGTGCTTGACACCCATACACTGCAGTAGCATCTAGGGATCAGAAGGCTTTTTACTAATGTTAATTAATGGGTAAATGGAGTCACGCTCATCTACTCATGCTAGAAACCAGAAGTCTAGAAGTCTCAGCTATCTAAGTCTCTCTCGTTCTCTCTCCCCCTTCTCCCCCTCTCTCCTTTCCCTCTTCCTCCCCCCCTCTCATCATCTCTATTATTTGTCTCTCTCTAATATATCTGTATCTATTCTCTCTCTCTCTCTAGCTATGTCTCTCTAGCTATATCTATCTCTGTCTCTATCTCTATCATTCCTCTCTCTCCCTCTCCCTCTCTCTCTGTCTCTCTCTGTGTTTGTGTAAAGGTAAAGGTTCCCCGTACATGCGTGCTAGTTGTTTCTGGCTCTAGGGGCGGTACTCATCTCTGTTTCTAAGCCGAAGAGCCAACACTGTCCGAAGGAGTCTCCATGGTCATCTGGCCGGCATGACTCAACTCCAAAGGCGCACAGAACGCTGTTCCCTTCCCACCAAAGGTGGTCCCTATTTTTCTACTTGCATTTTTTACTTACTTTCGAACTGCTAGGTTGGCAGAAGCTGGGACAAGTAATGGGAGCTCACTCCGTTACGTGGTGCCAGGGATTCGAAACTGGTGTGTGTGTCTGTGTGTGTGTGTGTGTGTGTGTGTGTATATACACACACACACACACACACACACACACACACTAGTTTCAACTATCGCACCTTCACTAGAGAGAGCATACTATTAGCTGGCAGATGTGCTTGAATATTTTATTTGCATTTCATTGTTAAGAGAACTGGCCCAATTCAGTCTTTCCAGATTAATATAGAGGTTGGAATAGAGTTATCCTTCAGTTTCCACAGTTTACCAAACTTGGCAAACTCTGCTCTAACCTCTTTATAACATAGATGTTTTTTTTTCTGTTGTACAAAATAATAAAAAAGTACAAAATATTTCAGTGCAAAAGACAAACATACAATTTCATCTTTGGTTTGTTATGTATAGCTTTGTGCAATGCATGAATCCTTGTGGTTTTAAACGATAGATCGTGGGGTTGGCAAGCTGTGAGAACCTAGTGAGTTATGGTTTGCTAAATAGAACATACCTTAATATATCTGTAAACCCAAAAACTCACTCTATGGTTAGGTAGATCCAATCTCTAAGCAGGTGAAGCTGTGGGAAGTGACTTTCTCATTCTGAAGACGTTGCCCTTAGACTGTGTAGCGGACATAATGCCTTACAGAATATTTTAAGCATTATTCCATAAGAACTGGTAACAGAATACAGAGTTGGAAGGAACCTTGGAGGTTAATTGCACTCAACAATGAACTAAAGGGCCACCGTCAGTGAGCTGTTGGACAGCATTACTTGGTCTGTTGTGTGGATGTTTGGGTGGTTTAGGGGTGGGGAATTGTGGTGGGTGGGCGTGGGTTTGGGGATTGTTATGTGTGTTGGACCTGTTTTTGGGGTGTTAAGTGAATTTAGTTGTATGAGTATACTGTGTATACACGTACAATGACAATAAAATTATTATTATTCTAGTTCAACCCCTTGTTCAGGCAGGAAAACCTGTACCATTTCAGATAAATGGCTGTCCACTCTCTTCTTAAAAACTTCCAGTGTTGAACCATCTACAACTTCTGGAAGCAAATTGTTCCATTGGTTAATGTCAGGAAATTTCTCCTTGGTTCCAGGTTGCTTCTCTCCTTGATTAGTTTCCATCCATTGCTTCTTGCCCTGCCTTAAGGTGCTTTGAAGAATAGGTTGACTCCGTCGTTTTTACGGCAAGCCCTTACATATTGCTCTCATATCACCCCTAGCCCTTCTTTTCATTAAACTGGACATACCCAATTCCAGCAACCATTCTTTATATCTTTTAGCCTCCGGTCCCCTAATCATCTTTGTTGCTTTTCTCTGCACTCTTTCAACATCTTTTTTACATCATAGCGACCAAAACTTGGTGCCGTATTCCAAGTGTGGCCTTACCAAGGCATTATAAAGTGGTATTAACACTTCACGTGATCTTGATTCTATCCCTCTGTTAATGCAGCCTAGAATTGTGTTGGCTTTTTTGGCAGCTGCTGCACACTGCTGGCTCATATCTAAATGGTTGTCCCTAAGACTCCCAAGATCCCTCTCATAATTACAGGTAAATTCACATATGATCATTATAATACAAGTTTTATTATAACATCACAAAGATTTCTTAAGCACCTTCTTAAACTCACTCGGGTCATGTGCATTGGCAAAAAGTTTCAATCTACCGATGAGAAGGTTTTTGAGATAAAGCCTCAGATGCTCAAGCGTAGTATAACTTTGATGATTAAGAAGGATGAATTATTCTCAGTGTTTAAGCCCTGCTGAAATCTGATGCCTGGGAGAGAAATCTATAGCATGAATAAGTGAAGGAGGAAGCAATTGGGTAAACTGAAAACTGGTGGGGATACAAATAAAACAAAGAATTAAGAATGGCAGTTAAGCACATAAGCCAATATACAAAGAAAGCTAGCTACTGCTGCTGCTACTGCTATATTTATTAAATATTTGTAACTGGCTGTTTATCAATTGATCTCTAGGCACAATGCAATCAATAAAACATTAAAGCAACACACACTACATAAATAACAGGCGCTATTGCTACTGAGACTTGAAATGAAATCCACACTGGTGCCAGCCGGATCTCTGGGAGGAGACTATTCCAACATTGGGATGTCTCAATTCCCACCAGCAGAACATGACTAAAAAAGCAAGATTCACCAGATTCATTAATGAGGGTTAATGTCAAGAAATAAGAGATTAAGGAAAACTCAACAATCAAAACTCCCATCCTCAACTCATTAGGATGAAGTCTCTTTGAGTTGCGATAAAACTTTTCCCCCGAATTTGAAACCGAAGGGCTAATTGTTTTGTTTCCGGAAAAGCTTGTCACTAACATCCTACACCACCTTCTGCCTCAACCTCAGTCAGCTTGGGGTGCAAACATGAAGAATATTATGTATATATTGGAGTTATACCTGTTGCAATCAAAAGATTCTTGGTGGTTTACAGATTAGCCGTCATCAAATATCTTAAAAGATCTGCAATAATTAATAAAAAAATAAGAGTGCAAGATGCTAATGTCTGTGCTAATGAACAAATTCCAAATAAGCCAATCAATCCATGTTTCTGGCTTCCCTTAAATATTGGGGTCTCTTATTATTTAGCTCCGTAAATGCCATCAGAATTATCTTGAACCTGGTAGTCTAGGTTCAAAGGTTATGAGTGTAAGATCAATTTCACAAGTCTATATGGGTCCCTCAGTTGCTATGTCATTTGGCTACATCATCTATCTCTCATCTGTCTGTCTGTCTGTCTGTCTGTCTGTCTGTCTGTCTGTCTATCCATCCACCCACCTATCATCCATCTGTTTATCTGTCTGTCTGTCCGTCCGTCCATCCATCCATCCATCCATCCATCCATCCATCCATCCATCCATCCATCCATCCATCCATCCATCCATCCATCCATCCATCTATCTATCTATCTATCTATCTATCTATCTATCTATCTATCTATCTGACTATCTGACTTTATCATCCAATGTGTGGACAGTCCAGATAATTTAAGAAGGCAGGATTTAACCATATTGGAAAAAATATTTCATTTGATTTGATTTTTTACT
>NW_027256893.1:17028523-17293523 GCF_029215685.1 Pituophis catenifer annectens | reverse complement strand
CCTACAGTGTTAAGAGGATGGTGTATTATTTTTTTTTTAAATTAAGGTCCATCGCAAAGTTTCATGAACCAGAGAATAAAGCATATATTGATTGAATAATCATGTTCGCGAATGGAGCAAAACCATCTAATATATTTTTTAGTGGTGAATCTGGATTTCTCTTTGACTTCCAAAGTTGGAACTGGAATCTAGTTTTGATCTTAAGTTTCTAATTTCAGGGGTGGGAGAGGAAAAGGAAGGGGCTCAAAGGGAAAATTCAGCAAACAGGGAAAACATTTGTAATAAGAAAGCCAGATGGTTATTACTATACACCTATGATTTTGTGATTGCTGTAATCAAAATAAAATCACCACCTTATATTAATGGAACGGAGAGCAATCCAGAATTGCCCCTGTTAAACGTGAAATAAAATTCAGTATTAAGAATTAGATAATTAACTAGTTGAGTACATAATGTTTAATTAGTCTGGCTGTGAGTACTCCTTTAGGGCTGTAAGGAGTTCCATATTCCTTCAAGTCTGCTTTTTTCAACGAAAGTGGGAACATTCCTGATAATACTCCTTTTGGTATAGAGACAGAAAAAAATCTGATTTGAATGGATTTAATCTGCCCTTCCATTAATTTTCAATCCTGACTATCGAAAACAAAGTTAATCTGTTATTGATAATTAAGATAACCTACTGAACACAGGACAGAAAGTCAGTGATCAGAAATGTTGACTTAGCTATTTGAAGTATTACCCTGTTTCCCCAAAAATAAGGCCCAACCAGAAAATAAGTCCTAGCATGATTTTTCAGGATGCTTGTAATATAAGCCCTACCCCCAAAATAAGCCCCAGTTAAGTTTGTCAGCCAGAATAAGACCTAATCAGAAAATAAGCCCTAATGCATCTTTTGGAGAAAAAAAATAATATAAGACCCGGTCTTATTTTTGGGGAAACACGGTAGTTGACCCAAAGAAAGCAAATTCAAGTGAATGGAACTGCAGTTGATGTATATGACAAGTTTAGAGAGATAATATAGTAAAGCTTTTCTTTAAAAGCTGGGCTTCATATTGAAAGCAGGACAGGTGTCAACAAGAGAAAACAAAGAATTCTATGAATGAGCAGTTGTCACAATTTCCTTGCCTGTTCAATCCAGGATAGCTGTGCTTAATGGGGGGATAATAGAAACTGAAATATAATCACCCAGAGGACATCAGATGGGCCATGGAAAGAGAAACATAGAACTCGTGCTATACTCAATTCACTAAGAACCATTATTTGTATCTTTTTCACTCAATATATTGGGTTATGATGGGTGGGTTATGATGGTTGTATGAATAGATGATGATGATGATGATGATGATGATGATGATGATGATGATGATGATGATATCTATTCAGTCTTGTCCGACTCTTGGCAATTCTATGGGCCAGGTCTCTCCACATCTACTGCTATTACACTACTTCTTTGAATATCTATGGAGATTCTCAGTCATCCAGATCATGGTTGTCTCAAAGGTGCTTTTTCAAAAATCGACTGGACTTTCTTTTTCCTTGAAGACTTTTGTTTCTCACCCAAGAACTAATGAAGCTTCTTGGATGAGAAGCGAAACATCTTCAAGGAAAAACTAAAGAAAGTCCAGTTGTCTTTTGAAAAAGCACTTTTGAGACTACTTCTTTGAGTTTTTCTGTGCTCTGGCTGATGTCAGCTTTCATGGGGTCCACCCACTGTGTTCTTTGGCAGCCTGGTTTCCTTTTACCACTAACTCTTCCCAACATAATTGCTTTTTCCAGTATGAACTTATTATTAACTTCAATGGATTAGCAGAGGTATGTATATTTATGGAGAATTACAAACATCAGCATACATTATTAATTTTCATATAGAATCTTATAAACGCGGGAGCAAATGATTATGTCTGCAAAGACATTTAGGTACTTCTTTGAAAATCACACGTATGTGCTCATTTGCTGCTCGTAAAACATGTAGCTTTAGAAATCTAAATTCTGGTGTTACTGAGGCCGCTTGCAGTTGACCTTGCCTTAACATCCATCAGTCTAAATTACCCAAATTGTTTCACCGGTGTTAAGTTTAATTAATGTGTTACTTCCAATGGTTATGGGCCAAAGTCTGGCAAAATTCACATTCCTAGTCAAATTATGTTGCTTGGTCTCTTAGGGATGACCTCTATCCAGCTCTCATTGTAAGTCTCATTAATTTCAGTGGAGTTGCTCTGATAGAGTGGCACCAAGTCAACTCTCAGTTCTGCCACCACACTAAAGCTAGAGCAAAAATTATCTGAAAATCATTTTCTGATAAATGTTCTATTCGTTTCCCTTTTCATTCTCCCTGAATGGTTGGGGAGGAAAAATCATCCCTTTTCCAGAAAAATGGGACATAATAGTCCCTTCCTCTACTCTTAACAACAGATGGGGAAATTTCTAAGTCTTCAAGTTTATTGACGGAATAATAATCTTGATATAATAATAATAATAATAATAATAATAATAATAATAATAATAATAATAATAATAATAATAATAATAATAATGTGTTGTCCCGATTGTAATTGGAGCCCTTGGAGCAATACCCAAAGGGCTACCCCGCTATTTAGAAATTCTAAATTTGCCGGACTTGAACATTTTCACTCTACAAAAAACCACCTTACTCGGAACAGCTTACATCCTCCGACGATACCTTAACAGTTCCTAGGTCCTTGGTTAGGACTCGAGCTGCTGAGCTATTAACCAGCCTCAAAGGCTGTGAATCTCACTAAAGATTAACCAATAATAATAATAATAATAATGGGATTATAAGCCTGAAAAAGTGGTCAAAAATGAGCATGCAAAACTGCTGTGGGACTTCCAAATACAGACTGACAAAGTTTTAGAACACAATACCCCAGATATCACAAGAAGAAAAAAGTGTGGATCGACATTGAAGTGTCGACATTGCCATACCTGGTGACAGCAGAATCAACAAGAAACAACTTGAAAAAGTCACCAGATATCAGGACTTGAGAATAGAACCGCAGAGACTCTGGCATAAACCAGTGCAGGTGGTCCCAGTGGTACTCGGCACATTGGGTGCTGTGCCTAAAGACCTAGGCAAACACTTAAAAACAATTGGCACTGACAAGATCATCAAGAAATTACAGCTTCCTGCAATGACACCAGCGGAACTGCAAAAAACTGCTACTTGGAACATCATACATTTTAAGAAGATACTTTGTCGATACCTAGGATGCTGGCAGCAACCCGTGTCAACCATCAGTGCCAGTCAATAATATTTGTGATACGTTTTTGAATGTTCAGTTGAATGAGTTTCATGTTTAATGAATAAAGAAAATAATAATGATGATGATGACGATGATGATGATGATGGTGATGGAATTGTCAGTTCATAAAAAACTAGAAGTTGTAAGGAGTTATGTAGAGTGGCATCTGTCTATGGAGATTCTCAGTCATCCAGGTCATAGTTGTCTCAAAGGTGCTTTTTCAAAAGGACTTTGTTTTTTCCTTGAAAACCTTTCACTTCTCATCCAAGAAGCTTCTTCAGTTCTTCAGTTAGAACTTGGATGAGAAATGAAACAAGTCCAGTTGCCTTTTGAAAATGCACCTTTGGTAGAGTGGCATCCTCCTCAGTGTAGGGTTCTAAATTTGAGCACGTTGGCATTTTGTATCTTGTATTCTACAGTTGGTCAGTTGTGGAAAATGCTGTTGTTGGCTCAGTTGTTCTCAGTGGTTTGAGATCACTCTGAAGAAGATGATCACTGGTCAACTTCAAGGCCCATCTTAGCCATGGGGGTAGCCTGGAAGATGTTTGCTCTGCCTGGAAATGTTTATAAATATGATTGAGTAAAATGTTTGGAAGGCATGTAAGTACTTCATTATGATTGGATAGTATTACTGAAATAAATACCATTAATATATGTATAAGTATATTCATAAATATATATTAAAGAAACCCAGAAGATTATGCATTCAATATTTTGACAAGGCAATGGATTTACATCTCACCTCTACACATATCTTGCTCCATAATTAACGATAGGAGAAAAACTTTGTCAGGAATATTGTGTGAACCATAAAAAGAGACCAATTGATGGTCTCAGATTCGGAACTGGATTATATTTTGTGCTTTCTTAATGGACAATCACCAATAAAACATGCAAAACATTCTCCTTTCATTTTTGTTTTTCCACTTCTGTTTATGGATAAGGTTTTTTTCTCTTTTTTTTAGTTTTACTTTTGCTTCTTTTAAGCTTTTGTGAATGAGTGGAGTGAACATCTGGAGGCTAAAACATATAATGAATGGTTACTGGAACTGCGTATGTCTAGTTTAATTAAAAGAAGGACTAGGGGAGACATGATAGCAGTCTTCCAATATCTCAGGGGCTGCCCCAAAGAAGAGGGAGTCAAGCTATTCTCCAAAGCATCTGAGGGTAGAACAAGAAGCAATGGGTGGAAACTAATCAAGGAGAGAAACAACTTAGAACTAAGGAGAAATTTCGTGACAGTTAAAACAATTAATTAGTGGAACAAGTTGCCTCCAGAAGTTGTGAATGCTCCAACACTGGTATTTTTAAGAAAAGATTGGATAACCATTTGTCTGAAATGGCATAAGGTTTCCTGCCTAAGCAAGGGTTTGGATTAGAAATCATCTCCAAGGTTCCTTCCAGTTCTGTTATCCTATTCTATGACAATCCACTTTCTCCAGTTTGGTGATGGGCAGATGCAACTGAGTTCCATAATTCTTAATCAGTGTTACAACAGATTGGGTTAAGATAAGCTTCTCTTGAGGGAACTTCCTTCCATGCAGAACTAAGGTGCTCAGTGGCCAGCTAGATAAAAATGGACTTTGGCCTTTAACTTCCAGCCTGAAGGGTTAAAAGATCCAACAATAATATCTGGAAGGTTATATTTCTTTTTCATATATACTGTATCTTCTGAATTAAGCCGAACTAAAAAAGAAACCAATATTTATTAAAAGTTTTGTTGTTGCACCAAAGTTTTTGTTGTTTTAATTAATAAGATTTCTTGTTTTTGGTCCAGTGTGTATATTTCTTTCTCTCTTTTTTTAAAGCCCAACTGCTAGTAAGAGGTAATTGCTGATCATGTATCTCTTTGTTCCAGACATTTTTATAAAAGTGTATGTATTATGTATGATGTGACCTTCAAATGTCATGGATGTGTTGTGCAATAAACTGTCAATATTTGTGGTTATAAGGTACTAGATGACTTTTACAATAATTGGAACAGCTATATTAAAAGCTCTGATCACTCAGCTGGTTAAAGAGAAAGACACAGGCCAGGCCAATGTTCACTGGGGATTTTTTTTCCCCCTTCTGCCAAATTATTAAATGAAGAGTATAGAAGAGTGTTTAAGAGGCATTGCTGTTGTTCTTTTTAAAAAAGAATATAATAAAAACTATATTTCCTGAGGGGAAAGTTATTTGGGATGATCCACATCCATTTTAATTAATGCCACATCAAAAAATCTGTTTTGCAATTTCCTGAAAGTTTCCTTCCCCTGTGAAAAATGCATCTGTCTTTCTACCTCGTTCCCCCAAGTGTGTTTGGATTTTCTGTAAAAATTTCTTCCTAGTGCTATTTTTTTTTTCCTCCTTTGTTGTTGTTGTTGCAAGTTAGTATTCGATTACTTGTCTCTTTCCCATTCTGCAGCCTCCCTGGCTATTGGAATTTCCTGATCTGAAAAAGCCTCCCTTCACTTGGAGGAGCGTTTTGTCTTGGGATTTAGTTGGATTAGGGAAAGACAGACAATCCGTCACCTGCAGGGAAGAAGATTCTCTAACCAATAGTAATAGCACTTAGACCAGTGATGGCGAACCTTTTCGGCACCGAATGCACCGTGCGCGCCTGGGCCGCAACCCAGAAAAGGAGCTGCCCAGGGCGCATGTGCATGCCCGAAAATGAACTTCCGGTTTCAGCCAGCTACTCTTCCGGGTTTCTGGTGCACATGCACATGCGACGATCAGCTGGATGGCGCGTATGCTCATGCAGGAAAACGGAAGACCACTTTCCGGCACTGCCGCATGCTAAAAGGCTAGCTGATTGTTGCGCCTGCATGCGTGCCAGAGACTGAGAAGAGGAACAGGCAACGTCACGCGTGCCAGGCAACATGGCTCCATGTGCCACTTCAGGCACGCGTGCCCTAAGTTCGCCAACACAGACTTAGACTTATATACTGCTCCATGGTGCTTTACAATACGCTCGGGGAGGTTTAAAATGTCAGCATTATTTGCATATTGCCCCCAACAATCTGGGTCTTCATTTTACTGACCTCAGAATGATGGAAGGCTGAGTCAAGGCTTGAGTCAGTCAGGATCGAACTCCATGCTGTGGGCTGAATTTGACTGCAATACTGCATTCTAACCACTGTGCCAAACAACCAAAGACCAAACGCTTGCATACATTTTAAGTCATGTCTTAAGTAGGTGAATTCCACAACTCTGCACTCACCTTTGGGCATTTTGAGGGGTGGGGGAAGGAAATCAAAATCTTTTCTCAACATTTTGAGAGAGAATGGTGAAAGGAAAGGACAGAAGACAAATTCAGCCCAACCTACAATGATCGTTTCTGAGTCTGAGAACAGTAATAGTACTTTGCAAAACATTGCAAAAATATTATTGTTATTGTTGGTCACACAATCAGCCAGATGTTTAGAATGGCTTTGTTATTTTTATCCAGTCCTTCCCAAGAACCTGGGATAGATAGATGTTGTTGTTTAATAATATTAAAAATATGATTATGCACACTACAATGCAAAATTACAGCTGCTAGTACTTTAGCTTGTGTTGGCCTTCACAGACATTGAGTTCTTCCCAGGTCATAATATATCAACATTGTACAGGTAGTCCTTGACATATGACCGCAATTGAACCCAAAGTTCTTGTTGCTAAGTGAGACAGTTGTTAAGTGAGTTTTTCCCCATTTTATGAGCTTTCGTGCCACAGTTGTTAAGTAAATCATTGCAGCTGTTAACTTAGTAACACGGTTGTTAAATGAATCTGGTTTTCCCATTGGTTTGGCTTGTCAGAAGTTCACAAAAGGGGATCATGTGACCCCACGACACTGCAACCCATCATAAATATGAGCCAGTTGCCAAGTGTCTGAATTTTGGCCACGTGACTGTAGAGTCATGCTACAGTGGTCATAAGTGCAAAAAACAGCCATAACTCACTTTTTTGGTGTTGTAACATCAGCCACTAAACAAATGGTTGTAAGTCGAGAACTACCTGTATATTTGCAGGTCCAAGCAGTGTCGGACTTTTATAACTGACAGGTGGAAATTTTGTGAATGTGCAGATTTTCCAAGTGCCGTCTGTGA
Source organism: Pituophis catenifer annectens (assembly GCF_029215685.1). Lineage (NCBI taxonomy): Eukaryota > Metazoa > Chordata > Lepidosauria > Squamata > Colubridae > Pituophis > Pituophis catenifer. The sequence goes on along the minus strand of NW_027256893.1, from coordinate 17,286,190 downwards.
GTTTTGGATATGGCTTCCAGGCAGGGATGAAATCCAGCAGGTTTGGACAGGTTCTGCAGAACCAGTAGCGGAAATTTTGAGCAGTTCGGAGAACCGGCAAATGCCACCTCCAGCTGGCCCCAGAATGGGGAGGGAATGGGAATTTTGTAGTATCCTTCCTCTGGAGTGGGGTGGGAATGGAGATTTTGTAGTATCCTTCCCCTGGAGTGGGGTGGGAATGGAGATTTTGTAGTATCCTTCCCCTAGAGTAGGGTGGGAATGGAGATTTTGCAATATCCTTCCCCCAGGAGTGGGGAGAGAATGGGGATTTTGCAGTATCCTTCCCCTTCCTCGCCCATCAAGCTACACCATGCCCACCAAGCCACGCCCACAGAACAGGTAGTTAAAAAAAATTGGATTTCACCACTGCTTCCAGGCTACTGGGACCACCATGACTGGTTTTTCCCTATCCTTTCAACTTTCAATTTTCAGATCTTGATTTTTGTGATCTCTTTGTCTTCCGTTCTACTATCTCTCAGTATTGCCACATCAATTATCCGCTTATTTCTTCTTGTCCACCAGAGTTAAATCTGGTTATGTTATGAGCCAGGACTTCTATCCATTTGTATGGTTATTATTTAAACTTGTTTAAATAAAATGAATGTTGACTTAAAATAAATAATAATTATTCTGTGACCTCGTGTGCTCTCCAACTCTCAATGCATCTGGATGGCTCACAACAATGAAATGAAGAAATCACAACACAATCCATAAAAATGTAAAATAAAAAAATGAAGATAAAAGCGTGATGAAGTAAGGGGGGGTCTCACTCTGTCTACTCTACACTCATTCTATAAACATCTGTACTCTACAAACATCTGCACATTCTTTCTTTATGAACTGATAAGACCGCAAGATCTCCTTTGCATCAAGAGGCAGTTAGAGAGATGATCTGATGGAGCAAAGAGGCCCCAATGTACTTATTGATAATGGGGTGCTAAAGTAGGCCTATCTATTTCCTAAGATTCTGTAATCTAACCTCATTTCCTTTCAATAAACCTAACTGATGAGCTTTCTTGGTTGTGAGTGGCTGTTAGTGGCTTAACATAACATTAATTTCATGCTTTCAAGACACAGTGGGCTCCTTAGCTTAAGGACATGTGGTCAGATTTTAAATTCCTGTTATGCTTTTAAATTTTGCAGAATGTCTTTAGCCATATTTATGCAGAACGAATAGAACAAAAGTCTCTAAGTGTAAGGCAGATTTTAATGTCTTAGTAGCATCTGTAATACCGTTGGATTTTCTACCTAGATTTTTTTTAAGGGGGTAAAGAACTGACTCCCTGAATAATTCTAAATGGAGAGGAACATTGAAGCTTCCTTCTCCTTCTCCTTCTCCTTCTCCTTCTCCTTCTCCTTCTCCTTCTCCTTCTCCTCCTCCTCCTCTTTTCTCTCCCCCTCTCCTTCCCCCTCCTCTTCTTTCAGTTTAATCAATTAATAAAGATATGGCCAAACAAAGCTACACATTATAGTGATGTTTGTTTTATTCTTTTTTTTTATATCTGCAAAGTAGGATCTCCAACTTAGAGACTACATTGCAAACCAACATATTGTTACTCCTACTCCGCCAACCAGGAAGTACAGACTGTATATGACACACTCAAAGTTCAGCTTTTTTAGTTATCAGCTAATTCTTTCTATTGCTTCTAACTTTTCTGCATACAGAACAGGACTCTTCGATGACTTGTAGCTTTGGGCACTGCCCCTGCAGCCATGCTCCACCTAGAATTTCTGCAGGAGCATCTCCAATGGGCAGCAAAGCCCATTTGCTTATAGTTTGGATCCCCCAAAAGTAAAACTATGAAGCAGAAGTTTAGGGGACTGGAGGCTAAAACACCTGAAGAATGGTTGCAGAAACTGGGTATGTCTAGTTTAATGAAAAGAAGTATTAGGGGAGACATGACGTGTTCCAATATCTAAGGGGCTGCCCCAAAGAAGAGGAAGTCAAGCTATTCTCCAAAGCACCTGAGGGTAGAACAAGAAGCAATGAGTGGAAACTAATCAAGGAGAGAAGCAACTTAGAACTAAGGAGAAATTTCCTGACAGTCAGAACAATTATTCAGTGGAACAATTTGCCTCCAGAAGTTGTGAATGCTCCAACACTGGAAGTTTTTAAGAAGATGTTGGAAACCATTTGTCTGAAGTGGTGTAGGGTTTCCTGCCTAAGCAGGGGGTTGGACGAGAAGACCTCCAAAGTCCCTTCCAACTCTGTTATTCTATTCTATTCTAAGCTAATTTTCCACAAGCTGACAACAATCCATTTTCATGGGTAAGATTCCCACCTTTGCCTGCCTACCAGCTCCATATTTTCCCCAATCCTCTTGAATGTGAACCACTATTAAACCACATGGCCTTCACATTGGCCTGTTTTTTCCCGACCAATCCAATTGCTTTTTAAAAAATTTGCACCAAAGTAAAATGATAGTGGGAGGCAGGTCAGGTTTTTTCATCCCTCAGAATGGTGTTGCACCATCCTATGGTCAGAATAATTGCAGCTATTGCTAAGTCAGCTTAATATGAATACAAGGGGATGTGACTTTATAATGCCTTGTTATATGACCACACTTGGAACATTGTACCCAGTTTTGGTTGGCACGATATAAAAAAAGTTGTTGAGACTCTAGAAAAAAAGTGCAGAAAAGAGCAACAAATATGACTTGGGGGATTGGAGGCTAAAACATACAAAGAACGGTTGCAAGAATTGGGTATGTTTAGTAGGACGATGGGTGACATGTTAGCAGTGTTCCAATATTTGATGGGCTGCCACAGAGAAGACTATAGGGTCAACCTATTCTCCAAAGCACCTGAGGGCAGGACAAGAAGCAATGGGTGGAAACTAATCAAGGAGAGAAGCAACCTAGAACTAAGGAGAAATTTCCTGACAGTGAGAGCAATTCATCAGTGGAAGGACTTGCCTCTAGAAGTTGTGAGTGCTCCAACACTGGAGATTTTAAAGAAGAGATTAGACAATGATTTGTTTGAAATGATATAGGGTCTCCTGCTTGAGTAGGGGGTTGGACTAGAAGACTCCCAACATCCCTTTCAGCTCTGTTATTCTGGCACTGGATGAAGGGAAGTGCTCTGTGTTGCAGTTATGATTATTGGAAGGGGGTTGTTGCCACATCTCAGTTTGTCTGAACGCTTGTACTACCCAGGAAGCTGCCTAGCCTTCTCTATTAAACTTGTTCCGCTTTTCCAAACCTAGTTATCTTTTCTTACACAGTCACTCAGAATGCAAGGCAGAGTAGCTCTTTTGTTTCCCCGTGTCATTCAAGTGTCTAACAGGAAAAAAAAATAATAATAATAAAGTCTATATTTTTCATTTACCAAAAGAGCTTTTTGGTATAATCTTCATTTCTAATTACACAAACAGGGCAGAGCTATTTTCTCCTCACTGGTAGGCTTTCTTCCAAATCGGCTCTAAAATAGCTCTTTGTTTCAACAAATTCTTTGCCGATCCATATTAATGCTTAACAGTGTAACATGACCATACATGGACACTTTAAAAAAAAAGCACCCTAAACCCTTTGATAAAACAACAAAAGAGGCAAGTTGTTAAGAAGCCCAAAACGATGGTAACTCTTGCAGAATATTTAACATGAGGTCACTTATTAAATACCAAAAGCACTGTTATAAACAATAACCGTGACTTTCAGAAAAATGGAATTGATGGCATCGTTTTTACATTTCAAACGGCAGACAATAGAGTGCATTCTCTCTGTTCTTTATTTTTAAGCAATTTTATTGTCTTGGATAAATTGGCTGCCAGAGGAAGGCTAACTTTTTTTGGGGGGTGGGGGGGGTTTAAAAGCTTGGCAGAAATGATCTTCGGAAATTCCTCGCTAACTTAAGTTGGGTGATTTCTATTAATTTCTCCAGGGGAAGGAGAAATAATATATCAAGGGAAGGACTCTCCCTTAACTGTGTTACTAAACATCTCAGAAGGGCAACTTCCGTGGTTGTAAAGGCGATGGAAGAAACGTACTTTCAGATTTTGTTAATATAACCTTACAATAAAGTAGAATTAACCCATCTGTCTGAACCTCTCTCTGTGTGTATGTGTATGGGGGGGGAAGAGGGAGAGGGAGAGAGAGAGAGAGAGAGAGAGAGAGAGAGAACGAGAACGAGAACGAGAACAAGAATTGAAGAAAACTCTCAACTCAGTTTAGGGGCCCATAAATGTATGGTTTTTTTAAAAAAAGGTCCTTGTAGGTAAGAGTGGCCTCACTAGACAATCTACTGACTATAAGTTAAGTGGAAAGGACAATTCCCGAGACCACCCACGCATTGTCCTGCCTCTCTGTTTTCATTTTTGCTTTTTCAGAGGGATTAGTGCTAAACACGACAGCTTTTCAGCCTCACCAAAAAATGAATCTGAAGGATGGGGGGGTGGAGGGGGGAGAGATGGAAATCAATTTTGGGTCAAGTGAAAAAAATCAGTCTCTTAAATCTGCAAAGCGAGCTGTTTATCTTACAAATTTATTCTTCTTCTTTTTTTATTGGGCCACACATATCCCAGGCAGCAAGATAAAAGAGAAATGTCTAACAAGCTGTCATTAAGAGTGACATCTAGCAAAGCATAACTAGTACTCCGATTCCGTAAGTTTATCTGGAGTGGCTGGTTAGTTTTAGCTATCGGTTGATCTGCCTTTTTTTTTTTCCTTGTGCTGTATAATGTTTATAGAAACCCCAAACAAAATAAATGGATCCTTTCACACATTTGCGGTTTTGCACTTCATACATGCCGCCTTAATTTTGCACAGTTCAGAGTATTTTCTTCTGTTGAATTTTGTTTCCTGTTCAGTGCTGTGCGAATAATATGACAATTAAAGTTTCCTGAGGAATCCAGAAATATAAAATAGTTCAGTCCACATAGATTCTATGCTGTGTTACTGTTAAATACTTTCGGTGTTTCTATTCATGCCTCTTCCCAGCTTTCTAACAACTATTTTGTGTTAAGATTTGCTGGAAGGTCAAGCAGAACACTCAGGGAAATTTATTCTCGTGTTTTCTTTTATCCGATTGTTTATTGTTTTCATTCTAAGAAAACAAAAAGCAAAGCTACAATGTCCAGGGAATGTTAATGCTGTGTGTGATTTCCTTGACAGATATTTTAACCATTTCTCGCCTTTCAGAAACACAGGTGTATTTACTTTATGGACTATCGGGGAAATATATCCATAAAATTCACATATATGTTTCCCTGAGGTTTTTGGTTTGTTTGTTTCCCCTTCACTGTGGCTTGCTTCAGACTTTCTGCTCTTTCCCACACGTCTGTTTGTACACCGATTCTAAGCTTGATTTGTCATTGTTTATTTATTTATTAGTTTGTTTCTTAGATTTATTTGCCACCTATCTCACCATAGGGCTATCCTAGGCGGTTTACAAAGTTAAAAAGGAAGAAATGAAAAGAGTGTAAACAGAAGAGAAGCAAAATAATAGAACCACACAATGAACAATGAAAAAGAACACAATGAAAATATATCAATAACTCCCTTTTACAACCCTGTAAATCCCTTAATTCGGGACAGAGTCAGGGTGACTGGGTGGAGTTATGCATTTACTGGCTGGATTCCCTTCCTGATGCCACGCTGAGTTTGCAACAGATACTTTTTTTCTTTACACCCTAGGGGAGAGAACTTCTGCTGCTACCTAGGATTGAACTCTCAATCTTCCAAGTGGTGGGCAAACATCTTCACCACTAGGCCACCACACTGCTCAAATGAAGGGGGAAAAAACATCAATATGATAACAAAAAGATGGACGGGTGGAGAGCAGAGAACAAAGGAGGAGGGGGAGTGTGCCATCTATCCAGCAGTGACCTTCAGTGTGGAGTTGATCCACGTAACTCTAAATTCTTCCCCAACACTTGGCTGAAAACTGGTCATACATCCCACGCATTATCCTTGAAGGAACCAATGTATGGCATCAGATGAGAACAGTACCAACTATAATAACTATCGCATCCTGGACATAAACTGTTTCAACTCCTACCTTCAAAATGACGCTATAGAGCACTGCACACCAGAACAACTAGACACAAGAACAGTTTTTTCCCAAATGCCATCACTCTGCTAAACAAATAATTCCCTCAACACTGTCAAACTATTTACTAAGTCTGCACTAATATTAATCTTCTCATCGTTCCCACCACCCATCTCCTTCCAGTTATGTCTGTATGACTGTAGTTTTGTTGTTTGTATCCTTACGATTTATATTGATATTATTTCCTGATTGCTTATTTGTACCCTATGACTATCATTAAGTGTTGTACCTTATAATCAGTGGTGGGATTCAAGTAATTTAACAACCGGTTCTCTGCCCTAATGATTTCTTCCAACAACCAGTTTGCCAACTGTTCAGAAAGTTAACAACCGGTTCTCCTGAAGAGGTGCAAACTAGCTGAATCCCACCACTGCTTATAATTCTTGACAAATGTATCTTTTCTTTTTATGTACACTGAGAGCATATGCAACAAGACAAATTCCTGGTGTGTCCAATCACACTTGGCCAATACAAAAATTCTATTCTATTCTATTCTATTCTATTCTATTCTATTCTATTCTATTCTATTCTATTCTATTCTATTCTATTCTATTCTATTCTATTCTATTCTATTCTATTCTATTCCATTCCATTCCATTCCATTCCATTCCATTCCATTCCATTCCATTCTATTCTATTCTATTCTATTCTATTCTATGATACCTCAGTCCAGTTTTCCCTAAACCAACTTATTCTGAAGGTGGCATCAGTGGAGAACAAGAACAATTAAGAGTACAGTGCAGATAAATCCAAATGTGGAAGTTCTCTGAGATAAAGCTGTGGGTTAAAGCTCTTTTTTTTTTTTTTTTTTGCCTCTTGGATGCAGAATGAAGTAGGAATAATCATGTGACACAATTAAATTGCGATGGCATCTCGCTCTAAAGAAAAGAATAAAAGAAAAGCTGTAGCTTGGTATAATTTATGTGACAAGTTCCCACAAACATTGGGTATAGTCCATTTAATGGGTGAACAATTTTAAATCTCCTTGATTTCATTGTGAGAGATTTGCACATCTGCTTAGTTTTCTATTAAAACCAACAGTACTTAATGAATTAACCAAAGGCTTATATTTAAAAGTGCTTAATTTCCTGTGCATTACGCCTAATACCATTAATATTAGTAGCATCAATTGTAGTAATGTTCTTACCGCTTTCTTTAGTCTTCAAAACTTTTGAAAGGGATGCACAGCTTGGCTTGCATACGCCTGCATATTAACAGTCAAGCAAAGGCAAGAAAGAGGGGAAAAAAAACTTTTCTGGAAAAAAAAACAAGGAAGGAAAAGTTTTTGTGGTTTTTTTTTTTTAAGGATGAGAAAGTACTTAATAGGAATGAAGCAAAAGAAGAAATCAAACCAGCTGCTGACACAGCTGTTTCTTTTCTTGTCTAATTCAGTTCTGTATAAAGGTACCATATGCTGCTTAAAAACGATGATGGGAAAGATGAAATAATTTAAGAGAATAACAAGAAAATACATGAATTGTCAGCATTCTGTCAGATTTAAAAGAATGAAACAGACAGGTGTAGTATTGACATGTTTCGCTTTGTGTTGCATTAGCAGTTTGAGTGAGAACAACTTCTTGACATGTGCTGAAGTGATGTGAGAACGTTCTCTCTGTTTCAGATGTTGGAGAGGAAGCTGGAAGATCTGCCGGCGTCCAGCAGTCATCGCTGTTGAGAGATAGGAGCCTTGGGTCTGCCATGAAAGACTGTCCTTACTGTGGGAAAACATTCAGGACATCCCATCACTTAAAAGTTCACTTGAGGATACACACAGGTGAGGCCTCTTCATAAAACACAGTGATACTTTTATACAGAAAAGAAAGGGGTGCACAAAAAATGCTGGTTCGAATCTCTCCAAGGCTCAAGGTTGACTCAGCCTTCCATCCTTTCTAAGGTAGGTGAAATGAGGACCCAGTTTGTGGGGGCAATAAGCTGACTTTGTATAAAATATACAAAAGAATGAAGGCTATTGCTTAAAGCATTGTAAGCCGCCCTGAGTCTCCGGAGAAGGGCGGCATATAAATCAAATTAAAAAAAAAAAAAAAAAAAAAAAATGGTCTCTGGAAGTACAGAGACTAAACCACATCCTACCAGAATTATATCTGCATTCTTCTTCCTACCGTTTAGTAAGTAGCAGAGCTGGCCCTGTCGTTAGGTGGAATCAGTGGTGGGTTATCCCTGGTTCAGACTGGTTTGCACGAACCGGTAGTAAAACTGGTAGGAGGCCCCAATGATGTCATCATTGGTGATCTGCGCATGCGCGCGCGATCCCTTGCGAACCGGTAGTAAAGGTAAGTAGAACCCACCCCTGGGTGGGATGAAGGAAACTGAGATGGAGGAGGCCAAAATGTAACCTCTCACTCTTTCAACCTATGCCAGGATCGCGAACTTCTTGTTGTAAAGGATTGCTTTGCAATCCAAAAATTTCTCAATGTCATGTCCGAAACCAAGAACTGATGGTTATTTAAGGCTGAGTTCTTTCTTGTTTCTCACATAAGGACTAAGTCTTGCCAAATGGAGCATTCTACTATCTGCAATATATTCTGTGAACTAGTAGGGAGAGACTGTCTTCACCTGCTTTCTCTTACAATACAGTAACATCGGGGCTGAGTTGCCTCTTACTTCTCTAGAGTGCACCTCCCTCCCTCTCTCCCACCCTCCTGGAATTCCACATCCTCATTCCATTCCATTATACCTGGGGGATTTTCTAGATCAAAGGGCCAGTCCATCTCTCTCTCTCTCTCTCTCTCTCTCTCCTCCCCCATTTATGCCATTCTGCTGCAGCTAGAACACAAGATCACGGGGAGAGGGGTCTCCTTAACATGGCATATTATTTGGATGGGGTACACAAATGTGTAGGAAAAGAGGCAGCTGAGCTTGAAGGTGGGGTTAAACCTATCATTAGTTTTGAGTCATTGCATTGCCAGAAGAAACCTAAGTCTTGCCTCCGTGAATTCTGTTTATCTTTATGTAGTGCCATCTAGATTAATATCAGGTGCAAATAACCAGGAATATTCATTGAGTTCAAAACACATAAGAGTTTATTATTGCATTCTTTAGTACAAGAATCTAGTCAACTGATGGTTAAAGCTAAACTGATGCTAGATAAAGCTCAAGATCAGCCATCTCTTCTCCTACAAAAATGTCCTCTAACGATGTGTTGAGGTCAGTGTTGATGTGGTTGAGTATGAGTTGTCTTTGGGTGTTCTAAATAGATAGATAAGCATTGTTTCATACATCAGTCTCCACCCTGCTTATTGTAGATTTAAGAGCACCAACCTCCCCTTCACTGAAATATCGAGACTATTCAAATAATTGAAAGATCTATCTCTGTTGATTTTGTAAAATGTAATAAGGGACAATCCTTGGTTGAAAAGTTGTGTGTTGTTCTGTATGACTATGTGCGTGCACATTTCTACATTGCAGGCATGTTTTCTGACCTGGCCATTGGCCAATTATCAAATAGATTTTTTTTTAAAAAAAAAATGTCTAGAATGATTGCCATTGTCCAGGCAGAGGAGCACAGGGAGGTGCTGTGAGATATCTCAAAAGCTTCCCTGAAGTTTCAAAAGCAAACTATTTTCTTCTACATGTCCTTCTGTTGTCGAAGAATTTGATTTAAACCGAACTGTATTGTTTTTGCAAAAAACAGACTGTTCTCTTCCAAACTTCAGTGAAAGAAAAAAAAATACAAAACTGAAAGACGTATATTTAATCTGTTTTTAAAGTATTTTAGAAATGGCAAATATTTATTTTAAGTAAAGGCCAGAAAGAACTGCTTATTTTGCGTTTGATTAATAGATGCACAAATGTCTTCATTGTTCTTCTGTTTAGAAAATGCATGAACATAACAAAACATTCTATGTTTGAGAACAAACATGTGCAAGGAATTAAATAATTGCTACATAAGTTGAAAGGTGACATGGAGATAAAGAACCAATGGAGCAGAAGCGCTGGGCTATCTGCTGCAAGGTTTAAACACTTTAGCATTTCCCCCCTCCTCAATTTTATAATCACTTTAGAATTGGAATTCACTCCAATTTTCTAATTCTACTCTTGGAATAATATTGGAAAATGGAAAGAAATAGTAATTCACCCAAGCATGTTAATGGCATAAGGGACATATTAATATTTTAAGTCAAAGTTTAAAGTATCCCCCCACCCCAATATTGTATGCTGAGGCAAGAAAAACCTATATCCCACATAGAATTCGTGGATTTAAGGTGTGAGTTGTATAAGATGAAAGATTGACAAACTGTCAGTCCTCTGGGTAAAAACGGGAGACTTTCTGTTCTGAAAAAAATTCAGTTTTCACATTTAGGGAACAAAATCTGAAACTTCAGATAGAATTTTGATTCATCGATTGAAATCCATTCAAATCTGGATGCAACCAGCCTTGGAGAATTGTGAACCAGTCTGGTTTTGCATCTCAGAAAGTATGTAAGTGTTAGTTTGGGGTTATATTGTCAACAAAACCAATAAAAGAGCGAGGCGATTGGTAGGAATAAAATTCTCTAAGATTCTGAGGCAATGGAATGAGGTTTGTTTTTTTCACCCCAAGTATTGGAATCCAGATTTGTTCTGGAGAACTGACAGACAGACTGGACAGCCCATATTATGAAATTAACTATGAAAATCACTATTACAAGATGCGCTCATCCACTCCGTGGGATGGTTTTAAAAAGAAAAAGCTATTGTTGACTAATTATCACGATTACAACCTATTACACTCAGGAAGAGAGTCACTAGATGCTTCCTCATAACAATTTGAGACAAAGGCTCTCTTGCACCACTGTGCCCTCAGGGTTTTCTTAGAGGCCATGTTAGGAAAAGAATGTAAGAGATGTATCTGGTAGGGCAGCTGCAGCGCACTGAGGAGAATGAATTAGAAAATGTAATCTACAGTACACTAAAAATTTCATTCACGTTGTATATAGTTCATTCTGTTCAAATGTTTACATGTAAAACAAGGACTGTTAGACTCTGCTGCTGGTCTTTTCAGAAGGCCCTAAAAAACTTGGTTTTCTTCCCAGGACTGGGCTCCCAAGAGAGTGATAGAGATGGTCTCTGGGCTTTATTGATGGTTGTTTATGATGTTTGTTTGTTTTTTATTTTATAGCATGTATTTTATTGTTTTTATATATTCAATTGTAAGCAACCAAATGTCATTTATGTGAGATGAGTGGCGATGATAGATAGATAGATAGATAGATAGATAGATAGATAGATAGATAGATGATAGATAGATAGATAGATAGATAGATAGATAGATAGATAGATAGATACAATAGATAGACAGACAGACAGATGATGATGATGATAGATGATGGATGGATGGATGGACGGACAGACAGTCAGACAGATAGATGATTGATAGGCAATAGATATAGACAGACAGACAGACAGACAGACAGACAGATGGCGAATTAAATACTTCTTCCTCATAATCTTTCATTGTAACTAAAAGGCCACTTTTTGTTTCTTTGTTTGTTCATACGAACGCTTGAAATGAATGAAAGTTGATTTTTCCCTTGACTCCCAAAGCTCCAAAACCCCTTGGAGACAACTGTTTTATGGTCTTCGTATGGGAAGCCTCTGTGTGAAGAATTTGTGAGGTGCTGATCTGTTCACCACTTCTTGTTCCACAATGTTCATCAGCTCCTCTTCAGTCCGCCATTGTGTCCCCAGTAGTCCACATACAGTAATATTGGGATAAATGCCAATGTCACTCAAGACTAGGCAACGGTAGCTCTCTAAATAGGCTTCTTAAATCTGCTTCCAAACAAAGACACTTTTTCCTATTATTTTTCTGTCTTTTTTTCTTTCACACACTTTTCTTCCTTCCTTCCCCAAAGTAGTTTTTTTTTTTTTACACTTGGTGTGATTCGCCCGAGTTCAGATTATGATCTATGAGTTGAAAACAGATCGACAGGATTGTTCCTAATCGGAAATTACAGTCTCTTCTTAAAATTGCTACAGATAGTTGTCATGTGTCTGAGGAATACTCAGTATGACGTTGACAGAAATAAACTCAACTCATGCCATCTCCTGGAAATATCTACTAACCGTATTTACAGAGGCAAGATGGATTAGAAACATAATTGAAGAAAATGGCCTCGTGCACCAGGAGCAAAAACACTTTTGTCACTGGCTTTTTTAAAAAAAAAATATTCAAAATTGAGTTAAAAAGATTTTTCCCTCCCCCATTTCTTATCTGTTTCTCCAGATAACTCCATCCTAAATATTATACCGCTCGCCTTCCCTCGATTTAATGACATCCCAAACTTTTGTCGAAAATAATTGATTGAATTTAAATAAACTTAAAAGTTTAAAAGGTAATGTTAACGGTATATATTTCCTACCAAACACTAAGTAGGGAAATATCCATTAGTGGAATTAACTACAGTTTCTAGGTAGCTAACAATGTGGTGGTGTATACAGTGGGGCTAATGAACGCTGCAGTGGGTGATATTTCATTATACAAATTAATGCTCACATTTTAATGGGAAAGTCACATAATGAATCTCAGCTTCACTGACAGCAATTAGAGACACAGATTGTCCCCTTCTGGACAAGACACTGTTTAGCAATAAGCAGCTGTGTAAAAAGTCTTCAGGTTTGCAACATATATACACACACACATATATATATATATGCGCTTTAGAGGAAATGGCTGTACAGTTTATATTAATGTACTGGAGCTTCAGAGCTAAGGAGCATCCATATTTATTTCTTCTAATATTAACTATGTAAAAATATATAGACTAAATAAATATTCAGCATAGGATTTAAATTCAATTATGTGGCTTTGCTGGGAAAAAAAAAGAAGAAGAAAGGAAAGAAGATGATGAGGAAGGTTTAAATATTATCCAGCTAGTTGTGCAACAGAACAGAATGTAATAGAAATAAGAATCTTATATCTTTTTTTTCCCCCTTTGTTTTTGGTTTGCATATTTCATGGTAGCAAGGGAGTAAAAAAGAGTCAAAATGCAATTTGTATTTCTGACAAACAGATGAGCTATGTGGGGAACATGTGCACGATCCAAAAATAATCCCACAGAACCTTTGATATTCCATTTGGTTTCAAAAGTGTGAAGTGAGTGATTAGAATGATAAAAGAAATTACTGAGTAGGAACAGGGCAGAATAATGAAGTAATTAAACCATGCTGCAGTTCTTTTCTGAAATACCTTCTCTTGCCATTGATGAAATAGATTATCAATATCTTATTAATTGATTGAATGGCTTTTAAAAATGCACACAGAGTGGTTCAGTATGTGTATTAGAATCTATCAAGGGACATTTACTTGTTCATTTCATTATTCGGTGATATATTAGTAATTTTAATTCTTGAGGATAAACGATAGGCCTCGAAGGCTTAGGATACCAGGATTTCCAGACAGAGTTGGAGAAGACCTCTAATTAAAACTGGACAGTTAAATGGGTAATGTGACAGCTTTTCCCTATTTTGATCAACTTCCAGCAACCCAGAGCAGCATGGTGAATGATAAAGGATTATGGGATTTGCAGTCCAAAACATTAGGTTGTTTACTCAAATGCAGACAAATACATGGAAAAATGGCCTCATTCAGCATAAGGCAGCCTTCCATAGAACAGGACCTCCAAAAATTCTTGAAATGTAATTCCCATAATTGCCCAGTTCAACTGTCTTTGAAAGTTTGGACTCTGCACTTATTTATAAACCATACAGTACACTCAAGACACCTTTTAAGACAGTCACGAAAATGTAGTACTTTTATAGGTGTTGAATATTTTGGATATAAATCCTTACCAGGAAATCTGTATCTATTTTTGGCTCATGTTAATTCCGCATTCAAAAATATTTTCTATCCCTGTTCCACATTAATGCACATTTTGACTGGAGATGGTTTTTGCATTTGCAGGCAGAATAATATGCATTTAATTCAAATTTTATTCAATTAAAGTTTGTCAAATACCTCACATTTTGCTAAGTGCCTTGTATGCCTTCAAGCTAGGAAGTAGAACAAAATTCAGAAGGACGTTTTTTCCGGATGGACTAACTGTTGGTCATTGGTGTAGACTTCAAGGATTAGAATTTAGAAAAGCAGTACAGTGAAATAACAGAAAGAAACAACTGAGTCACAAAAGAATGATTCGTTAATAATGGCAGTGTTAAATAAGCAAACATAGGTGGGAGTTTGAAGGTTCTGTGCAGTTTCTTAGTTTTCCCAGGACTATGTCCTTCTGGGCAGAGAGTTCTGATGTGGTTCCTGCAATCTGTTGGAGCCCCTCTCCAGTTTAGGAGTAATAGCTCCAAGTCACCACTGGGATCACTTTGGCCTTGGCATTCCACATCCTTAGTAGTTACTCCTTCAGGCCCCTCCATATATATGTTGGAAAGTCCAGTAAACCCACTGTTTGAAAGTTTTTTATTTTTTTATTTATTTTTAGAGAAGACTTGACACAAAATAAAATGTGATAGGCCTTTTAGTTTCTTCACCAGTAAATTGTGAAGCCCTGGAGAGGTTCAAATGTCAAACTTCCTCCTCCACATTGTCACCATTCTCTCTTGAAACTACTTAGAATGTCTTTCATGTTTGTGTTTTAAGAGATACACATTTAAGCTGTGTCTGTTTCCAAAATGGCACCCACTAAATACCCAAGTTGTTGGGACGATAACTCCCAGGTTTTTTTTTTGCTGAAAATCACTTTGCTATCTAGAAATTCTAGGAGCTGCCAGTCCAACTTTCTTGAAGGCCATAAGTGAAGGAGATGAACACATCTGCATAAGAGTAAAGAGCCATGGTGGTACAGTGGTTAGAATGCAGTACTGCAGGCTAACCCTGCATCCCACTGCCAGGAGTTCAATCCTGACTGGCTCAAGGGTGACTCAGGCTTCCATCCTACTGAGGTTGGTAAAATGATTGTTGGGAACAATATGCTGACTTTGTAAATTGCCTAGAAAAGACTGTATGTATGTATGTATTTTATTTTTTGGTGACATGGGGACAGATGAGAGAAGTAGAAAATGAAGAAACGACATTAGGGTACACAGTTCACAGATGGCTTGTCTTAATGTTTAAATCACTTCCGAGAAGAAAGAAATGTCCTTGTTATTTAGATTGCTCAGAAAAATAATTGTTGTTATTGACAGAACACCATTAAAAGAAGCTTCTAAGACTGTCAGACTGCTGTCTGTTTCATTGACAAGTCCAGCAGCTAGGTCTTAAAAAGAATCACTTGATAGCTGCTCAAGCAACACTCCTATGTATTTACATTTCTGTTTCTTTACCCAGCTTTTCTTTTTGGGGGTGTACATGTGAATGCCTGTAAATATTTCACATATGTGCTGGAGGACACCTAACACTTCTTTGCAATCAAAAACAAAGAACCAAATGGGCTTTGCACTAAAATAAAATATCAAACCAAAAACATCGTATGTATTTTAGAAGGCAGCTTAAGCCAACTCTTACTCTTGGAAAGAGATCTTATTATAGGTAAATTACAGATTTTACCAGTATACAATAGAGGAACCATTAGTGCAAATTTAAAGCACTGCAAAAAAAGCAAAAAAAAAAAAAAAAAAAAAACCCACCACAAAACACACCAGTAGATAATATTAATTTCAGGGCAACAGAAACTATTTTGTACCTTTTTATTACTCTTTTTCTCTTTAATTTTTATCGACTACCTTTTATCTTAACTATATGTTCTTAGCCTGATGCAATTGCAATGCACTAAAATCGTATTAATATTTTATAGAAACCATATTTATAGTTCTTTATTTGGAAACAATGCAGCAGGTCTGCAGATCCTTGAATCCTTCTGGAATGGTGCCCTCCAAATAATGATAAATTACTTGTGCAGAATGCCATTTGCTAATTATATCCATGATTTACTGCAGAGCAAGACTTAAATCATTCATTTCAGTCTTGCGTAACAGTGCCATAAAATTTTTAGGTTTAAAAATGGTTTCCATGTGTATAATTTAAACAAATTTTAGTGCTATTGTATACAGAAAAACATTGCAGTCATCCATTTGTTATATATTTTGTCTCTCTCTCTTTCTCTCTCTCTCTCTCTCCTCCCACCCACTGCCCTCTGCTTGTACTTTTAATGATCACGGTGTGGAATGGTGTTGCTTCATTTTCATAATCATAGCTTCTAATTCTACAGCAGCTTTAGCATATTAGGTTAAAGAAAAGATGGTTGATTGTGTGCTTATAGCGTGTCAAGCTCGTAGAATGCTGTTTAAAAGTGGGGGGGGGCTTTAAAATTTTAATTTAATATTAAGGAAGAAATTACCTTGGGGGGGGGAAGGTTCGTGGTGGCCATTATTATTGTAGAAGTGTAAAGCTCTTGCGTTTCGTTTCATTTTTTTTCCCCTCCAGTAAATTTGCCTTTTGATAATTGCAGGTGAGAAACCTTACAAATGCCCCCACTGTGATTATGCTGGTACCCAATCTGCGTCGTTGAAATACCACCTGGAGCGACATCACCGAGAGAGGCAGAATGGCGCTGGATCCCTCTCTGGACAGTCTCAAAGTCAAGAGCACAAAGAAGAAACATCAAGTAAAGGATCCATGTTTGTGAGACCTGAAGTACTGAGAGGAGCTTTCAAGGGTCTTCCTGGCATAGATTTCCGAAGTGGAATGGGATCTCAACAGTGGTCACCAGGAATGCTTTCTCCAGGAGAACACCCAGGGCATTCAGTTGGAATCTCCTCTGAGGTTTCTTCCGATAACATGAAGGACACACCTTGCAAAGGGACACGTTTTTCTGACCTAGGCCGAGCATATCATAGTATGGTTGGAAATGGAGTGAACTTCCAAGGGTCTCTTCAAGCTTTTATGGACAGCTTCGTCCTCAGTTCCTTAAAGAAAGAAAAAGAAAAGAAAGACAAAGTCCTGTCCAGTTGCCTTTCTGCAAAACTTTTGGGTTCAGAGACTAGTGAGGAAAAGGTGCCCATTAAACAGAGAAAAACAGAAAAATCACAGTATGAACCTCTTGATCTCTCTGTCAGGCCAGATGCCGGCAGTCTTCCAGGTTCATCCATTACTGTTCAAGACAATATCGCTTGGCACGGCTGCTTGTTTTGCTCCTTCACAACATCTTCTATGGAACTAATGGCTCTTCACCTTCAAGCCAATCATTTAGGCAAAGCAAAGCGTAAAGATGGTGTTTTAGGATCAATGAGAAATGGTAAAGACCAACCTAGAGAGGCCGTGGCTTCAACCAATAAAGCCAACCTGCTGCCCATTTCTTTACAGTCCAATAAAGATTCAGCAGTTTCAAATCTGATAGCTCAAGTGGATGCTTCTGAAAGAATGACCCAGGGACCCAAGGATTCTCCTGGAGAACAAAAGAATTCCTCGTGGCCTGGTCACGTGGACTCCACTTTTTATAATTTTGCCGCTGACTTCTATAAGCAATTTGGCGTCTACTCTGGCGTCGGCGGAGCACACAATTCTTGTACCACTGCGGACATGGACCTCAAAACCCAGTCTGAAGATGACCCACCCATGATGCTTTCCGACCCCATGAATAAAAATGCTACTGATGACCTGTCCGACATTGCATCCTCTGAAGATATGGAGTCTTCCAAGGAAGAAACGATTGATGAGGATGATCTTGAGCCCGAAGCTGACCTTATGAACCAACCCTTGCCCAATCCAAGCAAAGATAGCAGTGACAGAGGAGACAGCCTACAAAGCTCCGTAGCCTCCAAAAACTCACAAGGACTCCTTTCTCCTTTGCCGTCTTCTGAAAAGCAATGGCACACTTTGAATCTGCTTTCCCCCCACGAAGCCGCACAAGTAGTAATGAAACCCGAACCGACGTCAACCCCACAAGTCCTGGAGAAGCAAGTAAACATGCTGTCGGTCCTAAGAGCCTACAGCTCTGATGGCTTAGCAGCCTTTAATGGACTGAGTAGTAGCACAGGAAGTAGTGGATATATCAAGAGGCCTGACTTGTGTGGTAAGTTTTAGAATCCTTCTTTCAGACCATTTCAGAAAAAAAAAAAAAAACTCATACAAAATGACTAAGTCAGTTTAGTTATATTTGTTAGAAAATTCGGCTTTCAGAAATGTCTAAACACGATGAGATAAACGTCTCCTTTGTTCTAGAGCATGGATCTCTGTTGACTATAAATGGTGCTTCTGTGGAAGAGCGTGGCCTTTTAATCTGGTCCAGGCCATTCAAAAAAAAAAATTACGTTCATGTACTTTTAAATTAGATTAGCAGTAATATAAGAGGATTGTATTTATAATATGTGATTGGGACATTTGCTGCTCCAATGTTTTAGCATTCTGATTTGGTTTTATTTTTTTATTTTTTATTTTTTTTAAAAAAAAAACTGATGTGGTAACTTGCAAACTTTTCAGCATCTGAACTGAGGAAAAGACACTGGACACTTTGTTAAGCCTTAGCCAAATGTGCTTCTCTCTCTCCTCCCCACACCCCCAAAAAATTCTTTATGTTATATAAGGGTATAACACTAAAAAATAAAAAAAATCCAGTCAGCTATTCCAATATGTACTTATATTTTTATAGGGGAATTTTGAAAGTCCTCATCAGACAGGAATCTTTCATTATTTTCAAAAATTAAACCCTTTCAGTTTTCTTATTGGAAATAGTGTGATCATCAAATAATATAATGGACATGATAGACACATATATTAAATTGTAAAAAAAATAATAATCCAAAATCATCATTATTCTTGAGTATATTTATATAGTTACTATTTTGCAGTCAGGTATGATTTTTGGAGTCACCAAATGGCAGGATGTTTTTTTTCTAGATTGTGCTGAGTATATGGAGTTGACAAATTGTCTAGCCAGGGTGAAGAAGTTCAACGTGTGACATAACACACACACACAATTGCCATATAGTTTTGGCATGATGGATTTTGATCGTGGGCAGATTTGGAAGTTTTCCTGAGAGCCACCACTTGGGGACTCCAATATCCACAGAGAAATGTAATACTCTTTTTATTCATTACTTATTTTAGTTAAGAGTTTTTTTTCCCTCCCTTTGATCACCCTATAACCCATCAGCAAAGAAATAGGCTCATAGTGCTCCTGGAACCCCTTCTGATGCAAAATGACACAAACATGGAGATCCGAGGATTCTATTAATCTATCTTTTAATATCTCCTTTTACACTCTTCAAGAATAGAAAGAACTGCACAAAGCATGAGTCAATATTCCACCGAGTTAGTGGTGATTGTTACCCAAAAGCAAGTGATAATCTGATGTTCCAGCGCCAGTTTGGAGATGGGTGGGGAGCATATAAATGCATTCATAGTTTTGCTAGATGGATACCACTCCTTCTATCATGAAAGGAATGCTTTGAAGACCAGCTGCGCATGCAATGAAATGCTTCAGTTTGTCAGATCCAAAATAAATTCTGATAGCACAGCACCAAGAAGAAAAAGTCTTAACAAAGCAAAAGCACACAGTCTTAAATTCATCTAATGAGCCTCAGCGGGTAAAACAAGAGAAAGCAGCTTACAAATAGTTGTTGGAGAGACAACTGATGCCACTCCTCTCAAATTTGCGATTCACAAATCCACACCCTTCAAATGGCATTCAAACTCAAAAATATACCACGGTGTTGGTTCCAAAAATGTGACCCCATTGATTTCCTAAATTGGAAGTTTTTCTATCAAGGGAGAGGTCTCCATGGTAGATTTTTTTAAAAAACTGAATTAGAATTGAATAAATACAGGAGAGGTTTCAAATTGGTTTCCCCTTCTCTGATTCTTTATTTTCCACTTAGAAGAATAAATAGATCAAATGAGACATCAGAACTAGTCCTTTGCTATATATCTGGCAAGCCATCTGAAGGATATGTTCAAATTCACCCACGAGTATTATTTTTGATTTAAAAGGAGAGAGAGGGAGAGAAAAAAAATTGAGCTTCTGGATTCTTGACATTTAAGGCATCAGGTCATAGATATATATAGTTTCAAGAATTAGCTGAAGTTACACATTGCATGGACCGATAATGTATTGCATTCTGGGAATTCGGGACTGATCACATTTGCCATTCTAAGCCCAGAATCTGTAACTATGCAGAGCAAAGAATATTTTTCAAATTCTTTTTTTTTAAAGTGGGGGGAGGGTAGGAGAAAAAAGTGCCCACTGTGGGATTTCTGACAGTTTGAAAAATATTGACAGCTGTTAATGTTATGCAAATTAAAAGCCCCAGTTTCTCTCCTTTTAATAGCTATTCCATTTCATCGTTCTAAAAAAGGGGGACTGCCCAAAGAAACTAAAATAGGAACTTTCCGAGTTGCTAATTTCAGGGCAAAGTTTAATCTTAGTTTCTATTGAAGTATAATATCCTTTCCCCTCCTCTTCCTTCTCTATATATTTCTCAGCTACTCTCTGGACAGGATTCTTGTTTGGTCTGCTCATTGAGAAGTGGATTGATGGGATTTCCTGATAGAAACCAGAAAATATTTGCTGGTTGGTGTTTTGTGATGTTTAGTGCTCCAAAAGCATGCTTTTCTCGAAGGGCACCTGTAAACAACAGTAATAAGGGATGAACCTTCAATGGGTATTCATTCAAAACATGTTATTAGATTTGCAGCTAAGGTATCATTTAAATGTAAACCAATCTGGGTCAGGGGGTGGGAGGCAAAAGAGAAAATCACCGCTGCTTGAGTTGAATTTAGAAGGTTTAAAGAAGCTTAGAAGCTTCTAATAGAAGACTAATGTCAGATATCACTAAGCTAAGCAAATATTTTCATCCACATTCTTTTCAACCCAATTCAATCAGCTTCTTGGCCAATGGGGTGCTAATGCAATCTTTATTGCCTTCCTTTATGACTAACCTACCGTAGATCCCATTGTCTTCAAATAGAGTACAGACAAAACTCAATATTGCTTCACAGTTCAGTAGATCAATTATGGGTATTCACCATGTGTTTTTCTTGGTATGTATTTGCTGCTGAGAAACATGGGATCCACAGGTTCCTACCGTGTGAAAACCCAAGAGCATTCAAGGTGAAAATGTGTTTTTCTTACCCATAATAAAGATCAACCATCTTTTCACAAATGACTTGTGAAGAAATATTAGTTAGCTTGAATACTTGTTAGAATGGAAAGAGTAGGCTATATACTGTAGAAATTTGAAAAATAGATTTAACTTCTGCAATTTTTTTCTAGCCTATTAAAAACAGTTCTATTCTCAGTCATATGACCAGAAAGGAAGGGCAAAGGAGTCTTAGAATAGAGCAGAAGGCAACATTATGAGTCCTTACCCAACTGTTTCTTCAATAGGGAAGTGTTGGAGAAAATGTTTCCTGGATTTTTTTTACCTCAGTCTCTCTCTCTCTCTCTCTCTCTCTCTCTCTCTCTCTCTCTCTCTCTCTCTCTCTCTCTCTCTCTCTCTCTCTCCCTCCCTCCCTCCCTCCCTCCCTCCCTTCCTTCCTACCAATCTTTCCCTTGAGCAATCTTTCTCTCCACACCAAATCTGGTCTGGTTTTGTTATGTTTCTGTAGAGTTACTCTGCTAATGGATGGACAAATGGACAGATAGTCCTTTTACTTAATTTCTTTCTGAAATACTGTTGGGTTGAAAAAAAGAGTAGAGGGCAGGACTGGGACAAAAGAAATTAATTAAATTGCTTTAATTGAATTAACTTCTAAATTTAGTTCAAATTAAATATAGTTAATATAATTAATGGTTTCTCTTTTGGTGATATTAATAAATGCAATTTGATAACAATTTTTAGTTTGGGGCTTATACCGAAAACTTTGGGATGAGGCACATAATTATTTGGAATCTCAGGTTATAAAATAGAGGACTTATTAAATAATGTCTATATAATGTTTCTTCTCATTTCTAGTTGGCGAATTAAAATGTTCCTGATAGTGCAAATCCAGATTGTGAAACTCAGTTTTTATAATAGGGACATTCATTTATTTAAGTTGGGATAACATCTGGGATAATGTTTCGCATTCATTTCACCTTGTTCCCCCAATTATCTTCATTGGCCTTATGATTTAAATCATATATGATTCAATTAATGGTGAATGCAATGGTGGAACAATCAGTTAAAATACTATCTTTATTAATACTCTATGTAGAGAAACAGGCTCATCCCTCAATCACATCCTCTTGACTCCTAACTCAGATAACAATGGTTACTAGTTCACATAATAATCAGTTGTTTCCCTGCTTTCAGCATTCAAGTTTTATCTGTACATTTTGGGAGATTATAATTATATCATGTATTTGCTGGTACCATGGGCATTAGCAGAAAATTCAAAGCAATAATAAGTTGCTCATCCAAGCAACTTCATCAGTCAGAGCAAAATTAGTTAGGCAGAGAGTCAGAGAATGGTTGGAATGTACCAACTCTTCCAGGGGTTGGAATGTACCAACTCTTCCAGGGGTTGGAATGTACCAACTCTTCCAGGGATTTCTCCCCAAAATGGGTTGCAACATGTCAATGAAGACTCAATCATCCAGGCCAAAAGAGATGCAATGAAACATCTCAGATTAACGAAGTTTGGTCCAGTTGGCATGTTTCAACCTTTAGACACTTTTAGCTTGGATGATTGAGTCTTCATTAACATAACGATGAGTTTGGTTCCACTGCCTTTCATTAAACTAACTATGGTTTAGTCATATATTACATTGTAAAAGAGCAGTGGACCCAGATTTGTACACACATGCCACACACACACATATTTACTTGTGTCTTACTTTATTTTCAACTCAGCATCATACATCAGGCTCATTAATGGCACAAGGAGTCTGTGCTTTCATTCAGTTATGCTTCACATAAATTGTTGAAGTAGCCAGCAAGTTTGGAATAGTTTAGTGTGAAATCCAGTGGGATGACTTTCTGTTTTGTTTGATTTGGTTTTAAATTTCATGAAATGAACCTAAAGCAAAAAGTTTATTTTGAGTTGGAGATAGACAGATCACTGTAGGAATTCCATCTATCCTGAAAGCCACATTAGCATACTGTATAATGCTTTTATTGACCCAAAGCTGGCTGTAAGGAATGGATCTTATTTGAAAGATACTTTATGATATGCAAAATAGGATGTGTGTTTACGTGTGCGCTTTGTGTGCAAAGGTATGAGAGACTGTGAACCACTATATACTTCAGATTACGATGTTTAGTAGACATCACTTCTCCATTTCATACCACTTCCACCATTTCAATGGAACAGCTTGCCTTCAGAAATTGTGGGTGCTTCATCGTTGGAGGTTTTAAGAAGAGACTGGACAGCCACTTGTCTGAAATGATGTAGGATCTCATAGGGGACTGGACTAGGAGACCTTTAAGATCCTGTTCTGTTCTGTTCTGTTCTGTTCTGTTCTGTTCTGTTCTGTTCTGTTCTTCCAAAGCATCTTTAAGCGATTAGCAGAAACACAGAGAGGAGAATACAGCTAATTGGAGTAGTTGTGTCCTCTGACCGTTTCTCGTTAGGCAACCTATCCCGTTATCTGTCAATATCATACAAACATGTAGAAGCAGTGGGACTTCGTATTTACAGCTCTATGCATGGAAACCTCCGTCAAATCAAGAATCGTTCACATTTAGAAACCCTTTGGATATAAGTTTCTGAGTATGAAATAACCCACCAAAGTGTGTTAGCTAGGTTTCCTGGCATGGGTCAGATCCAGTGGTGGGATTCAGCCAGTTCACACCACTTCGGGAGAACCGGTTGTTAACTTTCTGAACAGTTTGGCAAATTGGTTGTTGGAAGAAATCATTAGGGCAGAAAACCGGTTGTTAAATTACTTGAATCCCACCACTGGTCAGATCTACTTGGTGTCAACTTGCAAAGCTTTCAAGTTGCCATGAGCAGGAGGGAGGGAGAACCGAAGTGAATTCCATACATTCTTCCTGACCGCAATCAGAAGGAGGGTGTTAGGTTTCACAGCCAGCCAAAGTGGTTAATTGGAGAATGTGATTTATGAAATGGCCAGAGAGGAGGGGAGAGACAGGATCATAGGGGAACGTAAATCTACGTAGGATCAGTCCTAACTGCATCCGAGTATTGCCGGAATGGTGCTCCTAATAAATGAATATATTTCCTTTGAAGTTTGGATCATGGCTCATGAATTAATGAGGGCATCTTTCGGAAACTTGACACTTGGTGCATCCAATCCTCCCCAATAACTTTCTGGTGTTCTTGCCTTAATTAGGGAGTTCAATTCAATTCAACTTTGATAAACAGAAATAGCAGTATTAGACATCCTGAAACGTACATTGGAAAGTTAAATTGCTGAATGCTTACAAAGCACTTGTTTTGGAAAAATAACTTGCCTTCAGACTTGCTTCCAGAAGTTGTGAGTGCTTTCCTAACAGTGAGAACAATCAACCAGTGATTGTTGAGTATTGTCTAGAGGCTTGCCTTTAGAAGTTGTTGGTGCTCCATTACTTGAGGTTTTTTAAGAAGAGACTGGGCAGCCATTTGTATGAAATGTTCTCCTGCTTGAGCAGGGGGTGGGACTAGAAGACCTCCAAGGTCCCTTCCAGCTCTGTTATTCTGTTAAAAAGAGAATTATACAAATACCATTCATTGTTTGACAAGAGAGCTGTATTCTATATCAATTTGGGTGTTTTCCACCCCCAAGGGCTTTGGTTGTTTGAAGTTTCTTTAACCGCTGCTGCAAATAAGGCTTCAATAAGACAATAAAAGGTTTTGATCTTCCCTAAAGATTTTGATTTAATCCTGCAAGTATAAAATTAAACCTTTCTTAGGGAACATTTTGTTGTAAAATAGGCACACTTTTAGGAGAACATAGGCTGCTCTTGAATCGTTCTCTTCAAAAAATATATATATATTCAGATTGGTGGATAGTGCCATTAATACTGCTTTGCCTCTATGCAGCACCAAAATAAATTTAGTTACAGCTATATAATGTCAAGGATTTCCCTTTGACTACACTTATTTTAGAGAAACAATCAAATTCTTCCCTGACTTTTGAACTGCTGTATTTCCCAAACTTTCAGTTACAGTTGGTGCTATTTGTAAAATAACCTATGATTTTCTGAATTAGTCATTGATGCTCATTTCCAAGTATCATCAGGGCTACTTTCTTCCATCCAACATTTCTCTGATTTTTTGGAACCATAGTTCAATTCCTAAAAATAGCTGGATCCAATTGGACTGGAACTGTGGTATCAAGATGTGACTTTCTTAATAATATGTTGCAATATTTTCAGGATCAGACTCAATAAAGATAATAGAAGTTATAGGTTTAAATATAATTCTCTTTAATCATAATAGGCATTCTATATTCGCTGAATATTCAAGATAGAAGCAAGGAAAATGGGGAGGATGGCTCCTTTTATATACAAGGGGCGGAGCCAGGAATGGGAGTGGTAAAATATGAATACATTAAAGCTCAAGTAATAAGTTAACCCCTGGTGTTCCATATATACATTATTTACACATTAGAGAATAAGGCATTTACATCTGACAAATCCCCCTCTAAATGCCGGTTCGTTATACAACACCAGTTACATTCAGATTCAGGACAATATAATACATATAATTTAGAAGTTAAATATTTGTGTTGTTTAGAAGGTAAGGGTTTTGTTAATATGTCAGCTAATTGTTCAGAAGTATCACAATGTATTGCTTTGATGAATCCGTCTTGAGATAGTTGTCTCACGTGCTTAAATTTTATATCAATATGCCTGGACCTTTGTCCAATTGCATCGGATCTAGAAATTTCAATGGCCGCTTTATTATCTTCATGCATAATAAATGGTAAAGTAGGTTTCTTCCAAACATCTGTGATCAAATCATTGAACCATACAAGGTTATTTGCAGCTTTAGACAAGCAAACATATTCTGCTTCTGTGGTAGAGGTGGCTACCAGTTCTTGTTTACCAGTATACCAGTAAACTGGACAATCGTTCAATAGAAAAACATAACCAGAGGTACTCTTTCTGCATGATGTATCACCAGCCCAATCTGCATCAGCATAACAAGTAATTTTTGGTTCTTTGTCATTATTGGGTTCCAATATTAAACAAAAATCTAATGTACTTTTCAGATATCTTAAAATTCTTTTGACAGCTTCCCAATGATACAAAGTTGGTTTGCTAACATATCTTGACAATAAATTGAGAGGTAATGCAATATCTGGCCTAGTCCAATTAGATATATAAAGGAGTGAACCTATAACTGATCTGTAAAATGTGTTGTCTTTAAACTCAGGGGAAGATTCATCATTGTTTCTAAGAAAATCAGTTTGCATAGGTGTGTCACATGTTTTGGCATTATTTAAGTTACATTTGTTTAGGAGTTCAATGATTTTATCTTTTTGAGTAAGTTTGAATCCCCTTTTTGTTTTGTTAATTTGTACACCAAGGTATTTATTCACTCTACCTAGTGATTTCAATGAGAAGTGTTCGTTTAACTTATTTACAAAGATTTCCCTGCTCTCTTTATGCTTTCCAATATATAAAATATCATCCACATAAATTAATACAAATTCAATATGATCATTACTCTTTTTTACAAAGAAACAGTTATCAGCAGTGGTGGCGTTGAAATCCATGGTCTTTAGTACTTTTACCAAACAATCGTACCATCTTTTGCCAGATTGCTTCAATCCGTACAGACTCTTATTTAGTAACCAAATTTCGTTCTTATTAGTGTATTGACTGTGTGGTGCTCTTACATATATTTCCTTATCTAATTTTGCATGTAAGTATGCAGTCTGTATGTCATATTGAAACACGTCTAGATTGAGTGCAGATGCTACTACAAGAGCTGTTTTGACACTCTCTGTTCTCACTGTGGGTGAATATGTGTCAGTATAGTCTTCTGGATATTTTTGTGCATAACCTTGTGCAACTAGTCTGGCCTTGTATAAGGTATTACCTCCTTCTAAATTCTTAATTTTATAAATCCACCTGGTACCTATAATTGTTTTATCCTTAGGTGCGATCGCAGGTGTGAATACATTTAATCCTTGTAAACTTTTCATTTCTTTTTCCATAGCTAGTTCCCATTTTTCTCTTTCTTCACGGGGAAGTTTCAATACTTCCTCATATGTATTAGGTGTTATTTGTTCTCCATCCATATGCATAATATAATCTTTGTATTTATTTGGTATTTGGTTTCTATTATTTCTAATATTTCTTTCAGGTTTGCTATGGTTGTCATGCAAATATCTGGCTTCCTTTTTTGTTAATGTGTCTGTCTTTATTTTATGCTGACTATTTGTCCAAGTTTTGGTTTTGTTCTTACTTTTGTTAATATTTTGATTTTCTGTTGTTCCTTCCTCGCAAGATATATTATCTTTGCTTTTATTAGGAAAAATTTCATTAAGGTGCAACTTAGACCAATTGGCCTGCTCATGAAACACAGCTGTTCTGGATACTATAAATTTGTTATTATTATCGATGAATCTGTACCCTTTGGTTCCAGTTTCGTATCCCATGAATCTTAATCTCCTGGATACGTTTTCTCCCTTTCTCCTCAATTGTTTAGGTATGTGCACGTCTGCAGTAACTCCAAATATGTGCATGTGTGCTAATTTAGGTTTTCTATTGTACATCACCTCATATGGTGTCTTATTCACAATACTGGACCATGTTCTATTTTGAGTGTAATTTGAATAATGTAAGGCTTCTGACCAAAATTGTTTGCCTAAACCAGCATCCTCTAATGTGCATCTAATCATGGTTTGTAGTGTGGAGTTCTTTCTCTCTGCAATCCCATTTTGAAAGGCAGAAAATGGATTGGACGTGAAATGTAGCATCCCTCTATCCTTTAACCATTGGGAGAATTCTTTAGACATGAATTCACATCCCCTATCTGTCATAATTTGTTTTATTCTGATATTATGTTGTGTTTCTATGCGTTTGTAGAATTCCTTAAATTTCTGAAAGGTTTCATCCTTGTGCTTTAATGTGTAAACAAAACCATAGCGACTGTAATCATCCACTATTGTTAGGAAGTAACGTTTTCTATAGGTAATTGATGGAGTTAATGGACCAACTAAGTCCATATGTACCAAATCAAAAATATTGTTAGTTGATCTGTTAGATTTTTTTGGTCTAGGACTGGTTTTTAGTTTGGTGGATTTACATACTGAGCATTCTAAATAATTTTCACAATTTTTTATTTTTACACCTTCTGCGTGTTCAGTCATTTTTTGTACTACAGGAAAGCTTGCATGTCCTAACTTCCTATGTAAGATATGAGCACACTCATCATGAATTGGTTTACCTATTTTTGGTTTCTTCTCATTGTGTGTATTTTTGTTATCATGAGTTATTTTACATTCATCATTGTCACTGTTACTGACATTTTCATCATCTGCTTCAATACAATCTTCCATATTTGAATCAATGTTATGTAACCATCTTTCTTTGGTTATCAGATAGGGTAGACCCCCTTTTATCATCACAGTGCCTACATTTGTTTTGTTCTTTTCTATAGTTGCTTTCCCCTTTGAGAAAACTATATTGATGTCAGATTCTCTGCTTAGTTTTATAGCACTTAGTATGTTGTGAGGTATTTCTGGGATTAATAATACCCCCTCTATTTTCCCTAAACCAGGCAAGGTCACATTTCCTCTGCCTAATACTTGAACCTTTTCTTGATTAGCTACCTTTATCACAAACTTATCTTCTGTAAATGAAGATAATATACTTTTGTTATTAGTGGTGTGATTTGTTGCACCAGAATCAATAAGCCAATTATTGTTCTCATCTTGTTGTGTTTTGGTGCTGTCTTGTTTATTTAGCCCATTTAGTGACCCAGATTTTCTCTCTTTTGAATTTTCTCTACCCCCTCTACTTTCTCTGTAGTTTGGTGGACTTCTATATTTGTGTCTATCTGTGGAAGATTGTCTGTAATTGTATTTGCTCCTATATTCTGGCCTATGTCTCTCCCTTGGGACTTTGGGACAGTCTCTTCTACTGTGTTCCCTGGATCCACAATTGTGGCATCTAAAGGCTTCATTATATTTATCTTGAAAGACTACTTTCCTAAAAGATTTGTGTTCTGTTTGGTTACTGGAACGATTTTTTCTTGAATTGTCTTCTGCTATCAATTTGTTAGATAGACTTTCTATTGATAAATATCCCAAATTAATGGTATCTAAGTGTGACATAAAGCTATCCCATGATGGATCAAGTGAATTGATAATAACACTTTTCATAGTTTGATCTGAAATCACTTCCCCCCTCAATTGCAGCTCAGCTCTTATTTTGTTTAGATTTATCAAATGTTCACTTATAGAAACCCCTGGTTTCATTCTAGAAGAAAAGAAATCCTTAGACATTCTTGTGGTTGTGGCTACGCTATCGCTGTGAAATAGATTAAACATGCATTGAATTATTTCTGATACAGTTAGGTTTGGTTTGATGCTATGATACATTGCAGGAGACACGCTAGAAATTATTATGAAAAATGCTCTATGATGTAAACAGTCTATTTTTAAAGTCCAAGGTCTTCTTGGAGGACTAGTTATAAAGAATAGTAAATTTTCTTTCATAAAAATAACCTGAAGCTGTTGGTACCACTCTTGTAAATTAATGCCATCAACTCTAAGTTTTGGGAAGTCACTGGGTAAGTTCCCCACATTATTTTGTCCATTACTTACAACCTGAGGCAGTCCGTGGTCTCTCAAGTGCAGGAAATTACAGAACGGCATTGGGATGCTTGTAACGAGTCTGCGCGGTTCTCTGGCCAGTTCAAGTCTTTCGGGGCCGTCTACGTAGTTTTGCACATGCGCGTTGCTCATTTCTTCTTTGGCGCCGTTGTGGAAGGTTCTCTCCATTTCAGCTCTCTCGATCCGCTCCTCTTCAGATGAGTCGGTCTCTGGCTCGGTTTTTGGGGCTTTGGTGATGACGGCGGTTCTTCTCTTTCTCTTGTGTGTGCTGGCACTCGATTCTGTCTGCGGTGTAGGACGGAATCGGCATGGCTCTCTGGGCTCGGGTGTCGTCGTTTTCGAAGTCAGGATGGGAGCGTGCAGGTCTTGAGTTGTCGGTTTGATTGCTTGCTTCTTCGTTGATGTCTTAGAAATTTTCAATCTTGGCCCAAAAGCAGCAAAAAGTGTTTTCATTGCTGACTCTACTTGAGACTTTGTTAAATCGTCTTCACTTTCTGATTTTGGTTCATCTGAAGAGTTTGAGACTTCTTTTTCACTTTCTTCGTCTGATAGCGTTTTTCGCGCCAGAAATTTTGAACTGAGCGTTTTGATTGGCTCTGCTTCACTCTCTTTTGAAGTTCGTTGAAACCAAGATGGCTGCCGTTCAAAATTTCGCGCGGGGTCACATCTTTTCTTTTTTACAACTATTTTCTCAGTAGTCATTTCACTCACAGTTTTTTGATCTTTGGGTTTTTCTTTAATGATGTTTTTCTCTCTCGCTGCTCCGCTGTTCCTCAGCATCTCCTGGAGGTCCGCGATGAGGCTTTCATCATTCTTTTGGCTTTTTAGTATTTTTAATATTTCTGACCTGAGTTCGTTATTTTCTATCTCGATTTCTTCCTGGTCGTTATTTTCACTCATCAGTTCTTCTTCTTCAGTGGTGTATTCTTCGGATTCTCTCGAAATCGCATTAGTGGATTCGTTGATCATCTCTTGATCAGTTTCTATTTCTTTGCTGCAGGCCCTGGTGTTGGGCCTATCTTTCTTGGACATTTTTAATTACTTATTGAGTCAATTAACCATCCTCTGCTACCAGCTTGTTGCAATATTTTCAGGATCAGACTCAATAAAGATAATAGAAGTTATAGGTTTAAATATAATTCTCTTTAATCATAATAGGCATTCTATATTCGCTGAATATTCAAGATAGAAGCAAGGAAAATGGGGAGGATGGCTCCTTTTATATACAAGGGGCGGAGCCAGGAATGGGAGTGGTAAAATATGAATACATTAAAGCTCAAGTAATAAGTTAACCCCTGGTGTTCCATATATACATTATTTACACATTAGAGAATAAGGCATTTACATCTGACATAATAGAATAGTTAATCATTCATTTTAGGACACATTTTGGTTTATATGATGGCAACTTTGTGGTTTTACTAGATATTATTGGTCCGCTTTCCCAGATAGCACTCTTATCACATCAAGCAGGTGTATTTAATAGAATATTGTGTATTTCATTCTGTATCTGCTGACTACTTATTATTTTAATTAATATTATGAATTGGCATTCAAAATTGTATTTCCACGGAAGGGCGGGAGATGAGTCTAAACATTTTTGTCTTCATGAATCTATTTCACAGCACTTGGTGTTGGCTGGCATTAATTAAATAGATCCTTTGTTTCCTTGAGAACTAGACATATTGTACCTTATAGGTTTTTCTTAGAAAGGATATAAATACAATATTAGTAGTAAGGTGAAGGTAAAGGTTCCCCCGCACATGCGTGCTAGTCGTTCCTGACTCTAGGGGGTGGTGCTCATCTCCATTTCAAAGCCGAAGAGCCAGCGCTGTCTGAAGACGTCTCCGTGGTCATATGGCTGGCATGACTCAACACCAAAGGTGCACGGAACGCTGTTACCTTCCCACCAAAGGTGGTCCCTATTTTTCTACTTGCATTTTTTTTTACGTGCTTTCAAACTGCTAGGTTGGCAAAGCTGGGACAAGTAACGGGAACTCACCCCATTACACAGCACTAGGGATTCGAACCGCCGAACTGCTGACCCTCTGATCGACAAGCTCAGCGTCTTAGCCGCTGAGCCACCGCGTCCCTTATATTAGTTGTAGTGCACTGAAAACTGAATACTGTAGGAACAGGGATACCCCAATTTATTATAGATTAATGCTTTTGAGAGATGTTCCTCTTCCATGCCTGAGGTTGCTCTGCATCTAGAAATTTGCAGATAATATCACAATCTGCTTCTACCGCCTACTAACATACCAAACCTGATGTGCCTTTTTAGACAGTTAGAGCCTAGCTGATTATTTTTGTCTGTCATACTTCCCCTACCCCCACCCCCATTTCTGATTCTTTAGTTTCTCTCAAACTTTATTCCTTCATTCCATTGTTTCCAAAAGTGAATGTTGTTTGCCAGGGTCATGGTAAGGTATGTAGAGATTTTCATGTTAAATTTAAACCACAAGAAGAATTAGTAAAGGACTATTGAGCAAGCTCGTATTATTTCAGATCTTAGTATAACACACTAGGGAGAGGGCACAATTCAATAAAATCCATACTCTTATTACTGCATAAGGTATCATGTTTAAACTGCCCTCCAACCAATTTATTTTAGGAATATTTTATATGAGTTTTTTTTTTTTTAAATAGTAAGCATAGATTCACCCCCTAAAAAACCATTTTTTCCCAAGAAAGAGATTCGTGCCTTCAGCATGCATATCTAACAGGTAGGCACTTTTGTGATCTAAATGTCACTCTCGGTGTATAATGCTGGATAAATGTCCCCCTAGGGGAAACAACTGTGTATGATGATCTATCCCTTTCGAGCATACACATACACACTCATAAATATATTTCCCATCTTTTAAGAAGCACCCTTACTTTTGCAGAATTATTCGCCATTGGGAGAGATTTCGATGATGCCCTTGACTCGTAGCCAACTCCTTGAGGTCCTCCTTCTGATGCAAGTTTCTTTGCTCCTCATGAAGTTGCTCCTCGGGTTTGTCTAGATCAACCGAGACCAAAAGTTGGTTCCAAGTCTTGGGCCTTCAGCTGCTGTTGTAGATAATGCATTGCTATTTGCGTGGCAATATCCAACCAAACTCAAATGGCCTTCCTCCTTTTTTTTAATTAAGTTGAATGCCAACAGCCCAATGAAGTTTGCACTCCTGGATAAAAGGACCGATCTGTGTCTAGCACAGCATTTGCCAAATGGTTCACTAGTCATTTCAGAACAAACAAATGGATGGTGTCAGTAAGTCTGCAAACACTGTTGACATTTAGCCTTGTTTATGTTACTTTCCTTTTTGCTGCACATTTTTGGCTCAAAAAGCTACTGTCGGAATCAACAGTGACTTCCTAGCAGAGAAGCCAAGCTTTCATCCAGGGACACTTGCAATATTGGGGAGGTTTGACTTCACCATTCTTTAACATTAAATACATTTTTTTTGTTAGAGTGCAATGAGCCTTCCGACAAATATTAAAGTTAGAATGTTTGGCTATGGTCAAAGGCTCCCCTGCTTTTTCCGATTCAGAACTGGGAAGTTGACTGGAAAAATCCAGCAATTTTTTTTTTGTTTGTTTGTCCCAGTTTCCAGAGACAGATACACATCTTTCATCCAAAACAAGCAACACTTAACATGTTCATTACTCTGTAGTTATTTAGAATGAGTGTAAAGGAGAAGAAGTGAGAATCAGATTCCATTTCTCCATAGTGTAAATCTAGGAGCTCATTTGTTGAAGACATTTCAAACGCAGAAAAGGGAACAATTATGTAAGGAGAGGATCCAATCTTGTGGTAAAGGATGATGTTTTGATCAAAGCAATTTCTGTACTTCCAGAGCACTCATTCAGTGACAGTCTTTGTGCCTTCCACTTTCAAGCACATTCAAGCTGTAGTCACTTCTAGATAGAAGTGTAACAACCCCATTGCATCCAGTTCTACGCACAGACAAACAGCTTCTAGTATTCTTTTATATGCCATTCAATTTTAAGACTGTAGATAAGAATACAGTGCAGTAGTAGGTGTGATCTGATTTCTTGGGGAATTATTATGACCAAAATATTCAATGTCTTAAGACTACGAACTCGAGCATCTATGTGTATGTAATTCAAATTGCAGCTATAAGATAATGAAACTTTAGTTTTGGAAGATTTTTTTTTTAAAAAAAGTTACATGAGATTGTATTTCAGACAATTCAGCGACAATAATTTGTTTTTAGCATTCTAGATTATTCAGCTGTAGTCTTTCAAAGCAGGATCAGGGCCAGTTCTTCAAAATATGGGACATTCGATATCTCCATTCCAGGGGAGTCCAATCTTGGCAACCTTAAGACTTGTGGACTTCAACCATTCTGGGAGTTGAAGTCCACAGGTCTTAAAAGTTGCCAAGGTTGGACAGCCCTGGTCTAATCCAAGTGTACCAAAAACTGAGAAACATTAGACTTTGATCTAATTCATTGTTCTTTTAGTCGCAATACAACTATAAGTATTTACAGTGCTGTATTCAAACCATGGTTTTGTATAACTTAAATTGTTATCACGCTAAATCACAAATAGCCTAAAGATGTAGGTTCTAATCTAGCAGAAAACTATTCATGTGTAATTCTTATTGAAATCAGTAGGATATTCAGACGTGTGGAGTGAGACGGGGAAGGCAGTCATTCAACATTATGAAACAGTCCTTTGTCATTGTTTTGATCCGAATTTTTATGTCATATATAGAGACCCCAATAACTTTTTTTTAATAAAAATAAATAAATAAATAAGAACAGCTATTTTGGATTTCCTTTTATTCTTGTAAAAATGTGTAATCTTGTTGCATTTCTGAATTGCTGCTTTTTTTTCCCCCCTTCCCCTTCTTGTTCCTAAATTATCATGTCACTTGGCACAAGTGTAATTATACCTGTTGCTCTGTTAACTCTTTAAATCAAAGAGGAATTTCTATATATTTGTCAGTAGGAATTATAATGTGTGTTCACTATAACATGTAATTGCAGCAATACGAAATGAAAGGGTTTATATATGTTCTGTAATGTAGGCATATGAGTTTAGAAGTATGGATTTCCATACAAGTGAAAAGTTTCCTTCCTTTTTAAAAGGTTATTTATTGTCATTTCTACTTCAGTTTGAACTAGTTTCAAATTTTGTAATACTTTAGGAGAGGAAAAATGATTGTAGTTATCTTTTTTCATATTCTTTTGAGAAATGCTTCCAGTTTAATATGTTGAGTACTGAGTTATTATTATTTTTTTTCCTTCGTCAAGAAATGACAGTGAAATTCAATGCATAACATACTGAGGACCACAGTTTAAAACCTGTGATTGAAGTGAAATGTGTAAACTTCTGCTGGGTTATCATGTGCTTTGAAATAGAGTATTGTTGGAAGTAATTAGAAAATATATTAAGGTTTCTTGGTAATGAAGGCATGTAAGTTTTAATAATTGTTGCTTTCTGAATAAGTGTCACACTTTATCTTTAAATGTATATGGAGTTCCAAGTTAGGTCATTTCTGAATGGAATGTAAAACAATACTAAAAACAATGCTTCAATAATTTATCTTGGTGTTGCTAATAAAATTAAAAAGCTGTTAAACATTAGTATAGTTTGGACTCATTTTGTTAATTCACTCGACAGCTGAACTGCCAAAAAAACTGAAAGACAAAATCCGGCTTGAAGTGCTTATTTCTTTCTTTTCTTTTTCTTTTTTTTTAACAGAAAACTGAGCAGAGCAACTGGTTGGGTTTTTTTCCCCCAACTACCTTGTGTAAAAGTTGCAAGCCATTTTCCTTTCCTTTCCTTTCCTTTCCTTTCCTTTCCTTTCCTTTCCTTTCCTTTCCTTTCCTTTCCTTTCCTCTCCTCTCCTCTCCTCTCCTCTCCTCTCCTCTCCTCTCCTCTCCCTCTCCTCTCCCTTTCCTTTCCTCTCCCTTTCCTCTCCTCTCCTCTCCTCTCCTCCTCTCCTCTCCCTTTCCTTCCCTTCCCTTCCTTTCCTTTCCTTTCCTTTCCTTTCCTTTCCTTTCCTTTCCTTTCCTTTCCTTTCCTTTCCTTTCCTTTCCTTTCCTTTCCTTTCCTCTCCTCTCCTCTCCTCTCCTCTCCTCTCCCTCTCCTCTCCCTTTCCTTTCCTCTCCCTTTCCTCTCCTCTCCTCTCCTCTCCTCCTCTCCTCTCCCTTTCCTTCCCTTCCCTTCCTTTCCTTTCCTTTCCTTTCCTTTCCTTTCCTTTCCTTTCCTTTCCTTTCCTTTCCTTTCCTTTCCTTTCCTTTCCTTTCCTTTCCTTTCCTTTCCTTTCCTTTCCTTTCCTCTCCTCTCCTCTCCTCTCCTCTCCCCTCCCTTCCCTTCCCTTCCCCTCCCCTCCCCTCCTCTCCCCTCCCTTCCCTTCCCTTCCCTACTCTTCTTTCCTTTCCTTTCCTTTCCTTTCCTTTCCTTTCCTTTCCTTTCCTTTCCTTTCCTTTCCTTTCCTTTCCTTTCCTTTCCTTTCCTTTCCTTCTTCCCTTCCCTTCCCTTCCCTACAACTTAATAACTTAATAATTGATGAAAGAAGCCTGTGTTTAAGTGGGTCTGAGAAAATGCCTTGGAGATGAACTCTACTTTCATGGCAGGACACCAAGCATAACTGAGCAGGACTTAAGAGTGCTGAAGATTCATGTGATGCCAGATAAAGAGGGAAGAGGCAGATCAATTCTCCTTTTTTTTCCACCTATCTCTTTCCAGGCTTATCCCATTCTCTTTTCTGTTGGGTAACATATTTACAAGTTTTTTTTTCCTGGCTGTAGCAGGAGGTACAGTCCAGGCAGAAGTCTACTGCCGATTCCCCATTTCCAATTCATAGGAAATTTTAAAGGGCACAATGTCAAATTTTCAGGTTTAAACTTGGCAAAGGGAGAAGAACATAATGGTGGCAGAGATATGAACCGTACTGGAATACCCATCATGACCATTCTGCTGATACTGATGGGAACCTGTAGCTTGCCAGAAGAATTTAGCCTATACCTCTTATCAGCCAGAGAACTTTTTCAGTGGTTTATCTCCTAATTATGTTTCTGTTCTCTTCCTCCTCCCCTTCAATCTCTTAATGCTGTCAGTTTTGAATAACACATTGGTAGGTTATTTTTTTTTTTAATACCATCCAAACACCATGAGTCAGGACCTGACATTTAAGTGTTCTGTGTCATACTGAGAAAAATCTGTAGTTCACCAGTTGAACAATTATATTATTTTGGAATGCTTGGAAATATAATACAGCATTTGTGAGATAACTAACATTTATCCAGACTCAGTGTGAGATTGTTCTCTCTCTCTCCCTCCCTCCCCCCTCTCTCCTTGTTCTCTCTCATTCTCTCTCTTTCTCTGTCTCTTTCTCTGTTTGTTTGTCTGTCTCTCTCCTCTCTTCTCTCTCCTCTCTTCTCCTCTCTCCCCCCTCTCTCTCCTCTCTCTCTCTCTCTCTCTCTCTCGCTTTCTCTGTCTCTCTCTCTGTGTGTGTGTCTCTCTGTGTGTGTCTCTCCCTCCCTCTCTCCCCTCTCTCTCCTTTCTCTCTCTCTCTTTCTCTCTTTCTCTCTTTCTCTCTCTCTCTCTCTCTATATATATATATATATATCTGTCTCTCCCTCCATCTCTTCTCACTCTCTCTCACTCTCTCCTTCTTCTCTCTGTCTCTTTCTATCTCTTTCTCTCTCTGTGTGTGTGTGTGTGTCTCTCTCTCTCTCATACACACACACACAGCACTTCCCTTGGATAGCAATCCTTTTAAACAAAAACATCCAACGCTGAAAAAAAGTCAGAAGGTTGAAGCTGTAAATAACATCTTCACTCCTCAACCGGAGTCTCTGTATTTTATTGGTTGTAAGAATGACAAGATTATATCCCAGCTGCACAATGGAATATTTGTGTATTGGAGTTCTACTTAATCACATATGATGCTTTTAACAACGCAGCTGAAATCAGAACACTGGGTCACAAAAGCTATGTCACCATTGTAAAAGGATCTCATTTGGCTTTTGAAACTAACCCAGAACATTTTTCTGTGGGTTTTTTTTCAATTACATATCAGCTATAAGTGATCCACATATACATTTGGCGACATTTTGTTTAGAGATTTATTTCCTTAACGGAAAAAAAAACACACACGAAGAATAGAGCACTTCTCAGGCTGTTGATAAGTATTGCTTTGACAAATGGAAGTCATTGATTTTTCAACTTAACAGCTTGCAGTGGTTTTGAATGCACATTCTAAATTACTTCTTAAAGTAAAGAGAACTGATTCATGATGGGGAAAAAAAACAACCCCAAATATCTTTCTAAAGACCTTCACTTATATCACCCACCCACCCAAAAAAATACCTCAAACAAGCCATAAATTTAAAAAAAATGAATTATTTCCAGTTGAGTTCAAAGGAAGTCACAAACATGTACACTCTTTCATGACACACTAGTTCATCCTAAGAAAGATTTTACCCAACTGATGCTTTTGTATGCTAATTTACATCGGCTGAAACATTGGGTTGCTTTGCAGTAGAATGTCAATACAATGAACTATTAGAACTGGGTAATAAGTTTGTAAATTTACGATGGCTTGGTCTTCCATTTCTTGAAGAACTTCTTCCTTTGCCAGGAAATTGCTTTTAGAATTAGGAGCTGGGTATTTAGATGTGGGGGTAGAAGATCTTTTACAAGGCAGAGCAGAGATGAAATAATTCTCACCTACCTGCATATGGAGGTCCATTCGTTTAGTCCAGAGGATTATAATACACTTTGGTTGCCTTAGACATTTCCATAAGGGCAGTGATGGGATTCAAGTAATTTAACAACCGGTTCTCTGCCCTAATGATTTCTTCCAACAACCAGTTTGCCAAACTGCTCAGAAAGTTAACAACCGGTTCTCCCAAAGTGGTGTGAACTGACTGAATCCCACCACTACATAAAGGGTGGGGGATGGGGAAAACCAACATACTGCAGAATTAGCTTGGACAATCAGCATTTTGAATGCCAAAATGGAGCAGAAATAAGTAGTGTTTGATAACTAAAGAACCCCTTGAAAACAAGAAACAAATTCTAGTGAATTCATTGTGAAATCAATCACACAGTTGAAAATCCAAATTCTCAACACTACCCCAGGAACTGAAATTAATTAAGGTACACTGGAATTTTGAATCCTTTTATTGTTCTCCTATTGTGGCCAAGGTTGAATGTGTTCAGATGAAATCCATTCAGGCCAGAAGCAATGTCCAGTAACCTCCAGAAACATTACTTTAGAACAGTGGTTTAAGATTGCAATCTTAATTTAATTCCATTATTCCCATGGGAATTTCTTTTCCATGTGTATTTTCAATCTAATATTTTAATTGGGCGGGGTTACAGATGGATATAGTATCTCCCTTCACAAGGCTTCCTGTTAAATAAAACTTTTTTTTTCCCCCAGGAGTAGGATATTTCAAATACACAGAGAAATTCTTCTGGCTGGTTTGAATTTTAAGGCATTTCAGAAAAATGCAGGCTAATCCGAACACTTGTAGCACTTCAGATACATGCACTACATTGACCAGAATGTAGTACTCATGGGCACAAGACCTCTGCTACAGCCACTGACCTTTAATTCAGCAAAGTTGCAAACTTTCAATCATTCACAAGTCTCTGCAAAAACTGAAAAAAAATTAGGAGCTAGAAAAGGGAAATTGATCAATCGCTTTGGTCCAAATGCCTTTACCCTTCTTTTTTCTATGCAAGATTAATGGACTTCACATCCATGCATGGTTAACCTCTTGTGTAAGAATACAACTTCCTTTCTGATGGAAGCTGACTTGTTGCAAAAAATATACGGTTCTGCATTCCATTCTTAGTTTCTTCAACTTCAGCTCTGGAACCCATCTACATTTAAAGGAGAGAGTGTACTCTTTCCCATCCTTAAAGGTAAAGGTTTCCGCTGTCCAATCGTGTCCGATTCTAAGGGGCGATGCTCACCTCCATTTCTTAACTGAAGAACCTAGCATTGTCCAAAGATGTTCCATGGTCATGTGGCCAGCATGACTATATTTGCTGAGGTGCACAGAACACTGTTACTTTCCCATCAAAGTGGTACCTATTTATCTACTTGCACTGGCCTGCTTTCAAACTGCTAGGTGGACAAGAGCTCGGGCAAGGATGGGAGCTCACCCACTCGGGTCTCCAAGCCAAGCTGTCAGCTTTCTAGCTGACAAGCTTAGCGTCTTTAACCACTGAGCCATTGTGCCCCCTTTTCCCCTTCTTAGCTGTATGATTATCCCATTAATCTCCTCTATTTGAAAGGACGTTCTTTTTTTTTTCTCTTAACAGAATAAAGAGTTGGATTTCTCAACAATGGCCAATGCAGTTAGTTATCCATATATTCTTGGTGAATTTATGTATGATAATAGAATAATAAGACAATAGAAGTCCATCACCTTCTAATAGACAATAGAAGTCCATCACCTTCTATTTAGTTTGTGCTGTATTATTTCAGATTAAAAAAAAAAAGATATTGCAAGCAATTTTAGGCATATATTGACAATATAGTAATCTCCAAAATGTGGAATCACATCAAAGGCAGCAATTAATAAGAGCAAAATAAAAGATTCCATCAACACATCCATTCGAGTTAAACTCCATTTAAAGACCGAGTATTATTTAATTCTATTTCTATAAACTGTACACAATAAGGGAGAAATTAGGATACAAATATCTTAGATTTTAATTAATTAATTAATGCATTCCTCAGACCAAATATGTTAGGATACCCTGGATCATTCTGCTTTTCTCGAAGAAGGCAAAACTATAGATACTGTTGTTCTCACTTGACTGGCGCCGTTCTCACAAAAGGGCCAGTGTACGTATTACAGTGATTTTAATGAGCATAAGTGTAACCCAGGTGAATTAGGACTTGATTGACAGGATATAGTTACTCCAGCCATGATCAAGCATGTGAACCAGAATTTTTGGTGCTGCACATGGTACTAATCCTTGCAGTGAAATTTCACATATCCTCCAGAAGGTGCAACGGGACAAAAATGAAACAGCTGCAATCATTCGTTGTACGAGTCCGTTACCCACATGCATTTCAGTAATGGCAAACGGTAAGTATCTCATCTAGTGATATTTCTAGTCTGCCTGTATTAGTTGCCCGTATAAATCTCACGGAGGTTTTTATTCTATCTTTCTTGCTTTCTAGCAAAACCCCAATCTGGAAAGGTCCAATGAGATGATTCCTTGAGCTTCTTGACAATGGGATCATTTTCAGACTCCTGGAGAAAAGATTGGAGAACGGAAGCCAAGGATATTCCTAAACCAGTGATGGCAAACCTTTTTGGCACCAAGTGCCCAAACCGGAACGTGCATGTATGTGCATGCGCTGGAGCACCAGAAACTCAAAGACCAGGTCATGCCTGTTTTTCGGCTGTTTTTCGGGCATTATTGAGGCCGTTTTCAGACTGGTTTTGGGCCATTTTTTGACTGTTTTTGGGCTGTTTTTCGGTCAAAAATGGACAGAAAAACAGCCAGAAAACAGCCCCCAAAATGGCTTGAAAATGGCCCAAAAAACAGCATGAAAAACAGCCTGAAAATGGCCTGAAAACAGCCTTTTTTTGGCAGTTTTTCGGGCCATTTTCTGGCGTTCCGGCACCTGTGAAGACCAGCTGGCCAGTGCACAAGTGCCAGTGATGGGTTTCAAAAATTTTTACTACCGGTTCTGTGGGTGTGGCTTGGTGGGCGTGGCAGGGGAAGGATACTGTAAAACTCCATTCCTACCCCACTCCAAGGGAAGGTTACTGCAAAATCCCCATTTCCTCCTGATCAGCTGGGACTTGGGAGGCAGAGAATAGATGGGGGCAGGGCCAGTCAGCATTTTTACTACCGGTTCTCCGAACTACTCAAAATTTCTGCTACCAGTTCTCCGAACCTGCTGAAACCCACCTCTGGCATGTGCTCACCGGAAACCAGAAGAGCAGCTGGTGACATGCGTGTGTTCACAGAGAGGGCTTTGTGTGCCACCTCTGGCTCACATACCGTAGGTTTGCCATCATTCTTGATGGCAAACCTAAATCATTCTTGAGCATCACATCATGAAATATGCAAGAAGACCCTATTCCAGACTCGGAAAATTTCATTGAAATTCTGTTCTTTGAAGGAAATTTTAAAAGTAAATAGTCTTTTGCGATATGGGTTGAGAACTGGAAGGCAAAATCATTTATAGAATGTCTGGATGGCACCACTTCAAACACATACTACTCCTAGATTCTATAACAAATACTATACTTATTCCAAGCATCTACTTCAAAGGAAGATTTGTTTCCCCTCATATAAGACAGGGACATCTTAGATTTGTTAAGAAGGAAGGAAGGAAGGAAAAGAAGCAGATGGCAGTGGTTGTTTTCCTTGTGGTCAGAATGCAATGTCTTAAATTCAGATTTTTTTTCCTTTTTGTTTGGACTACGTAGCTTTATAAAAAGGATTCCTGGTAAGACTGTTTATTTCCCAAACCGCTACTCCAATGTTACTCTAGTATTTAACTAATGAAGATAACTAAAGTAGGGATGTTCTGAGAGAGGCAGCCATCTTTAAGATAAAGATCTGGGATATTTTATTTGGATATTGTTTTTCCTACTAGTTTTACTGAAATGGGAACTTTCAGGAGCTTCTCCTTTTTTTTTTTAATTTGAGTTTTATTGGGTTTTAACAATTAAACAATTCTTATTCAACTCTTGTGCATATCATTTACATATCATCACATTAATATTCTCCTATACTCTATCTACTATCTGTTATTTCCCTTTTTTTCTATCTTCAATCCAATTATACAATTTTTCCCATATTACGTAAAAGTCGGAGCTTCTCCTATATAGGTAGCCCTCGAGTTACAACCACAATCAAACCCAACATTTAGGTTGCCAGGTGAAACATTTGTTAAGCGAGTTTGCCCCATTTTATGATTTTTCTTAATGATGTTAAGTGCATCATTGCATTTGTTCACTTAGTAACATGGTTGTTAAGCGAATCTGGTTTCCCCCTTGACTTTGCTTGTTAGTAGGTCACAAAAAGAGATCACATAACCCCGGGACACTGCAACCGTCATAAATATAAACCAGTTGTGAAAGCATCTGAATTTCGATCACTTGTCCATGGGGGAATGCTGCAACGGCCGTAAGTGTGAAAACCGGTCATAAGTGACTTTTTTTCAGTACCATTATAACTTTGCACA
This sequence comes from Pituophis catenifer annectens, assembly GCF_029215685.1. Lineage (NCBI taxonomy): Eukaryota > Metazoa > Chordata > Lepidosauria > Squamata > Colubridae > Pituophis > Pituophis catenifer. Next base: position 17,243,311 of record NW_027256893.1, on the reverse strand, counting down.
GTCACTAAATGAACTGTTGTAAGACACAAGGACTACCTGTAGATGCTCATCCTCAAACTTGCACATCAAGACAAAAGACGGCCCAACATTTCGCCTTCCCCACTACTTATATTCTCACCATCAGCTCCCCTTCTGTTTGTTTGGGGAGATTCCTAGATTTTAATCAGAATTATTTACAAGATAATGGCCCATTGGTTATAGAAAGACAGATGCTGTCTGTGGGAATTTGGAGTTTTATGCTTTGTGCCTTGTACTGCCATTGTGGTTTACAGATGGGATCACAGTAGTACTGGTGCAGTCTCTTTTAGAAAGAAATTTAGGGATTTTTTTCAGAAGGGTTGGGGGGGGGGGGATTGAGTAAACCGAGAAGATAACAGAGCCTGTGCTTGTTTCCATATCGAGCAACCTGGAATGCGTAGGAAACAGAAGTTCTTAATGCTTCTTAATGCATATTAAATAATATTATTTAATGTCGTTATACATATGGAAGAGGCCTAATGACATTTCTGGGCTGTAGGAAAGCAACTGATGATCCATTAGACCAAGTAAGGGAAGAGCTGGCAGTTACGGCTTTTGAACTCAAGAAGCGGCGCTTAATGCAAGGCACGCTCATTGTTGGTTGTGTGGAGTATGAAGTGAAGAAGAGGTACATAATGCAAAACAGCGTCAATGTTTTTAATTACAGGTCAAAAGCTAATAAGTAATTCAAGGTCCGGGGTCTGCGGTTAAGAAGCAGAGATGCAAGGCTTCTAGTGTTGTTGTTTTGATGCTGTTTCACTGCCAACTAAGCTGTTTAACAACCCAGCTAGCCATGCAGACATAGAAAGTCTGAAATCCATCCTCTCTCAGTAAGTCTATGCATTTGCCCTCGGACATTGGTGCTTTGGTACCCAAGATGAGATGCGCTTCTCCATTTGAAAACATATTTTCAGCCATGGTGGCACAGTGGTGAGAGTGCAGTACTGCAGGCTACTTCTGCCGACTGCCGGCTGCTTGCAATTTGGCAGTTCAAATCCTACCAGGATCAAGGTTCTTCCATCCTTCCATCCTTCTAAGGTTGGTAAATTGAGGACCCAGATCGTTGGGGGCAAGATGCTGACTCTGTAAATTGCTTAGAGAGGGCTGTAAAGCACTATGAAGCGGTATATAAGTCTAAGTGCTATTGCTATTTTTCAGGAAGTATTATCCATAGCCTATAGGAGTCTTTCTACTACTGCTACGCTTGGGAAATTTCAAATAGCGGAGGAAAGCAAAGGGGAAGACATAGGTATGTATCCTTGAGGCTAATGTCTCATTTGTTACTCAGTGGACTTTGGGTGTTAAGCCTGGGTTCCCAGTGATGTGATAACAGAGTAACAGAAGACCAACCAATGGTTGTCTGATCTCTTCTTAAACCTCCAGTGGTGGAGCACCATATCTTCTGGAGGCAAGATGTGTTCCACTGATTAATTGTGCTAATTGTAAAGTGGTATATAAAGCACTGTAAAGCGGTATATAAGTCTAAGTGCTATTGCTATTGCTATCTGAGCCACTTTGCGCATCCAACCAGCCAGATATTTACTCACATAATGATTCCAATTTTTAAAAAAGTCTTCATCCTTGGCCAGATTCAATGTCCTCCCAACAGCCATTACTGGAGGAAAATGACGAAAGATCCTCTTCAGAGGATGTGTCCAACAGTGAAGGAATAACCGCATCCCCATCCTTTGACTGTCCCTGTCCAGCCCATGTAAAGTCAGTTGGAAATAGGGTACAATAAATAATCAAATCATACTAGGAAACAATCTCAATATGAATCGTAAGGATACAAGCAACAAAGTTATAGTCATGCAATCATAAGTGGGAGGAGATGGGTGATAGAAACGATGAGAAGATTAATAGTAATAGTAATGCAGCCTTAGTGAATAGTTTGACAGTGTTGAGGGAATTATTTGTTTAGCAGAGTGATGGCGTTCGGGAAAAAAACTGTTCTTGTGTCTAGTTGTTCTGGACACTCTATAGCATCGTTTTGAGGGTAGGAGTTGAGACAATTTATGTCCAGGATGCAAGGGGTCTGTAAATATTTTCACAGCCCTCTTTTTGACTCGTGCAGTATACAGGTCCTCAATGGAAGGCAGGTTGGTAGCCATTGTTTTTTCTGCAGTTCTAATTATCCTCTGAAGTCTGTGTCTGTCTTGTTGGGTTGCAGAGCCAAACCAGACAGTTATAGAGGTGCAGATGACAGACTCAATAATTCCTCTGTATATAAATAATTGTGCTGCAGGGGGCAGGAGAAGACCTCAAATTGAGTCTAGCTCTGTGCAGACACCATGTGTTCATTGCCCTCATGTGGCCTTGGTAAAATTAATTGCCCACCCCTGCCATAGGATATATGGCCACTATAAAATTATCTTTCCTGCATCAGAAAAGATTGAGGACTACTTCTTAATCTGATTCCTTGGAATCTAGAGGTTTATGATAACTTCTCCTTGAAGAAATGTAACACCTATTTCCAAATCTTTGTAGGTTCCATGAAATTCCTAGGAGAGTTTGTAAGATCATGGTTTGTTGTAAACTTACATATTTCTTCTGCCAGGATTGTCCAGGATTGTTAGAAAGGGAGCTCCAATTACTTCATTATTTGGTTCAATGGGTGAAGAGAGGAGTTGAACCAGTCTTGTAATTCTTGAAAGAGCATGAGCCAAGGAGAAGAGGTGGAATGTGATTTGCTATTTTTCAGCAAAATTCAGCTCAAGGTGGCACTTACAAAACAAGATTAGGTTAGCTTGGTGGCATCTAATGCTTTTGGACCTCGGTCCTGTTGTCTTAGCTTCTGCCTCTAACATTGAGACATCTAAACCTGGTAGAGAGAAATCCTTGAAGGTCCTAAAGAATCATTTCTTCTGTGACCAATTACTTCTGTCAGGAAAGGTGGACTTAGTCCCTCCTCCGTGGGTGGGATTCTAGTTCCCACTTTCAGAGGTCAACAGCTGGATTTTTAGACCTTTATCCTTGTCATTCTCTTCAAGCCAGACTTTTCCTGTTAAAACTTATTTAAATTATAAACTAGCAGTTTAAAAAAAGGAGAGAGATCATGTGTGTTTCCCATTGAACAGGTTCTTTAGGCTATTATGATAATTAAAAACATATGGTGCCTACATGAGTTAGGGAGAAACCGCAGATGTACAAATTAGCTATTATATAAGGTTCTCTTTTTGTGCCCTAAAGAGAAAGAGAATCAAACCACTAAAGTTTAAAAGACCTTTCTTTCTTTCTTTCTTTCTTTCTTTCTTTCTTTCTTTCTTTCTTTCTTTCTTTCTTTCTTTCTTTCTCTCTCTCTCTCTCTCTCTCTTTCTTTTTCTTTTCCTTCCTTCTTTCCTTCATTTCCCTTTATTTCTCTCTCTTTCCTTTTCTTTCCCTTCCTTCCTTTCTATCTCTTTTTTCTTTCTCTCTCTCTTTCTGTTTCTTTCTCCTTCTCTCTTTCTCTCTCTTTTTTATTTCCCTTCCTTCCTTCCTTCCTTTCTCTTTCTTTCTTTCTCTCTCTCTTTCTGTTTCTTTCTCCTTCTCTCTTTCTCTCTCTTTTTTATTTCCCTTCCTTCCTTCCTTCCTTTCTCTTTCTTTCTTTCTCTCTCTCTCTTTCTTTCTTTCTCTTTCTTTTTCTTTCCCTTCCTTCCTTCCTTCCTTCCTTCCTTCCTTCCTTCCTTCCTTCCTTCCTTTCTTTCTTTCTTTCTCTCTTTCACTCTTTCACTTTCTTTCTTTCTCTTTTTATCTTCCTTCCTTCCTTCCTTCCTTCCTTCCTTCCTTCCTTCCTTCCTTCCTTCTTTCTTTTTCTCACACCCCAGAAGGACTACAATATTTTGAAAGGATGGGGTAATCTTTTTTCTCCTCTTCCTTCAAGTTTATTGGTGTCCACGAAGCCTTTTGCATTTTTTATGATGGTTCTCTGCAGAGACAATGAAGGTTGTATTTATTAAATATTGAATTCAAACTGAAATTGGACCGATGCAACCAAAGAATATTTCTTGGCAACCTATTTTTTTTCTCTTTTTAAGTGGCATGTATACTAGTATTGATCACGCTGCAAATAGTCATTTGTTTTAATTTTAAAAAATGCAGAATTGATTTGGAGAAGGTGATAAATACCTCTAATAAAAAAAAATCAAAATGGGGATTTATAATGATTCTTTCTTAAGTCAATGCTTTAGCTGGGCTTAATGGAGAATAAAAGTAGATACATTCAGGAGTAGCCAGAGCTAACAATTATTTTTGTGTTTGGGAGCTCAGCAAGAATTTCACTATTCTAGTAGTCATAAAAAGTTTTTTTTTTAAAAAAAAAATGCTTCCTTGCATGTTATTTACCACCTTTCCTTTTCAGATTTAAGAATGTACACATGGAATCCAAATAAGGCTTGTTATGTTCAAGGTTATTTCTGCAATTCTAAATCTTCAATTTTGCATTTCTGTTGCTGAAATATTTGCCTTACCATTTCTTTATGGCAGATGTTTTTTTTCACTCATGGCTCCATTTCAGTATTTCCACCAAATGTATATCTTCCACCCAGTTCCTTATTAGCTCTCTCTCTCTCTGTGTATTGTACATTTTAAATTGCATTTTTGAAAGCAGGATCTGTCTAATTGCTTTTTTTCCCCGTTCTGGGACTATTTTGGGCTATGGAATGGGATGGAAAAAAAAAATACTTAAATATATTATTTAGTGTAATAATTATTAATTTTATTATTAATAAGACCTAATTACTTGTATTGTGAATTATTCATTTTGTTATTAATAGGAAATAATTAATTATATTATAAATTATTAATAATTATCCAGTCATGATTTTAATTACACTGCAGATCCATATAAGATGTGGATAAGATCTATTTGAAGTGACATCCAAAGCGGCGTTTAAAACTGTGTAGCCGAAATTGCCATAAAGGGCTTTACCCGTTCAGAAATATGAGGTGTCACAAAGTGGACTGCGTGAATTTTTCACACGGAGCCTTTACAAATAAGGGGAGCCAGCGCAGTGGTTAAGGCGCCAGCTTAGAAGCCAGGAGACTGTGAGTTCTAGTCCTGCCTTGGGTACGAAGTTAGCTGGGTGACCTTGGGCCAGTCCATCTCTCTCAGCCCTACAAAGAAGGCAACGCAAACCACTTACAAAATCTTGTCTAGAAAACTGCAGAGACTGTCACCACTGACACTGACTTGAAGGCATTAAAAAACACTATTTTTTTTTTTAAAAAATTCACAAATAAGGACTGCAACAAGAGAGGACATGTTGATGAGGTTCTCAGTCAGGTTTCCTGAGAGCCATGTTTCCCTTCAGCAAATGTCTTTTTGGCTTTTCTTTTTTCTCCATGTTTCTTTTTATATACACCGGTATATATTTTAAATTGTTTTTAAATTTTGTATGTCCTGTTTTTTACTTTGGCTGTTCACCGCCCTGAGTCCTAATTGGAGAAGGGCGGTATAGAAATTGAAACAAACAAACAAACAAACAAACAAATAAATAAATAAATAAATAATAAATAAATGTCAGTTTTAGATAGCGCTTCCTGTACACCAAGGATTTCAAACTCAAGGCCTGGGGGTTAGATCCGGCCCATGGAGTGCTTAGATCTGTCACCCTGGAAACAGCGAAGGAGGGGGCCATAGTGCCTCTGCCAGTGAAAATGAAGCTTAGGAGGGCTGCGGGCGACACTCCCAAGCTCTATTTTCGCTGGCAGAGGGTTGCAGGAGGCTGTCACAGCCAAAACAGAGCTTGGGAACCCATTTTCGCTGGCAGAGTACTCAGGCCACCACAGGCGCCCCCAACACGAGTGATGTCGAGCTGGCGACACCCACCATGGCCACGCCCCCCAGCCCCTTCCCCAAGGTCAAACACAACCCTGATACGGCCCTCAATGAAATCGAGTTTGACACCCCCACTGTACAGTAATTCAGCCAGTCTTAGTTTCTCTTTCAACCTCCTCATACATCGTTTCTGTTCTGTGGGATCCATGATTTTGATTCTAATCCCATAGTACTCACCAACTGAGTTGGCTGTTAGAAGCCGCAATACAAGTTTGTCCCCAGTTGTGATGTCCAATCCATTTTGACTGTCTTTTTATTAAGCTTAGAAAACATTATGAGGTGCCAGGGGATATAAATCTCTTAGATTAGCAATTACTTAACAGGACTGGCTTCAGGGTTGAAATCCAGCAGGTTCTGATAGGTTCTGGAGAACCGGTAGCGGATATTTTGAGTAGTTCAGAGAACCGGCAAATACCACCTCTGGCTGGCCCCAGAGTGGGGTGGAAATGGAGATTTTGCAATATCCTTCCCCCAGGAGGGGAGGGAATGGAGATTTTGCAGTATCCTTCCCCTGGAGTGGGGTAGGAATGGAGATTTTGCAATATCCTTCCACTGCCACACCCACCAAGCCACGTCCACAGAACCGGTAGGGAAAAATGTTGGATTTCACCCCTGACTGGCTTCATGGTGACCAAGATGACTTGATTGTTCAAAAATGTGGCTTAAACCCTGAGGAGATTTCTCCAGTACAAGCAAGAAGAGTGGCTTGATGTTTATATTCTGAGGCACAAATAAAAGAAGGAGCTGAATGACCAACAACTAACGATACTAGAGAATAGAATGCCCAGTTTTTTAAAAACAAATGGTAGGAAGAATTCAGTTTAGGAAGTAGATCACCAGTCTAAATCCTTATTCTCATCCTACTCCCTTTTATAAATAGCATAACTGGCTTTTTTTTCCCCTGCAAAATATGGACAAATTGTATATATTTTTTTCATTCGCTATTTCATAATACTAGATCTGGGGTCTAATAAACCATCCAGATTTCAAGATTCAGGAGGGAGAGAAAGACTTCACAATATATTTAAGGAATCAGAATAACAGAATGAGTTGGGGGTCTTCTAATCCAACCTTCTACTCAAGCTGGAGACCCTATACCATTTCAGAAAAGCAGCTGTCCAGTTTTTCCTTAAAAGCCTCCAATGATGGAGCACCCACAATTTCTGAAGGCAAGCTGTTCCACTCGTTGATTGTTCTCAATGTCAGGAACTGTCTCCTTAGTTGTAGGTTGGATCTCTCCTTGATTAGTTTCCATCCATTGTTTCTTGTTCTGCCTTCAGGTGCTTTGGAGAACAGGCTGACCCCCCTCTTCCTTCTGGCAGCCCCTCAAATATTGGAACACTGCTACAACTCAATGCAGTATTCCAGCTGCGGTCCACCAGAAGATTGAAACATGGTTTTAAAAAAACAAGGAACCAAATGGTTTTAAAAAAAACAACAACAACAAGGAACCAAACTTGTAAATCGGTCTTCTGAAAACTTTTAATACTCGCTGGTGTTTCTCGGAGTTGCAGGCTAAGGCATTGGTTGATCTCCAGGTTGGTTTTGAGATGTCGTGACACTTTGTTAGCTTGTCATGTCCCTCTCCTTAATTCTCACTTGTTAACTTCCTGAGAAATTGTATTTGTGGGTTGAGAAAAGGGCTCTGGTTGAACCTCTGATAAACGTGAGTACAGTGATCAGGAAAGCTTTTGGTATTTCTTTTAGATTTTCTTTTATTTCGAGAGTGATAACAAGCTTGCCGTGTTATTTCACATGTAGGCATTACCGCTTTAACTTTTTACCGAGGTAAAATAGTACCTTGTCACTCAGTGCAAGTACCAATCACAAAATGAATTAATTGTAATAACTGTTGTCAACCGAACAAAAGATTTGTTGCTTTCCTAAGCAGTTTTAACTGCCACTGATAACTATATACAGAGGTTCCCATTGGTTTTATTCACTGTATGGAGGCAGAACATAATTTCTTCTGCCTTTCTCTGCAGTTCATTGTTAAGTGATTAGAACTGGATGTAAAGCCCTGCATTTTTTTTTTAAAAAAACTCACCATATAATTAATTAGAACCTTTCCTCTTTGTTTAGGCAATACTTCCTCAAAAATACTCCAAGCATTTTAACCAGTTAATTGTAACACTTTTATTCCACGATCGAGTTCTTAAACAAAAATAATTTAAGGCAGGAATCTTTAGGGAAGGAGAAAAACAGATGCCTAGCACAAGTGCATATGCTTCCAACCCATGCATTTTAAATTTTGATTTGTCCTTATATCAGAATTGGACACAGGATAGAGAATGGCACGAAAGCCGAATGTGAATTGAAACTATTCTCCTTTTCTGCTTTTTTTTTTTTTTGGTCACACTTCAAAAAGAAAGAAAGAAAGAAAGAAAGAAAGAAAGAAAGAAAGAAAGAAAGAAAGAAAGAAAGAAAGAAAGAAAGAGAGGGAGGGAGGGAGGGAGGGAGGGAGGGAGGGAGGGAGGAGGAGAGAGAGAGAGAGAGAGAGAGAGAGAGAAAGAAAGAAAGAAAGAAAGAAAGAAAGAAAGAAAGAAAGAAAGAAAGAAAGAAAGACAAAGACACATTATAAAGACTTTCGAAAGGTTATTTTTCAGCGAAGGGAGGGGAAGTACGCTCAGGGTTTTAAACCCCACATATGTTGAAGAGCAGATTGTGGTGGGAAATCAATAAGACCCCAAAGAAAATGTCCCCCAAATTTGGCAGCCAAACAATATATGGAATAGCAACTTCGTCATGGATTGCTGAGTTTGGGTAGAAAATCCAGAATAATAATAATAATAAATAGGGTAACCTCCTTTAAAAACTTTGCTTTAAAACAAACAAACAAACAAACCAATAAAATAGAAGGAGGGGGAGAAAAATCAGATTGACAATTGTAGTCCACCCCCTCCGGTGATTTTTTTTTATCACTGCCCTCTTGCCTGCAGCTTTTGGCTCTCCCATTAAAGAATGAAAGAAACAAAGACACAAAAGTGTGTCTGTGTGTCCCTTTGGCCACAAAGACCTTGGCTGCTTCTGTTCTTAATTATTTTAATTATCATCAGTGGAAGGAGGGATTTGTCTCTCTGGATTAAGTAAGGCATCCCTTTTCATTTAGACTCAACTAGTTTACTAATTGGTCAGAGCTTTCTGCCTATTGCAGCTTTCTCAGATCGGAGATCCTCGCACAGGCTGAAGGACTACAGTGACTGCGTTGTCTGGGGATTCTGGGAACTCTAGTCCCACCAGTTCTGGAGGGCATCTATAGCAGCGGTGGGTTTCGCATTAGGTTACTACCGGTTCGCCGCATGTGTACATGCTCGCTTCGTGCGTCTGCGCCCAGTTCGCGCATGTACCTGCCTTCCGCATATGCGCCCGGGCTCAAAAACATGCCTAGATAAGATAGCATAGAGCCGGGGAGGGTAAGTGGGTGATTTCCTCTACTGCTTCAGGTGAATCGGTCTGAACCGGCTGAATACCACCTCTGATCTATAGCAAAAGGGATTGGCACACAGCAGTGTTGGGTTGCCCCCAATTCACACCGGTTCTATAGAACCGGTAGTAAAACCGGTGGGAGGCTCTACCCACCGACCCCGACCTCTGCCCACCGCATGTTTCTATGCATACGCAGAAGAGTGTGTGTGCACGTGAGCGAAGCAAGCACACGTGCACGGCCCCACTGCGAACTGGTAGTAAAGGTAAGTAGAACCCACCCCGGCACACAGCATAGCTACGTTGGAGAAAAGTAAGGAATGGGCCATCACGGGGCTAAGGCATAAGGCTAGAGACTGGGAGTTCTAGTCCAGCCTTAGTCACAAAGCCAGCTGAATGACCTTGGACCAGTCACTCTTTCTCTCAGCCCTAGGAAGGAGGCAATGGCCAACCACTTCTGAAATCTTGCCAGGAAAACTGCAAGAGTCAACGTTGATTTAAAGGCACTAAATAAATAAATATATCTGTTACGCATGTCCTGCAGTTGCACTAAAGATATTCAGTTCTTAATTCTCATCATGACCTGACTGACACTAATTACATGATGCGAATTACTGCAAAAATCAATAATTGGGGCAATGACCTGTTGGACCTTTATTTTATCACACCATATTTCCCCAAAATATAAACAGACATGCACTGAAAAATATTTTTAAATATCTTAACGCCAAAGAGAGAGAGAGAGGGAGGGAGGGAGAGAGGGAGGGAGAACAGCTGAATAAGTTACAGACAACTTTCATTTTTATGCATAGACAGTTCAATTTGAGGTGTGGGTGCATCCGAGTAAGAGTTAATTAACTAATTTGACCAACCAAAAAAAAAAAAAAAAAAAAAAGATCTTGGAGAATGCAGCCACCCTTGCCAATGTGCTGCACATATTTTACATGGCTATTTACCTTAATCATCATGAAAAAGAGCAGCGTTTTCTCTTTATTTTGTTCTGAAACTTAGTATTATCTTAAAGGAACATGCATCAGAATTACAGATGAGCAGGTTCATAAATAATGAAGGCAGTATAAATATGTGCAAAATACCCACTTGTTTTAAGTCTTGAGCAAAATAAGCAGCAATTGCATTATACTACTATTGACGAGTAGATCGTGCAAGTTGGATTCAGGAATATGTATCATACAGAGAGAGAAAAATATATATATATAATACTGCCTGCAGACATTCTTTGTTCACAAATGCTAATGAAGTATTCTTATCCAAAACCAACCTCTCTTTAAAAAAAACCAAAACTGAATAGTTATTGGCTATAGCAAGACTCTAAAACTTTATTTCCTCATTGTTTTAGTTCAGGAAGGTTTTCCCGAGTGTTCTCAAAATTAATCCCAACTAAATATTGTTCTATTTTTCGAAAGGCTTTCATCAGTTGTAACAATCCATCATAAATGCTTTAAGGGGAAATGCAGCAACAATGCATTTCAAAATATGGAGAAAGGTTTGAACGAACTCTTACATATATCATGTGTTTCCAGACTTAATGCACAACATTAAGTGATTTTCAACAATATGAAAGCAGGAATTTCTAAGGGGGTTATAAAGACAAATCTTTATAACGCCCATAGTTTCAGCAGAAGGCATGAACCTCAGCCTACATTGTTTTGATGACATTATTAAATAACCAAGTTGGATTTTTTTTTAGTGTTGAATATACAGTCTTGTTAAAATCCTTCATTGGCCGGTATTACTTAAAGAAGAAGAGAGATAAGATGTTAAGATGTTCAGCTGTAATTTTTTTCTTTCTTTTTAAGTTGGTGCGCAATATATTTTGCTGATTTTTGTGCTAAGTCTGTTTCAAATATCAAATACTCTTTGCAAAAGTTAACTGTGCCGTATTTTCATGCTGTTCAAGATTTAAAGGATAAGTTGCATTCGTGATATACCAGACTCATGTAATATTCACTTAGGGTGGAGCAGGAGATTTTAAAATCAATGCATTTCAAAGTAGGAAAATGCATATATGTGTAAAGTTTTACTCCGGGTTTTGCATTTTGATAGAAGGTTATAAACTCCAATGAGGGCAAAGATGACATCGTTTTAGCCGGCGAACAAGAACTGGGTGTTGGATTAATCAAAGAGGAATAAGTTCAATTGCAAGTTACAAACAATAGGAAGGGGAACCATAATTTTTCTTGGTAAACTTTTATTAATCTTCGCTCCTTCCGCCGTGACCTTAAAACATGGTTGTTTCGCCAAGCTGGCCTGGACTGAATGGGGTTTTAATGGGAATTTTAATTTTAATTTTAGTTTTATAGTTGAATTTTAATTGTTTATTGCTGTGAGCCACCCTGAGTCCTTGTGGAGAGAGGGCGGCATATAAGTCCGATAATAAATAAATAAATTAAAGGTTTTTACAAAAGAAGATATAAACTAATGCAAACTGAGAAAAAGAAATCAGAGAGAAAGCTGAAAGTGCAAAAAAAAAAAAGAAAAGAAAAGAAAAGAAAAAGAAAAATAGAAAAGAAAGGAAAAAGGTAGAAAGGAGTGGCTTCTGTTTTTCTTCACAGCAGCTTTAAGAAAAATCATAAATTTACTCCTTATTCAACATTGCAATGTAGCTCTGTCTAATCGCCAAAACCATAAATCACAAGTTCATTTTTTCCCCCGTTTCGTACAAAAAGTAAATTATTGTATTTCAGCAGCTTATTTCGTATTGACAACACGGCGTGGTTTTGTTTTTTAATTGGGAGTTCAGACTTAAACGTGTTGAATTTTAATGCCTTTTAGTTTAGATGTGTCCATTCTGTGTCAGGGTTCCGAGTAACACACCTACCGAAAGAAAACGCCGAGGCTTGAGTTCCTTCAAAAGTTCCATTTTATCAGAGATGTTACATTGGCACATCTGGGAAAAACCGAATCTGAAAGCTTCCAGGTTTTCCCCACCCAAAGGAAAGTTCAAGTCCCTGCCCAACACCCACAAGTCCATCACATGGTCCAATCAAATCACCGTCCCAACTGGAGAGGCCTCCTAGTTCCGGCCTTCCAGTGGCAGGGCAAGATGTCCTTGACTCTCTGAGAAAGGAATGTTATTATTTATTTATTTATTTATTTATTTATTTATTTATTTATTTATTTATTTATTGGTTCGATTTATATGCTGCCCTTCTCCGGAGACTCAGGGCGGCTTACAATGCGTTCAGCAATAGCCTTCATACTTTTGTATATACCTGCTTAGTAGGGCTTCTTTGGCCCACCCTAAGTGGTGTTCTTTTTTATACAAAGTCAGCTTATTGCCCCCACAATCCGGGTACTCATTTTACGTACCTCGGAAGGATGGAAGGCTGAGTCAACCTTGAGCCTGGTGAGATTTGAACTCACAGTAATTGCAGGCAGCTGGCAGCTAAGTGCTACTTTAACAGCACTTTAGTCCGCTGCTCCACCAAGGCTCCTTGTATTATGACTCTACATCCCCCATGCTCCATACAATCTCCCCTCCCATAGTAAATGTGGCAGGCCTGAAGATCCAACGAAAAAGATGGCTTCCAGGCCTCTCTCTCTCTCTCTCTCTCTCTCTCTCTCTCTCTCTCTCTCTCTCTCTCTCTCTCTCTCTCTCTCTCTCTCTCACACACACACACACACACACACACACACACACACACACACGTCTTCCTGACTCCTGGCATTGCTTCTTCTGTAGTATTGTCTCTCTTTTTTTTTTTCTGTTGCTCATTAGAAAAAATGTTAAAAATCCATTTTCATCTGATTAATAATAAAGCTGATCACATGTAACCTAATTTTCATTCCCTGCTTGCCACTGTCTGTGGAGTCATATACAAAGTGACCTTTGAATCACCACTGGGCCCATAAAGCACAATAAGCACCATTGTCCTGTCAAAAATTGAAGATGTTTTACATCATTACAAAATTTAATGTTCCATCTTTTCAAATGCACTACTTTTCAAAGGCCAAATTCCAATTGAAGCTTATTAAAATCAGACTCAAGTTTCCCGTGGTAGGGATGAAAAAGGAGTTTCTCATGCATTTTGGAGTAATATGAATCACTCTTTTAAAACAGATATGGTTACATATTAGGTTTGAAAGGTACAGTAACTGCTGAGCCTCCACCGTCTGCAACAGTGAAGCTTTTGTGCTTATAAATCCAATAACTGCCTCCCGATCCCCCTTATTCTTCATCCTCACTGTATCCTATTTACTTATGGCTAAGTCAACTTACAAAATAAAATTGTTGTTGAAAAGTTCAGGGGTTGAATGGTAGGAGAGATGCTGGCTGAAAGATTCTGTTCACGTTTGGTTTAATGGGCCTCCCTGTGAAATAGCTGCTTAAAAAGAGGGAAAATTTCCTTTTTATTCAAGCGAACATTCGGACAGGGCAAAGGGATGCTTTACAATACCACAGGACGTGTTGAAGACAAAACCGTAACACCGTGTTTCTGAATCTGGTGAACGTTAAGATGGGTGGGCTTCAGTTCCCAGAATTCCTCAGCCAACCAGGGAATTGAAGTTCACCCACCTTAAAGTTTGCAAGGTTGAGAAACACTGCCCCAACATGTCAACCGATTAATGAAATGGGTAGAACTGTGCAGATACTTGCAGAACAGAATAACAGAGTTGGAAGGGTCCTTGGAGGTCTTCTAGTCCACGCAGGAGACCCAGACAAGTGGCTATCCAGTTTCTTCTTAAAAGCCTCCAGTGATGGAGCACCAGAACTTCTGGAGGCAAACTCTTCCACTGGTTAATAGTTCTCACTGTTAGGAAATTTCTCCTTAGTTCTAGGCTGGTTCTCTCCTTGATTAGTTTCCGTCCATTGCTTCTTGTTCTGTCTTCAGGTGCTTTGGAAAATAGGTTGACCAGCTCCTCTTTGTGGCCATCCCCGCAACAGTGATTGGCTGATAAACATATTAAATTGCAATGGAAGTAAAGGATCCATAGTCTGCAAAATAAACATTTTTTTTCCCAGCAATTTCACTCAGACTTGCCTTTGTTTGTATTTTGTAGTGTGGTGGTTGTTTGTTGTGCTTTGACCTATTGGCATCATGATCTATCTGGCTCTCCATTGTCCTAGAACTGCCCAGAAGATATGTTTATCTGGATATTTATGTTGAAAGAACTGTAATGTGAAATTCACAATTGAAATGGGACACTTGATTGAGCAAATGAGCACCAGGGGAAAGCAAAGGGGAGAGGAGAGATTCATGAACATTGTTTGATGATTTCAAACAACGTAGTGGAAACCTAAATCCAGCATCCTATAAATTAACTATCAATTAAAAACGTGATCCTTTCATCATTACAAGAATGTTGTGCGTTCACACGTAATACATGTATGCTGATTTATGAATTATGTAGATGAGTAGTGGGTTTCAAATATTTTTACTACCGGTTCTGTGGGTGTGGCTGCATGGGCGTGACATGGCTTGGTGGGCGTGGCTTGTGAGTGGGCAGGGGAAAGATACTGTAAAATCTCCATTCCCACCCCACTCCAGGGGAAGGTTACTGCAAAATCCCCATTTCCTCCTGATCAGCTGGGACTTGGGAGGCAGAGAATAGATGGGGGTGGGGCCAGTCAGAATTTTTACTACTGGTTCTCCGAACTACTCAAAATTTCCACTACCGGTTCTCCAGAACTGGTCAGAACCTGCTGAAACCCACCTCGGATGTACATGCACTATTAATATATGTACAACGTACCTCTAAATAGACATTTTGGAAGGATGAGATACAGCTTGAAATAAATAAATTTATTTACTGTAAATTTATTTTATTTATTTTATTTTATTTATTATTTTATTTATTTATTTATTTACTATAAATTTACTGACATTCTAGTATTTTCTCCTTGTACCCCAATGGATTGCTTTGCATAGCCCCTGGGGTACAAGTACTCTACTTTGGAAAACACTGTTCTAAATAAAATACTGTTTTAAAACAGGAAAGAATTATTCAGTGAAAACTCTTCAATAGTAAATACATTTTCATAATTATCGATATCAGTAAGCCTGCTCAACATGGCAGGTTCCAGTGTGATCTAGGAATGTTAGAAGCTGTATACCAAGACAACGAAGACCCATGGAGGAGGGCCAATGTACCACAATAATTATTTGTAACACATTAATTACCTTTTAAAGTGAAACTTCCTTTCCTTATCAAAGTCAACCTATTCATCCTCTACTAGTAAAGCAGTAGAAAAAAAAAAGAGAACATCAATCGAGTTCAGATCGGATATACATCTTCTTCCCACAATTATGTTCAAATGCCTTATAATCTCTAATCGAAACATTAAGGAGTCAAATTCATTTTAAAATTACAACTGAAACTCATTTATGAAGTCAAGAGGATTAGATTCAATTAAAATAACTTTGAAGTCAGAATGGGGAAAAATATTTCAGAGTGATAGAAATCAACACATTGTTATTGCCTTTGTTCTCTTATGTGTGAAAAGGTTCTGAAAGGAGAAAAAGTGGGGGGGGGGAGGAAGAGAGGGAGAAAATTATAGGTGGAGAACAAAGTATGGAGAATTAGGTACTTGTACAAAATATACATCCCAGTCTACATTGAAAGTTGGAAAAGATTGTGCATAGATGAAATCTTTTCTATAAGTTTTGCATTGTAGAATCATGATGGTACTTAAAGTTCTCTTACTGGATGCAGCAAATATTTAGTCTCTCTCTCTCTCTCTCTCTCTCTCTCTCTCTCTCTCTCTCTCTCTCTCTCTCTCCTATCTATCTATCTATCTATCTATCTATCTATCTATCTATCTATCTATCTATCTAACATGCTTTTCTTTTTGCCTTTCCCTACCTGCTGACATGATCTAATAACTAATTTCAGTATTCTATGGTTTACAAAGCATATTACTCTTCAAAGACTTCTAATATTAGATGTACAGTATTCTCAAAAGTAATGCGGTGGCTCAGTGTCTAAGATGCTAAGCTTGTCGATCAGAAGGTCAGCAGTTCAGCGGTTCGAATCCCTAGTGCCACGTAATGGAGTGAGCTCCCATTACTTGTCCCAGCTTCTGCCAAACTAGCAGTTTGAAAGCACGTAAAAAATGCAAGTAGAAAAATAGGGACCATCTTTGGTGGGAAGGGAACAGCGCTCCTTCCCCCTTTTTCAATTACTCAGGTGTCATCTGGATTTCTATTTTTTTTTCTGTCTTTTCTCTCATTTATTTTTATTCATATTCCTTTTCTAGCCAATCATAAAATTCTGGGTCCTCATTTTACCAATCTTGGAAGGATGGAAGGCTGAGTCAACCTTGAGCCTGATGAGATTTGATCTGTCAAACTGCTGGCAGCCAGTGATCAGCAGAAGTAGCCTGCAGTACTTCACTCTAACCACTGCGCCACCATGGCTCATGGTTCAGGACTGTGGATTCTAGCCCCATCTTAGACATGAAGGCAACTGGGTGACCTTGTCTCAGCTCTAGGAAAAAGGCAATGACCAACCACTTCCAAAACCTCACCAAGTCCTCTTGGGTGTTATCTGGCACAAAAATTGTGACCTTCCAGAATCCTTTTCCTTTCTATGATTGGAGTTACAAACTTCGAAAAACGCACCGTGTGAACTTCCCCAGTTCTGCTGGTGTGTTCATTTTCTAAGTATTAATTCGGTTCTTACTGTACTTTGGAAAGCATTTGAATATTTATACATGTAAGTATTTATTTTCCTGGTAAAATTAAAGCTCCATTGTCTCGCAACTAGCCGCATTTGTTCTGACACTCCAGAAACAAAACCTTCACAAGTATGATAACCTTTATTTATAGATGGCAATAAGCATATTTAGCAATTTTATTATTCATGACCCCTTGCACTAAATATCATAATCAGAATACAGATGTGCAGGATAATTTCCATGTACAAGTTAGGGTAGTAATTCTTCTGCCACAAAAATAGCGCTGGATTTAGAGACATAATATGCCCCTGTTTAATAAATGTGTCGTGGAAGAAACAAAGAGGCTAAGAAATGGACTGGTCCTACTTTAATAACCAACTTCATAAATATACAGTATAGCCCCCACCTAAATGTAATGCAAAGCTCCAGCATTATACATTTCGTACGCTTGTTCCTACTTAGTTTCCCTTAGCTTACAGGAACATTATTTATTACAAAGAAAAAACCTAGCCGTGTCTTGTATCTGCATTATTCTATATAAATGCAATTGGGAGAATCTTTTATTGCTTAAAGTAATCAAACCTGATATTAATATTGTCTTAGTGCTGGTGTATGGAAAGGTTAAAAAAATTACCTGAATTTTTTCTGGTTTTTGTTCAACTGAACAAGAATCAGTCATTTCTTTAAGATGATCACATTAGGGATACCCAGAGAAATTAATGTTGATCTCTACGCATCTCAGGACTAATATGCATCTCAGAACTTAACTATCCACTGAATATTGCATTTTTCCAAATGTTTTAACGTAGTAGATAAATATTGGTAGATAAATATTATAGTTGAGAACCTATTTAGGAATGCATGTGATGAGGATAAATATTCAAAAACTTAGTATCCAGTTATTTCTGCAAGTTTTTTTTTAAAGCACTGATTACTATAGATTGGGAAGACAACTCATTTATAGGTTCTTTAAAAATAAAATAAGAAATCATTTCTTTTTCATCAAAATGCTGTGATCTGCCAGAGAAGTCCATTCTGGACAGAATGACAAGAATCAAAGCCTTCTCTTTGTCCTCTTTTGCAACTGCATAAATTCACAAAAATAAGTGTACATTGAGAAACAATGTGTAAAACACACTATAAGTTATTTTTTTTTTAAGTGCACTTTTTAGAGCTGCTTAGTTGCTAAGTTGCGTGCCAAATGAGATTTTCAAAACCTTAGATTGTGGAACGTTTTAAAGAAAGGTTGCATCAGATGAAAGTGTGTATTGTTTCGGTTGTATAAAAGTAACTGTTCAAGACATTTTGCAAAGTAAAGAATTTGCTGAAAGATTAAAGGGAAGAGAAGCGTGTGGATATGTGGATCGCTAACACAAAATGAATTTTCACTCATATATACCAGTATCAGTAAATATGTGAATAAAGTAGAAATAGAATAAATCACCTGAACCTATTTTAGGATTTATTACTTTTTCTGTTTGTGTAAAAAAATACTTCCTAATGGTTCAGCTCTTGTTCCAAGCAGTATCATTGCCTCTAAGTATCAAAATTCACTTTTTCCCATTGTTAGGGGTGCAAGATGTTTTATTTTTACTTCTGGGCATCCTAACCTAAAGAACATACATGCAGTTCTCATAGTTTATAAGGACAAATGATGAAAAGAGACCAGGACTGAGTTTTTTTTTAATGTGTGTGGTTTAGCAAAGTTTTTTTTTTCTCAGTTAATTTACAGCGTGTGCAATATTTGTGAGTCTTAGTTCCAAACGTTAACTAAAATCCACGCTTCCCTTCTTTTCTTTCTTTGATCTTGCCTGGGTTTTCTTCTCTTCTTCTTGGCCTGTTGCACAAACAAATTATCTTTAACTCGCTTTAACTTTGTAGTAAGTTAACAACCCCCAGAGATTTTCCAGTTGGACACTTCATTCCCGCTCTTTTAAATCCGAACTTTTTAAAAAGGAGATCATCTCAACACTTTCTACAGTCTGGTCGTGACATAAACAACAGAGGCGTTGAAAAGTGCGGTACCCAGAAGCTGGACATTTGAATTTGACTTCTTTCTTCGTCCTTCTTGAATTCTCCTAAGCGAAATGTACTGGAACCATTTCAGTGCACCAAGTTGAGTTTTTTCACAAGTGTCTCTGAAGCAAAGTCTCTCATTAAGCATACGGTTTAAAAAAAAAAAAACCACCACCTCTATGAAAATATGATAAAGTATTTATTAACTACAAAGAAGATCTGAGGAAGGCTCTTTTTAAAAGCGGTACGACATAAAACTGGTCAGAAATAGCAACATCAATCAATGTCAGAAGAAAAAGAAAAGTAATTTGAAGAGTTTTTGGGAGAGAGAGAGAGAGAAAAAAATCCTTTTCTCTCTTTCGCTCTCTTTTCCCCCCCTTTCTCCTCCTCTTTTGAGTTGATGCGTGATGCATATTCTTACCTTGACAATCTCACACTCTGTCTCTATGCCGCTATAAATTAGAGTCCCGAACCAAGGCTGAGGATCAGAAAAAAAATGTTGAGGCTGTTTGTAGAAGACCAAATTATGTAAGTATTTTTACCATTGATTCTGAAGGGCATCCGTTTGATTTCGGTGGAGCTGGCTTTTAAGAAAATAAATCTATTATGGAGTTTCCTGTGCCATCCTTCACTAACATTCTCAGAGGCTTATGTGAACAAAGCAAACAGAAAGGACAGCAAAACAGAAGAAGGAGCAATTAGAACAAGGAAGAACAAGTAAAACCGTACTCAAAGCAACTTATTTTGTAAGATCTTCAGTCACCAAAAAGCATCTCTTCTATTTACCGAAATTCTATTAAACTACCCATAGATCGTCCCTGCGGTGGCTTTTTCTCTTCTCTTTCTTTTTTTAATCTTTAACAACATCAGAGATTTTTCCAGAGAATTCGGTCTTCCCATAAAAGCTTGGTTTGGTTTAGTGGTTAAGGCACTAGGCTAATCACCAGGAGACAGTGAGTTCTAGTCCTGCCTTAATCCTGCAAGCCACCTGGTGACACCCACTCTCAGGTCAGCCCACCTTGCAAGGTTGGTATTGTGGGGAAAATAGGAGGACAAAGATGTTCACCACCTTGGATTGTTTGTAAACATAATATAGGTGGGATACAAATAAATAAATATTGTTCTCATCATTCCCATCACCCATCTCCTTCCACTTATGACTGTATGACTGTAACTTTCTTGCTTGTATCCTTACGATTTATATTGATATTGATTGCTTCCTGATTGCTTATTTGTTTCCCTATGACTGTCATTAAGTGTTGTACCTTATGATTTTTGATGAACGTATCTTTTGTTTTATATATACTGAGAGCATATGCACCAAGACAAATTCTTTGTGTGTCCAATCACACTTGGCCAATAAAAAATTCTATTATGTTCTATATATAGAATGGAATGGAATGGAATGGAATGGAATGGAATGGAATGGAATGGAGTGGAGTGGAGTGGAGTGGAGTGGAGTGGAGTGGAGTGGAGTGGAGTGGAGTGGAGTAGAGTAGAGTAGAGTAGAGTAGAGTAGAGTAGAGTAGAGTAGAGTAGAGTAGAGTAGAGTGAGAGAGGGAGAGAGATGGTGATAGAATGATATAGTTAGATGATAGATAGACAAATAGATAGAATAGAGTAGAGTAGAGTAGAGTAGAGTAGAGTAGAGTAGAGTAGAATAGAATAGAATAGAATAGAATAGAATAGAATAGAATAGAATAGAATAGAATAGAATAGAATAGAATTTAATTGGCCAAGTGTGATTGGACACACAAGGAATTAGTCTTGGTGCATATGCTCTCAGTGTACATAAAAGAAAAGATATGTTTGTCAAGAATCATAAGGTACAAACACACACACACACACACACACACACACACACACACACACACATCAGCTTGGTGATCTATTTGTTTATTTTCTTTTCCATTTGTGGGATTCTCAAGAATCTTTTTCAACACAAATGTTCAAAAACACCATTGCTTTTCCTATCCTGCTTCTGCAAAGTCCAATTTTAACATCTACAGAGTATCACAGAGAAAACCATTGCTTGAACTCGTTTTACCTTTGTGAATTTGTCTGTCTGTCTGTCTCTCTCTGCATCTTTACATATTGTACATACACATAAGTACATACATATACATTATTTTGCCTTCTCCATCTCATAGTTTTGGGGAGAGTGAAGAGTTTGAAACAGATGTAACTGATATGTGCCATTTGCTGCCAAGTTTACATTTTAGCATCCCATGAATTTTAGAAGTACTTCTGATAAGAAGCATCAACAAGCTTAGGTTGATCCATAGAACTTATTTTTGTAATTCAAAATGCACTTATTAGAAAATCTAAGAAAAGCTGCATATTAAGGTAACACTCAAGGAAGTGACTCAATTGGAGCAGAACCCAACCAAAGTTACACTTCTGTGTATCATTGATGTATTGGAAGAGTTAAGTTGTCAGCACTAGAGTAAATGCAGGTTGAAGTGCCGACATCGAAACCTGACATAAGTATGATTACTTCCTTCCCATTGGAACCACAGTTGGTACCACTTGTTTGATAGTAATAGCAATAGCACTTAGACTAATATATCACTTCATAGAGCTTTACAGCACTCTCTAAGTGGCTTATAGAATCAGCATATTGCCCCCAACAACCTATAATTTTAATTTTACCGATCTCTTAAGGATGGAAAGCTAAGTCAACCTTGAGCTGGTCAGGATCAAACTCCTGGCTGTGGGCAGAGTTAGCCTGCAAATACTGCATTCTAATCACCAATGACTACCATGGCTCATTGATCACTGTCTTCTCTTGAACTGAACTGAAGGCCAACGTCATCGAATGACTGGTGAAAATGGCATTTGGAATATATATAAAATGATTTTCCATCAGACAGGATGAAGAAAACAGGTGGAAGAAACCTCAAGTTGGGAAAACTGGTATGTGATCATCTCAACCTCCATCTGGTCCTAGAGAATTGCTCAACACCACAATGATTGTGAAGAGTAAACAACCCTTCAAGCAGCATCAAAACTGCAATGCAACCTGAACAGAGGTTACCATTTAACAATAAAAACACTGACTGCGGAGATTTCAATGAAACATTAACTCTCAGAATAGCCTCCAAACATCTAATTTGATTTTTTCTTCTCCCTTTCTTACCCCCATTCACATTTCAAAGATGGCATTGTGATCGTCAGAGACAAGGACACATCAGTAGCATTTATCTTTCAGCGTGACATCTTCAATTTCCACACTTCTACAGGCAACATTAAGCATCTTCTTAACTTCAGTTTTCATTAGGAAAGTTTGAGCATTTTTGCTTCTTACAGGCAGCCTGTTTGTTCACCAATCCAGATATTTCTTTCCTAATTTGGAGGTTGGGTGAGGTTGTTTTTTTGGGGTGTGTGTGTGTGAAGGCTGGCAGGGTGATTGTGTTGTTTTTGTCACACAGGGATGTGTGTAAAATGGCATGGCAAAGTCTTCTGACTTTTTCATGAGCAGAGAAATGGGGCTGGGGTAAAGGAGAGAATTCAGGTAGTCCTTGGCTTATGGCCACAATTGAGCCCAAAATTTCTGTTGTTAAGTGAGACATCTATTAAGTAAGTTTTTTCCCCGTTTTACGACATTTCTTACCTCAGTTGTTCAATGAATCACTGCGGTTGATAAATTAGTAACCCAGTTGTTAAGTGAATCTGGCTTCCCCATTGATTCTGTTTGCCAAAAAGTTCCACATGACTATGGGACACAGCAACGGTCATAAGTATGAATCGGTTGCCAAGCATCTGAATTTTGCTCATAGGGATGCGACAAAGGTCGCAAGTGTGAAAAATGGTCACAAGACGCTTTTTTTCAGTGCCATTGTAACTTTGAAGGGTCAATAAATGAACTGCCACCAATAGCCTCTCACCGTCCAGTACGCTCCCATAGAGAGGGGCTTCTCAGGGTGCCATCAGCCAAACAGTGTCGACTGGCGGCCCCCAGGGGGAGAGCCTTTTCTGTGAGGGCACCCACCATCTGGAACGAGCTCCCCCCGGAGATACAGAAGATTCCGGATCTGCGCACTTTCCGCCGTGCCCTCAAAAATTCCTGTTTCAGCAGGCTGGCCTGGCCTAACTTTCCCTTTATATTGCTTTTTTGATTTTATTTTAAACTGGGATGTCTTGAATTATCTAGGACCAGAGTGTTTAGTATATTTTAATTGGTTTTTTATTAACGTTTGTATTACATGTTTTTTTTTTATCGTTCGCTGTTCACCACCCTGAGTCCCTTAGGAATAGGGCAGTATATAAATTTAATAAATAAATAAATAAATAAATAAATAAATAAATAAATAAATAAATAAATAAATAAACTGTTGTAAGTCAAGGACTACCTGTAAATTTAGGAGCATAAGCAGCAGTCTTGTATTTGTGAGGTTCTCCCACTGTCTTTAGTGTTGTTTTGCTTAACCATGGTTTGTTGAACAATCCATCATTGTTCACAAACAAGGCTAGGGCTTATACTGTGGGTTACAAAACCGAACAAACTCTGCAGGGATGCTCAGCGTCAGATCACTGATCCATTTATAATTTCAAGATGTTTTCTCTCTTAGCCCTGAGATGCCGGGAGTTGAATTTGACCTATGTTATGTCCCTCAGCAACAATTTGTTAGCTGATCTTTTTTATTAAGTGTGGTCCTTGGGACAGAACCTGCCAGGAAACATTCTCCATTTTCACTAGATCGGAGAAGAGAAAGTTTCTGGCAATTCTGTGGAAGTGGGATTCGTGCTTGGAAAATACTGGCAAGCAGAGATTTAAAAACTAGTCGAAAATGTTATTTCTGTACTTATTTATTCGGTTTAGAAAACTAGTGGACCACCTGACAAATCGTCATGGAGAAAATCTGTTTATGCAGATGCTAAGAGATTATTTATTAATTAAATTTTCATATGCTGCCCATTTCACAATTCAAGGCAACTCTGGACACCTCAGAGTTGCCTTGAACCTTATCAACAACTTGATGGCACCTCATCGTCGTCATCATCATCATCATCATCATCATCATCATCATCATCAACAACAACATCAGTTTATAGAACTTTGGGTGGTTGAAAATCGATGAAACCTATAGACACCAATCCTTTTAAGCTACAATAGTAATACATACAAATAACGATCCCATAGAAGCCCATCAATAATCAGTCCATTAACCAATAAAAATCTTCCACCAAATTCTCCATTAGATGACCAATTTAATGTTCACACCATTGCAAAATACCAACAGGGAAGGGCTGCATAGCTTGAGGGCCAAGGCATGGAAAAAGATGGTAGAGGACAGGAAGGCCTGGAGGAACATTGTTCATGGGGTCGCAATGGGTCGGACACAAATTTGTAACTAACAACAACAAAAAGCTAGATAAAGTTCAATTCAAGGGGCATTCAAGGGGGGAATGAAGTTTGTTCTCTTGTGAATGCGTAAAGACTCTACCTCAATTCTCCATTTGACTCCTCCCTTGTTTCTGCCAGTTTCTCTCCTACACCATTACTATTTTAGTACATAAGAATAGAAACTTTCCATTTTAATAAATTTAATAACATCACTTGCTCCCTGAAAGGATAAAGGAACAGCTAGCTAATCAGTTTGGTTGTGTGCCAGGAAGACCCACATTATTTTTCAAAAATATATAATTATTTCTTAGTAACCTGTGATTCAGTACGACGGAATGGTAACAATTTTTAAAAAGATGATTTAGTAAATCTGAGTCATTATATATTTTCTCCTCAGCACACTTAATAGTAGAAGTGATATTAATTTGTTATTCCAGTTTCCATTGAGAGGTCAACAATTTGCCATTTTTTCCTTTGCTCCCAATATCTTTGTGTTACACAACTCTGTGAATATCCTAAATCAATGCCTAAAGAGAATTAAGTTTCATTTTAGCAGGCATAAATTCTTTATATAATTTCAGAGTATATCGTCTTGCATCAGTAGCTCCTTAGTTTTATTCTCCAATGTTCTCATTTACTTTTTTTTTAATGTTTCCATTAGAAATGTTCAAAATATAATCACCCATATATTTTTAAAATATCCCAAACAATCATTAAGTCAAGTATTGTCACTTCATTTCCCCTGGATGTAAAAAAATGTTTAATAGATATGTATGTAAGTACCGTCTTGAGAAAATGTGGCAATTCTTTTTAATCATGGATAATGTTATTTAAACATAATTGGATATTTAATAGAATTAATATTATATTATCTATACGATCCACAAAGGATCACAATGCTAAAATATTCAAATGAGAACAAAAATACGTGGGATTGAAAAGAAAATTTTATTATATTTTTTAATCCCATCATATATATTATATATAAATATATGATATATATCATGTATTATGTGTGTGTGTGTGTGTGTGTGTGTGTGTGTGTGTGTGTGTGTGTATAGATAGATAGATAGATAGATAGATAGATAGATAGATAGATAGATAGATGATGGGATAAAACTCAAGGTAGCAAATACAGATAGTTTTTGATTTATGACCACAATCGAGGCCAAAATTTCTGTTGTGTGAGACATTGGTTAAGTGAGTTTTGCCTCATTTTATGACCTTTACTTGCCATAGTTGTTAGATGAATCACTGCAGTTGTTAAATTAGTAACACAGTTGTTAAATGAATCTGGCTTCCAGATTGCCCTTGCTTGTCAGAAGGTGGCAAAAAATGATCACATGATATTGCAACCGTCATAAATATGACTCAGTTGCCAAGCATCTGAATTTTGACCACATGAACATAGCAGTAGTGGGTTCCACTTACCTTTGCTCTTAGTTTGGAAGCGGGAGCTTGTGTGCAGCGCTTCTGTGCATACACAGAAGGTTCAGCGCATCCTCAGAGCGTCCGTGATGATGTCCGGGCAGTGGGTGGAGCCTCCCGTTGCTGCCCCTACCGAACTGGGGCGAACCGGTAGAATCCCATCACTGGATCATAGGGACTTTGCAATGGCTATAAGAGTGAAAAACAGACATAAGTCATTTTTTCAGTGCCGATGTAACTTCGAGCGGTCTCCCAACAAACTGTTGTAAGTTGAGAGCTACCTGTATCACTAATACTCCTGCTACTTCTTTCTCCCACCATAACAATTGTGTGACAAGTGGCTTGGGCTGAGAGAGAGAGAGAGTGACTAGCCAAAAGTCACCCCAAATCTTTGGAAAGATTTTAAAAATAGTATATATCTGCCAAATACAAATGTACATATTTAGAGTTATTTTTGGTAAGAACAATATGGACTATTGAACAGAGCGGAAATCAAATTGCAAGCCAGAATGAACTACTCACACCTAAACTTAGGAGATCTTTAGAATATCTATACAAAATATCTGAATGAAAGTAATTAATGAATGGACTAAAATTATTAAAAGTAACTGATATTTTTTTTTAAAAAAAAACCCTTCTCAATTGTTAATTTCTTATTCAGTTATGCATTTGAAGACTTGATCATCGATGTTCCTACATTTCCCACTCTTACATATTTAACCAACCCATCTTCTGGATAAATTTAATTTAATTTAATTTAATTAATTAAATTTATCTGCCGCCCCTCTCCGAAGACTCAGGGCGGCTCACAATACATTTTAAAAAATAAGAAGTTTCTTTGGTAGAAGAATATGAGCCTCTTGTAAAATAAAATAAAATAACTTCAGGCTAAAATGTATTTGTGAAAGACTATCCTACTTAAGTGCATATTTTCCTAAACCATCCCTTCCAATTAAGAAGAACTTTTCCATAAATGTATACATTGTTTTAACAATCCCATCTGCCTGAAAAATTTTATTATTAACTTTCTCTTTTTCAAGAAGTGTCTTCTCGCCAAGGTCAAGTCAAGGATTGGATGGAACTCAGTGTTCTATCTTCATATACACTTAATATTGTAAAGTTATTTTAGGCAAGCCTTTAAATGAAGGCCAATTAGACTCTAGAGCAATTCCACTATAGCCAAATTACGGTGAAAGGACAGAACCTAGGGGAAAGGAATACCAAAGATGCAAAGCATTCAGTTTTTTTTTAAATATTATTGTTCCTCTTTGAATAAAATAAATTATCTTGCTGCGTACAGTGACATTGTCAAAGATGCATGTATCGTGGCTTTTCTTAAAAATAAAACCCACATGCACACAAACACAATGAGATAACACCTTGTCAAGTACGTATATTCTTTGTTGACAGCCTTGAATGCAGTCACAATAACGAGAGCGCTATTTCAGCAGATTCCCCATTCTGCTGCCATTGGCAGAGTCAGCCATTTTATAAAATTGTGACTGTTTACCACTTTAATCATCAATCGAGAGCTAGTCAAAACAAGAAGTCAGAAGGAGTAGTAAATTGCACTGGTGCTGCGAGAGGAATTTGAACTGTTTTGCTGAAATTCACTAAAAATACACGGAGGCGTTTCCCCGCCCACCTTTCACCTAGCTTTGCAAAAAAAAAAAAAAGTTGTGTGGAATGATTGGATGAAGAACTCTGGATGATCTGTGTTAGGAAAGAAAGAAAGTTTTCCAGTAGGTTTAGGGATGGGAACGGATTGTCCTACCTGCATTGGAATATGAGTGTCCTTCTTTGAGGGAAATGGGCAGTTCAGAAATCTGAAAAATAAATAAATAAATAGGATGAATGGAAGGAAGGAGGGAAGGAAGGAAGGAAGGAAGGAAGGAAGGAAGGAAGGAAGGAAGGAAGGAAGGAAGGAAGGAAGGCTCCCAATAAAATGTAAGAGGAAGGAAGCAAGGAAAGAAGGAAGGAAGGAAGGAAGGAAGGAAGGAAGGAAGGAAGGAAGGAAGGAAGGAAGGAAGGAAAGATGACTCCCAATAAAATATAAAAGAAGGAAGGAAGGAAAGAGAATAGGAGGGAGAGAGGAAAGGAGGGAGGGAAGAAGGAAGGAAAGAGGGAGGAAGGAAGGAAGGAAGGAAGGAAGGAAGGAAGGAAGGAAGGAAGGAAGGAAAAAAAATTCCCTTAGTTTCAATAAAATCCATTCTAAGAAGAAATGTTGAGAGTTAAGAAAATGCTGCTATATTTCTACATTAAAAAAGAGAATTTTGTAAATATTGTGTGGTTAAAACTGAGCTGCAATCACTACCTTGGATAATACCCAAAGGTTTTAATGGTGCTTGGCTTCATGTAGATGTTTATGGATTTATACAACCTGACTGCAATTCTACACACGGTCCATCCTACTGAATATAGGCAGTTCCCAAGTTATGACTGTAATTGAGCCTGGCACGTACGGTCATAAGTTGTGATGTTGCAAAGTGGGTGGCCGTGTGATCGAACCCTATTTTACAACCTTATTCGCAGTGGTTGTTAAATGAACGCCGTGGTCACTATGGGCTGAGTTTTGCTGGAAACCTAGAGTCAAAGAAACAAATGACCCAGAGATATCTGCAAGACGTAGCCAAAGTGAAGTGAAGATGGCAACCATGACTGAAGCCCTTGTTGTTGTGTAGATGTGTTGCACACACAATGTATGTAATAAACAGAGCTTTGATCTCACCATCATCTTGGACTTGTTTGGACCGTTCTCTGCAGACATGAGTCCTCTTCTTCATCTCAGACATCAGGGTTACTGAGTTATGATTTAAATGTGCCGCACACATTCGCCAAAGTATTCTTTGTTCGTCTTAATTCAGATGCTGCCGATGCAAAAGCCAATGTGACCTGTTCAAAGACAGAACAGCTTTTGGGATCCTTTCCCTCCCTAACCATATTGTAGGTTTTCAGGTTAGAAGTGGGGCAGGAGGATTCCAAGAAGCCTACCCATACAAATATCGAAGTGGGAGAGTAGGAGGGAGCTGTTTTATGACCTGGTCCTTTATAATAATGATACACTTTGTGTCATCTGGAATACATACATACATACATACATACATACATACATACATACATTCATACATACATATAAAGTGTTTTTCTATCGAGGCACCTGGTCTACCCCAACATGTGGGAGGGAGCATACTGCTTCCCTTTCACCTTTCAGCTCCAATCCAGGAGTCGCATTCACGACAAACCAAATATAAATTTGGTATAAAATGGTTTGTCATGAATGCGACTGCTCCTGGATTGGAGCTGAAAGGCGAAAGGGAAGCAGTATGCTCCCTCCCACATGTTGGGGTAGACCAGGTGCCTCGATAGCAAAACACTTAATCTCTCCCCTGGCACAAACTGATGAAGGGAGGAGAACTTGTGGCTCAGAGATTAATACAACTGCCTAATATGCAGGCAGCCCAAGTTCAAATCCGAGTAATGGTATGGCTAGCTGATGAGAGCTAAATAGCTTGAAATAGATCTATACTAGTCTCCCTTTATTTCTTTATCTGCAAAATATAATTTTTTTTGGTGTGTGTATGTATGTATGTATACATACATACATACATACATACATACATACATACATACATATATATATATATATATATATATATATATATATATATATATATATACATATATGTGTACATATATGACTCCACTGAGCTAGGGCTGTAGAAAAATCTTGGCTACGTAGGAAAAACCTGGCTAAAAGAAAAACACACATAAAACCTACGAAAAAGTAAGAAAATATATACATATATATATACATATATGTGTATACACACACACACAAACACACACACATTTGTGTGTGTGTATATATATATATATATATATACACACACATACTATGGAGTGTCTTTCCTTTTTCTTTTCTTTTTTTTAAATATGTACTCAGCAGACTGTGAGCAATACATTTGATTTGCTGACCAAATGAATTCTGTAATCACAATCTAGGCTTTTTATGTTTATGTGAAACAAAGCAGTAAATTTAGATCACTTTAATCACATGTGAAAATGATGGAGTTTCAAGGGACTAGGTCCTGGAAACTGTGGAAGGACAGAAGATTAAAAGAGAGAGAGGGAGGGGGAGAGAGAGAGAGAGAAAGGGAGGGAGGGAGGCAGAGAGAGATTCTATAAACATAATCTTTTTTCCTGACAATCTTATTTAGTAAATTAGCTCATTCTAAATATTTCCATCCGTCCCTTTTTATAGATCCTTTGCTTCAATCAAAGAGGCAGAAATTGCTCTATTTGGAAGGGTATTCTGGAAGTTCCTGCAACTTTAGATTTGAGATGTCCACTTTCCTCACAGATCCCATCTTATTACTTTTATTTTCGACGATTGCATGTTCCCGAGCAAACGTCTTTCTCCTGAGACCATCTCAGGATACAATTTGCACATGTGGGTGGAAGAGAAAAAACATTTCCATAATTCATCATCAAATTATGTCCATTCATAAGGTCAACAAGATGAGATGTATGCGCTTCTTTGTAATCTAATGAATCACTGGTGTTTTTTTTTTTTCATCCGCTCAGACATCTGTTCTTTTAATGCCTATTTTAAAAGGGGAAAGGCACTTCTTTTGATTGTGAGGCAATTATTCGAAGAGAATGGCCTTTTATAATTCTTAACTTATATCTGGAGATAAAGACAACTAGGAGATTTGAGGGCCGTATGAAAGATTTTTTTTTTCATTCAAAGTGAAGCCCAGTGCATTTTGGGCACTGTGCCAGCTTCATTTGGGTGTGAAAATGTCTGGCATTTGGCTGGAGTTTTAGTTGCAGTTGAGTACACTGCTGTGAATTGGCTTTTCTGCCTGGTGAATAAACAATGTGAAAAAGATGGGAGGCTAGCAGTGGAATGATCCCATCATCCTCCAAGGTCTTGCTTTTATTTCCCTTTTCGACGGAATTCCTCTTGCATGGGATGCTAGGATAACAATTACATGCTCCCAGTCTGCCATCCTGTCTGCATGATTAAGCTGTAGTCCAACAAGCTCCAGTCTCACACAGTCATTTGTGGAAGGACACAATTGGAAATGAGATTGTAAATACAATTGTAAATATCTAGAGCACATGAAGGAAAGAGTTGCCCTTAAAGGAGAATATTTGTAGCTCCAGGTTGAAATGAAGAGTCCTTGGTGCTCTCTGAGCTTGGTCGTTTTCTTGCTTCAGTAGGTAAAACTACTAGGTAACCAGGTAACTAGGTAACATCATCAGTGCTGAGGATGTTACTGTCAAATGCCAGAGAAATCAGGAGATCCGGGCAGTTCAAATAAGTGTAATGATTTATTGTAAGCTTAAGTTCTCTACAAGAATCTGAACTACTAACGGTAAAAACAATTTGGCGGTAGATAAGGAATTCACGGTGGGCTGGACTTAGATTACTTGTGAGTGCGAAGGGACTCATGAAGGATGACACATTTGACCCCTCCCTCAGGCTCAGCCTGGTCATCTCCCATAGTTACCTAGTTTGGGTAATGAAACATCTGCAAGAAAACTACCAAGCTCAGAGAGTGCCAAGGACTCTTTAAGAGTTGCCCTTTCAGACATAAAGACAGAGGTGGCATTCAGCCGGTTTGTACCGATTCAGGTGAACTAGTAGTGGCGACTGTGGTGGGCCTGCCCACCCGCCCCGGCATAATGCCATCCTATTTAGCCATGTTTTTGAGGCCGGGCACATGCGCGGAAGGCGCATGCGAGAGCAAAGCAAATGTGCGGAAGGCGCATGCACGCAGAGAACCAGTGATAAGAATACGTGAAACCCATCACTGCATAAAGACCCAGCAGGAGGACACTAGATGGTGATCGAAACACATGTGTATTTTGCCTCTTTCCTTCACAACCCGATTTCAGTTCGACAGGACTTGGTTTCAGGTAGTGGATATAGGCCCACAGCATTCATGTTTTCCCTGAAGCAAGAAAAACAGGGAACATGTACAAGGCTGACCTAAGACTTTTTCTGTCAGAGGTGTCCTCTCCTATTCTATCTCAAGAATAATTGATTGGACTGACCATTGACTCTTTCTCCAGTCTTTTCTGTGTCTGAATACAGTATGTAGATGAAAGGTGCAAGACATATAAGCAGTGGTGAAATCCAATTTTTTTTACTACTGGTTCTGTGGGTGTGGCTTGGTGGGAGTGGCTTGGTAGGCGTGGCAGGGGAAGGATACTGCAAAATCCCCATTCCCTCCCCACTCCAGGGGAAGGATATTGCAAAATCTCCATTCCCACCCCACTCCAGGGGAAGGAGACTACAAAATCCCCATTCCCTCCCCACTCCAGGGGAAGGATATTGCAAAATCTCCATTCCTACCCCACTCTGGGGCCAGCCAAAGGTGGTATTTGCCAGTTCTCCGAACTGCTCAAAATTTCCACTACCGGTTCTCCAGAACCTATCAGAACCTGCTGGATTTCACCCCTGCATATAAGGTATCTACTAGCATTTGTCATAAGAGGTGACTCTTTCATTCTACCCAGAGGTGGTATTCTGTCGGTTCATACCTGTTCGGACAAACTGGTAGCGGCGACTGTGGGTGGGCCTGCATAATGCCGTCCTATTTAGCCACTTTTTTGAGGCCGGACACATGCACGGAAGGCGTGCACGTGACAAAGCACATGCGTGGAAGGCCGGGCACATGCGCAGCGAACCGGTGGTAAGCATTTCTGAAACCCACTGCTGATTCTACCTAACAATGGGGAAAGCCTGTTCAATGAAGTCCATGAAAGCTACCTTTTCAGATAGCCTCTTGATGTTCATTGCTTTGGACGAAAGTTCTGGATAGCTTAGTTCCCTTAGTTTTATATAACTGATGCAAGCAAGGAAGAAGAGATAAAGGGACACACACACACACACACACACAAAAGGTGTGGGGCAGAGGTGGGTTCTACTTACATTTTACTACCAGTTTGCAACGGTATTATGCGTGCGCGCCTTGCTTCTGCAAATGTGCAGATCGCCGATGTTGATGGGTGGTGGGCGGGGCCTCCTGCCAGTTTTACTACCGGTTCTTGCAAACCGGTCCGAACCGGGAGTAACCCATCACTGGTGTGGGGTTTCAATTGCATGGTTGCCACCAACATGCTGACATTTTCACATGCACACACAACTACACCTGCTCTGGTGTGTCTCGACAGAGTTTCCTCCTTCGACCATCAAGCTTTAGTTTTTTTAAGTATGTGCGCTGTTAAAATCTAGTCAACTCATGAAACCCATAAAATATTTGGTATGTGCCACCCATTTGTTACAGTGAGATGAACATATGAAGTTAATTAATAGATAAAATAAAGCGCACAATTGTGATTTTAGGAATCCAAATTCTTCTGCTGTCATTGTTCTTCAAGCAACCATTTCCCCCCCCCACTTCTTTCTGTAGCCCCAAAACAGAAAGAAAACTCATTTAGTTCCTTAAAGGTAGGTGTTGAAATCATTAATAAAAGATGTGCCAATTAAACACACACACACACACACACATGAACCAAACTGATGATACCACAAATGTGGAGATAAAATACTGCAGGAATAATTAGATGCTAGCATCAAAAATGCTGCATTAAATTAAAACAGTGGGGTGTTTCCATTTACGGTATTTTCAAATTTTGCTCTTTACCTGTCAGAGTTTATCTTTAAAGTTGGTTTTGATTTTGTTTCCTCATGGTACTTATTTCCCTTTCATTTCCTTTCTCTTTGATGTGCTTTTCTGGAGCTTGTTTGGACCTTTCTGGATCATTTTTGCTCCATCTGCTATAAATAATTGGACCCAAACAGTTAGCTCACCTAATAAAGAGTCACCCTTTTGAAATATATTGGAATATGAGGAACAGTGATTTTAGCCCTCTGTAATGCAAAGGAGGTGACCTTAATGGGATTAACAGAATCACAATTGGAAGCAAGGGAAAAAAATAGAGCAATTTATAACTTTCCTCTTTTACATTTCCCTTTTTTATATTAGTAGGAATTGTAAAACAGACTTGCAACTATACCAAAAAGGATAGGGGCTATTATGACTAATCAGATGTTTGGACTGGATTTGGTATTTTTATCCATCTATCAAATTCCCTCAAAGACCTGGAATAGGCAGATAATATTGTTTGATGATATTAAAATTATTGTGGCAAGATGTCTGATAGTGATTGTCTTAGTGATTGATGGTGACTTTGGTTATTATGGTTCATCACACAGTCAGCCAGGTGTTCAGACTATAATTTGGCATTTTTGTCCACTTATCGTGCCCTTCCCAAGGACCTGGGATAAGTAGATGTTGTTTGATGGTGTTAGAAGAATCATTGTAGGATGGAAGCTGTTCCAAGTAAAGCTGCCTTCTCCAATTGACTGTTGGTGAATTTGTCAATGCCCATGGTGTTCAAGTGATGCTCCAGTTATTATTATTGTAATTATGAGTAATCTGCAGTTAGATTCACAATCTAAGACTAAAAAGTAAAGGTAAAGGTTCCCCTCACACATATGTGCTAGTCATTCCCAATTCTAGGGGGCGGTGCTCATCTCCGTTTCAAAGCTGAAAAGTCAGCGCTGTCCGAAGACGTCTCCGTGATCATGTGGCCGGCATGACTAAATTCCAAAGGCGCATGGAACGCTGTTACCTTCCCACCAAAGGTGGTTCCTATTTTTCTACTTGCATTTTCCTAAGTTTTCAAGTTTTCCTAAAATATTCTTCATTTTCAATGAAAAATGAAAAATTGTATTTTTTGGACTATAAGATGCACCTAAATTTAGAAGAGGAAAACAAAAACAAAAATGTTTTTGGCCTTCAATTTTGGCCTTTTTTGTGGCCCTTTTCCAGCCTTTTTTCAGACCATTTTTGGGGCTTTTTTCAGCCTGTTTCTGGGGCTTTTTTGGGCCCGTTTTTGAGGCTTTTTTGGCCTGTTTTCAAGGCTTTTTTGGCCCATTTTGAGGCTTTTTATGGCCCGTTTTTGAGGCTTTTTTTGGCCTGTTTTCAAGGCTTTTTTGGCCTGTTTTGAAGGCTTTTTTGGCCCATTTTGAGGCTTTTTATGGCCCGTTTTTGAGGCTTTTTTTTGGCCTGTTTTCAAGGCTTTTTTCGGCCTGTGTTTTTGGGAAAAATGAGCCAAAAAAGCCTTGAAAAAAGGCCTGAAAAAGGCCAAAAAAGGCCCAAAAGTGGGGCTTGCGGAGGCCAAAAAATGGCTGATGGGTGGGCGAGGCTTCAGCAATATTCGGTCTATAAGGCACACAGACATTTTCACCCCCTTTTGGGAGACAAAAAAGTGAGTCTTATAGTCCGAAAAATATGGTAATGGAAATGGTTTCTTGATGACCAAAGTGATGGATATACACACACAAACACACAAAACGAAAGCACTTTTCAATACAGTTAGACCTCAACTTACAACCCTTCATTTAGTGACCGTTCAAAGTTACAAGAGCACTGAAAAAAGTGACTTATGACTGTTTTTCACACTGATGACCATTGTAGCCTCCACCATGGTCACATGATCAAATTCCAGGTGTTTGACAACTGGCATGTCCTGCGTTTATGACAGTTGCAGTGTCCCGGGGTCATGTGATCCCCGTTGTGACCTCCTGATAGGCAAAGTCAATGGGGAAGCCAGACTTACTTAAAACGGTGTTGCTAACTTAACAAGTGCAGTGATTCACTGAACAACGATGGTGAGAAAGATGGTAAAATCAGGGGGGGAAAAATCTCACTTAACCATTGTCTTGCTTAGCAAGACAAATTTGTGCCTCAGTTGTGGCCGTAAGCCATAGGAGGGCTACCTATACAGTCATCGGGAAATGAAAGAAACGAGTAAATAATAAATATTAGAAGCCAAGATCAATTCAAGAATAAAAAACACCCCCAAATCTTCTACGATGCCAATTCTGCTCTACAAAGACTTAGAAGGTTGAAGCTGCCAAAAGTTCCAGAGTCCTCTTAGCCTTTGTCTCTGAGACACAGAAGGACTGGCAGAAGCCATTGTTGCTATGAACATCCTCCTCTAAAGTCAAAATATTAGAAGTTTCAAATTTCAGGCTGTCAAAATTGCCAGATTTTATTTTATTTCCCTCCCTCTCCACCCCCCCCCCTCGGCAATCCACCACCATGGGTTAGTTTTTTTTTATTTACTTCATCTCTCCGTTCTGTGCCAGTCAACTAGCTGTAAAGTAATTGTGTTATGAAATGAAATTAGGAGGGCGAACACAGATGCACAGGGACAATATTTTGACTGGGGAAAATGCCTAATGAAGCCGTTAAAGACTGAAGAGTGGCTACGGAGCTGCTGCGTGATTTCTTCCTAGTCAAAACAGGTTTGTGAATGGGATTCCCCCCCGCCCCAGCCCACTCTCATCATCACGGAGGCTTGCTTGTAGAATCTGCTTCCCCTTAAATTGCTAACATTTTACCTTCCAGAGTTGGAGGTGGTGCAATATTAAAGTTTTTTAAAATGTCAAAGCATACTAAAAAGCAGAGACATCACCCTGCCAACAAAAGTGCGTATAGTCAAGGCGATGGTTTTTCCAGTTGCAATGGATGGCTGTGAAAGTTGGACCATAAGGAAGGCTGAGAAGGCCAAAGAATTGAGGCCTTTGAACTCTGGTGCTGGAGAAAAATCTGCGAGTCCCTTGGACTGCAAGGCGATCCAACCGGTCAGTCCTAGAGGAGATCAACCCTGACTGCTCTTTAGAAGGCCAGATCCTGAAGATGAAGCTCAAATACTTTGGCCACCTAATGAGAAGAAAGACTGACTGGAGAAGAGCCTCATGCTGGGAACGATGGAGGGCAAAAGAAGAAGGGGGCGTCAGAGAACGAGGTGTCTGGATGGAGTCACTGAAGCAGTCGGCGTGAGTTTAAATGGACTCCAGAGGATGGTAGAGGACAGGAAGGCCTGGAGGAACATTGTCCATGGGGTCGCGATGGGTCGGACACGACTTCGCAACTAACAACAAAAATTGTCAAATGTTGAATGTCTGCTTATATCTCTGCTAATACAGCGGAATAAATTAAAGATGGTGTGGGAGTTGGTTTTTTGTTGTTGTTGTTGTTTTGCCTATAGAAGACATCTTAGTGGTCCCCTTTTGGCTTAAAAGATAAAGGTAAACTTTGTGGGACTCCAAACTTCAGATGTACCAATAAAGAAGAATATTTGTAGCTCAGAATTGAAATGAGGGGTTCTTGGGGCTTTCCGAGCTGGGTGGTTTTCTTGCAGATGTTTCATGACCCAAACTAGATAACCTCATCAGTGCTGGTCTTCAGATGTTTTAGAGGTTCGGATGTTCTAGAGCTTATTGTACACAATTAAATTCTATCTGAAAGCCCAAGCAAGTGAGAATGTATTATGCTTGCCCACGATTCCATTACAGTGGTTTTGCCATTTGGAAAAGCTTTCTGGTTCATCTGATGATATAATGGCAGTGTTCGTAATTCAGCAAGAATCTATGATTTGAACTACAGTCAAGAAAAAGCTGGCGTCCAAAGAAATATAATATTTTTATGCCCCCTTTGAATCAGTCTTGACTCCTGGAAAATGCCAAGCAAAGTCCCTGGAGTTTTCTTAGCAAGATTTCAGAACTAGTTTGCCATTGTTTTCTTCCTAGCATTGAGAGAGTATACAGGTAGTCCTCAACTTACAACCGTTTGCTTAGGGACTGTTTGAAGTTTTTTTTTTTTTTAATTTGATTTATATGCCGCCCTTCTCCGGAGACTCAGGGCAGCTTACAGTGCGTTAAGCCTTCATACTTTTGTATATTTATACAAAGTCAGCTTATTGCCCCCACAAACTGGATCCTCAATTTACCTACCTTAGAAAGGATGGAAGGCTGAGTCAACCTTGAGCCTGGCGAGATTCGATCTTACTTTAATTGCAGACAGCTGGTGTTAAATTACAGTGCTTTTGTCTGTTGAGCTATCCAGGCTCCTGGATAAGTTACGACGACACTGAAAAAAAAGCGAACATGTGATCAAAATTTGGATGCTTGGCAACTGCAATATTTATTGCAGTCTGGGGTCCTGTGATGATCCCCTTTTGCGACCTACTGACAAGCAAAGTCAACGGGGAAGTCAGATTCACTTAACAACGGTGTTACTAACTTAACAAGTGCAGTGATTCACTTAACAAACATAGAAAGAAAAGTCGTAAAATGGGGCAAAACTCACTGAATAAATTTCTCCCTTTGCAAGATAAATTTTGGTCTCAATTGTCGTCATATGTTGATGACTACTTGTGACTGGGCCAAAATCATCCAGATCAGCGGTGAAATCCAGCAGGTTCTGACAGGTTCTGGAGAACTGGTAGCGGACATTTTGAGCAGTTCGGAGAACCGGCAAATACCACCTCTGGCTGGCCCCAGAGTGGAGTGGGAATGGAGATTTTGCAATATCCTTCCCCCAGGAGTGGGGATTTTGTAGTATCCTTTCCCTGCACACCCACCAAGCCCCACCCACCAAGCCACACCACACCCACCAAGCCACGCCCACAGAATCAGTAGTAAACAAATTTGGATTTCACCACTAATCCAGATAGTTTCACGCCTAAGGGAGGACGAAAACTAACAGTCTCCAGTTTCTAGTTCAATACCTTCCCCATTAAACCATACTTCCCTTTGGGAAGAGAGAAAGAGAGAGAGAGAGAGGGGGGGGGTGACTAGCCCAAGGTCACCTGGCTGCCTTTGTGCCTAAGGTGAGACTAGAACTCACAGTCTCCCAGTTTCTAGACTGATGCCTTAACCACTATACCAAACTGAAAAACGAATACAATTTGGGAAGCATGTGCTCTAAGTTATGTGATATTCATCAAGAAAGCTCCATATTTGAAGGCAAAAATCTGGAATATCTGTAACACCAACCTATCTCTTCTTAAAGCAATAATGTCTTTTCTTGGGGCAGCATAGCTGCAGCATGAACCTAGTGTGTTAATTTTTTCATTTGATTAAAGGAATTGTAGACAGATGCCATTTGCACACTCCAAGTGTTCCAAGC
Source organism: Pituophis catenifer annectens (assembly GCF_029215685.1). Taxonomy (NCBI): domain Eukaryota; kingdom Metazoa; phylum Chordata; class Lepidosauria; order Squamata; family Colubridae; genus Pituophis; species Pituophis catenifer. The sequence continues at coordinate 17,204,627 of NW_027256893.1, read as the reverse complement.
CACATTTTTTTGCCTTTGAATCTGCCACACAACCCTATAAATCAAAAAGAGAGAGGGGAACTGTGAGTGATTATATTATTTTCATTCATTTTATCATTTATTTACAGTCTTTTAATATGCCGGTTTCCACCAAGCCCCATCAAAATAATGACAAAGATGGTATATAAAAGCTGTAAAACAATATTGAAAGAACATTTGAACCGAGGAGTAATATTTTTTTAAGGATTTCAAAGCTGGTTTAATGCTGATAGAGTTGGCTAAATTCAATAGAAATGGGAGTAGGAATTCATCACTCTTCACTCTGGTGCTGGGAAAAAAAAAAAGAACGTAGAAGAAACAAATGGCATCCTGTATCATCAGGGAGATAATTATCCTCCCTTCCTATATATAAAAATAAAATAAGCCCTTCTCACCCCCCAGCGTTATGTGTCTTCTTCAATCTCAAGTCCTCTAGCGGAGGCTTGGGAAATGATGAGGAAGGACACTCGCCTCCCACTCAGAAGGCAGAGAGGTCAATCCTAGATAACGGCAGATGTTTCTCTCCTAGGGTGCAAAGAAAAAAGAAAATCTGCTGCGAACTCCACATAGGTGTCAGGAAGGGAATCTTGTCAGTAAATGCTCAGCGCCAGCCAGTCGCCCTGATTCTACCCCAAATTAAGGGATTACAGGTTCATAAAAAAGTTTTTTTTTTTTAATATTTACAAAAACCGGGTGGAATCCTTTTCTAATGGTGCCTGGAGAACGATGGGCCATGCTGTCTTTTAAATAGGATCATAGCACACGGATCTGCTGTTCCGTTGGCCTTGTTTTGAACTCTGCCAATGTTTTGACAACCGACATCTGAAGGAGCGTTCTCTCATTGGATTGCTATTAATTCAGTTAAAATGTAGGAGACCAGAGAATAAGCAGGGAGCTCAAGCCTGCAGAGGGCTAAGGAGACCTTTAGATTGCTCAGGCATCCCGTTCAGGCTGTCCTTTGCCCTCTCTTACATTCCTTATTATAGTACATTAAAACCCTTTGCTCTATCAAATTGACAAAGGCAGCTATAAAAGGGGTCCTTTCTAATACCCAGTAATATAAACTATGTTTGTACACTTACGACATAATCCCTAATTACTTCCATACTTTTATGCGTAAAGAGCTTCAACTGTCTTGTTTTAAGCATGCTTACTGAGTGGAATGAATTCTGGTGGGTTTTTTTTTTTTAATACATACAAAGCAATTTGTAGAGAGAGAAGGACTCATTTCTGGATTGGCGAGATGGCTCCTATTTAAAAAAAATAAATACGTCCAATGTCATTGATCCATTGCATCTTGCATCAGGATGTGACCAAAAGAGTTTGTCCATGACCCTGACAATAGCCTAGAGTGCTTAAAGCAATTACCCTACCTTTTCATAACAATGTTTATGAAATTGCTTTTTGGTTGCTTACCGTGGATGTCTTAGCCGTGTCAATAATTCTAAGCGAATGTCTTGGATTGACACTTCACCTTTTTAAGAATCGTTTTTAAGAGGATAAAAAGGTAAAGGTAAAGGTTCCCCTCGCACATATGTGCTAGTTGTTCCCGACTCTAGGGGGCGGTGCTCATCTCCGTTTCAAAGCTGAAGAGCCAGCTCTGTCCGAAGATGTCTCCGTGGTCATGTGGCCGGCATGACTAAACACCAAAGGTGCACAGAACGCTGTTCCCTTCCCACTAAAGGTGGTCCCTATTTTTCTACTTGCATTTTTTTACGTGCTTTCGAACTGCTAGGTTGGCAGAAGCTGGGACAAGTCACGGGAGCTCACCCCGTTACACGGCACTAGGAATTCGAACCGCTGAACTGCCGACCTTTCGGTCAACAAGCTCAACGTCTTAGCCACTGAGCCACTGCATCCCTCTTTAAAGAGGATAGTTTTTGTTATATATAATAACCAGGAGACATTTGTGGCAGTGCCTTGTGGATTTTTTGGCCCTGCTACATATTGTTGCAACATAATCCTTAAAGGATCACCAGAATTGATGTCTGGGGCAAAAGTGGATAAGGACTTTTTAAGATGGAACAACTTCCTATAGTAAGTGAGAGAAAAGCAGAAATGGCAATGAGACGGTAACCTTGCTAGCATTGGCCATTGTTTTATTTTTATTGGTGGATCATTCCATCTATTTTTAAGGGTGTTGGTGCATTAACTGGACTATTGGCCATGTTTAGTAGGGTGACAAAAGTCAGAATCCAATAAGATCCAGGGGATCATATTTTGTCTCCTTTGCCTGATTCCTATGACCCAATCACAGCTCTTCAGTTTCAAATGGAGCTATCCATGGTCCTACTTTTTTTGTTAGAACTATTTTCTCCATCCTTCAAATAATTACTCCTGACTGAATTCTGACCAACTCTAAACTCTACCTAAATTTTAACAGTTCTTCCTAAAATTTGGGGGAAGAGTCTGCATGTTACTTTGGGCTTTTGTATGGAAAAATTAATAGTTTAAAAATAAACACATGCACTTGTTCCTAAGAGTTAAAGCATTTTCCCTGTTTCAATAAGAAGAAAAAAGAATTACAACTTAGTCATCAATAGTTTGAGAAATGAGCTCATAGCCCTTCCTCTCATTTAAACATTATCCATGGAATAGATGGTTAGAACTCCATTACACATTAATGTTAAACACTTAAACATTTCATATATAATATGGAGGTCAGGCATATTATTCTTTCATTACCAAGAAGTCATATATCAAATCCTTCACAGGAAACCTGGTTCCCAAGAAAATAGGAAGATAAATATATTGATCACAACCTCTTTGTCAAATTAGGCCAAACCCTTTGAACTAAGTCAGAAAGTTAGATTTTGAATAAAGAGTAGCTGAGTGAAGCTTCTTTTTTAATTGGTCAAGAGTTATAGGAAATCATTGGGAGCTGAGCAAACAGATGAGTACATTCTTATGCATGTCCAAGTGGCCATTTTTGCAAGCTCTTCACTGTCCAAAATTTGCACCATTCTTATAAATCTGATGAAAAAATTCCAAATCTTGAGCAAACAAGTCATATATAGGGTGTCAAACTTGGGAGCAAAAGGGATAGGCCAAAGAAAGAAGCATAATTCAGAAAGATTAGAGGAGTTAACATCTTAACCTTTCTGGTTCAAGACTGAGCCACAAAGGAGCAACAGTTAGTGTCTTGCTTTCTTTGCCTCGCACACAAAGAAAAATGCTGAACTCTTAAGTTTTTTTCCCTCCTGGAAAGAGTTCTGTTTTTCTACTTCATTCCTTGGAAAGCTTATTGTTGTTTTTCTTGGAATTTCATACACTGGTGCTTTTAAGTTTGCCTTATTGTTGTCTAATGGTAGAGCACGTAGGATGCGGTGTTGTTTCTTACAAAACTAAAACTAAAACTAGATCAACGAGAGGACTTATGCTGTCTGTCTTTGGGATGTAACTAAAAAATGGAAAGAGAAGATATTTGTGTACATGGTTAGGTGAACCTCATAACTTGGATAAATATATGAAGCATGAAGAAACTCACATCTTACCTATGTGGATTTCATTCAAGCTGTTGGTTGAACTGATTCAATTTGTAGCACCAGACAGCTGTCTAGAACTAAGACTGCTGTGAATCGGTCACAAGGAACACAAGTTTATTTCACACCTATTTTAAAGTTTGGAGATGATGGTGCCGTATCTATTTCTATCAGCGTGTAGCAAATCTCACACTCGCTTTCCCTTTCCCTGTGAAAAGTAGTTCTTTCTTTCTTTCTTTTCTTGAGCCTTGCAGTAAGGCTCCCTAAAACAGAAGTGCCTGTGGGGTTTAATCTACAAAATGGTGGTTACATCCAAGGGACAGGGCTTCTATCATAATTTTGTGCCTGCTGTTTTGCAGGTTTTGAATCCTCTGAGGATGGTGCTGTCTTAAACCAAGCTCTTCAGTGAGATCACTCCATGTGAGTAAGCAGGAGTAACATCCAAAGTACTTTGCTTTTAATCTGGAACCAATTCTGTTGTTGTTGTTTTTGTTGTTGTTGTTGTTGTGTTGTTCAGTCGCTAACTTCATGTCTGACTTTTTGCAACCCCATGAACCATAGCACCCCAGGCTCCCCTCTCCTCCAATATTTCCTAGAGTTTGTCCAAACTCATGTTCATTGCGTTGATGACTCTATCTAACCATCTCCGTGGAGCAGTGATGGCGCAGTGGTGAGAGTGCAGTACTGCAGCCTACTTCTGCTGCCTGCTGGCTGCCTGCAATTTGGCAGTTCAAGTCCCACCAGGCTCAAGGTTGACTCAGCCTTCCATCCTTCCGAGGTGGATAAAATGAGGACCCAGATTGTTGGGGGCAATATGCAGACTCTGTAAACCGCTTAGAGAGGGCTGTAAAAGCACTGTGAAGCAGTATATAAGTCTAAGTGCTATTGCTATTGCTATCTCTGCCATCCCCTTCTCTTTTTGCCTACCATCTTTCCCAACATCAGGGTCTTTTCCAAGGAGTCCTATCTTCTCATTTGGTTGGCCAAAGTATTTGAGCTTCAGCTTCAATATCTCTCCTTCCAAAGAACAGTCAGGATTGATTTCCTTTAGGACTGACTGGTCTGATCTCTTTGCAGTCCAAGGAACCAATTCTGCCCATCTCCAAAAGTCCTAAATTATCACAGGTTGTTTCAGCCACAATTGATTGCATGGCTATCCATTGTCAAACTTGACTTCCCATCAATGCCCCATTGATCATTAATCCTTTGGCGCATATTGCATAGTGTTTTCACACCGCCTAGAGGAATGCACTCACTACTGTGGCTGGATTTTCATGTGTCATACTAAGCCATCATGTGATGGTTGGTTGGTTTTGATTTAGCATAATGTGTCAACCTAGCCAATTCTTCTTTAATCAATGAACCATGGTTAAGCAGACCAAGAATTACGATATGAATCCAGCCAGAGGTATTTTGTCTGTTGTAGCTGTCTTACTCAAAAATATTAAAGGCACAGAACAGCTGCATGGTTGCAATCTCCCAAATCTTTGGCATACAAGAAGAATTTCCATTGAACTGAAGAAAATAAAATGGCGTTATCTTTCAAAAACTAATACCCTGCCTGTCCAAAGACATCTTTCTTTAACTATAACCAGTGGTCTTGTCTGAATCTCACCTATATGTAGCTCCGCTGTTCTACCACAGCAGTCATGGTGAGATGTCGAAAGGAGTGTCAACAAATCGGACAAGGTATAATTTCTTCCTTTCTTTTTAGTCAATGCGTCCCTGGCCTTATTTTAGTTCAGCAACATTTCTCAGTTGCAGATTTTTGAGTGACACGCAGAATGCAAAACAACATAAAAGGTTTGCCCTCAGGCAAATGTGTGTCCACGTAGGACTTTAATTATTCTTTCTGAATCACGTACAATATGCAAAAACCCAGTTCCCTGCATAGAAATCAGATGCGTATCGCTTATTGTTGTTATCATTATTATTATTATTGCTATTGCTATTATAATTACTACTATTTTGGGATACAGAGCAGGCGTTTTCAAAGGAGTTTCTTGAGCTGATGGCTCTGATATTAGAGACGAAGGAAAACCAACTTTCCGATGTAATGTTGTAACAGAATGTAAACATCCCTTCTTGCGGTTTGTTCCCTTCTTTGTAAACACATTGCCTTCATTCAAAAGTATTTGCTAGATGTATGGAGTCTGCAACATGCCATATTCTGCTTCTTTCCCCATTGTTAGCTCCCATTTTTCACCGGTTAAAGCTTAGCCCAAGGATATTTTCACACAGCATGGCTGAACTGCTCTAGGAAGAGTTTGTGGTTTTTTCTGTTTTAAGATACCAGTTTATTTATTTCTCTATATATCTATTTATCATCACATATCTCTATATTTATCTCTATTATCTATTTATCTTCTGTCTGTCTGTCTATCATCTAACTATATCATTCTATACCATCTCTCTCTTTCATTCTATTCTATTCTATTCTATTCTATTCTATTCTATTCTATTCTATTCTATTCTATTCTATTCTATTCTATTCTATTCTATTCTATTCTCTATCATCTATCTAACTATATCATTCTATCACCATCTCTCTCTCATTCTATTATATCTATCTATCTATCTATCTATCTATCATCTAGCTAGCTACCATTCTATCATCTATCTAATTATATCATTCTATCACCATCTCTCTCTCTTATTCTATTATCTTTCTCTCTCTATCATCAATCATCTATCTATCTATCTATCTATCTATCTATCTATCTATCTATCTATCTATCTATCTTCTATTTCCAAATATTGTAGAACTGAATCTACTTGGTTATCTGAGACGTGATCTGGCTGTTGGGTTGTGTGTTGTTGTTTTTTTTAAATGGGATGGGAGTTAGCAATATCTTTATCTAGACATTTTCATATCTTGACAAAGGTCTCAATTAAGGCTTCATGTTGTCAGCCAGTTTGTGAACATATAGACATCTAGATATTTTATTCTCCTCCCCCCCCCACATACATCCTATACTACCCAAGATGCAGAAATGGTTCTATTTTTAATCCATGATGATTTGCTTCAGATATGCACAATTCAAAAATCAAGTGGAGCAGTCCACAAATAAGAACAATATTTTTCACAAGGATGCATCCACAGTGTACTTAAGCATAACGCTGTAGCTAATTGCTGTTATTTATAAACCTTTGTACCTTTTTTTTAAAAAAAGTCATTGGAATATGAAATGGGGAAGCATTTGGACGTAGGTTTTATAGTGACAGCTCCTGCAGAGACATGGAGAAGGACGGTGGGGTGAAAACAGGGTTATGCTCGGATGAGTGTCGACAAGATATCTTAAAGTTTCAGGAAAGCTAAATATTTCACAGGTGCCAGATTCATGAAAGAAATATGCTAGTCTGCCCTGTGAGATAAATCAAATTTCTGGTTGGCAATAGCAGGAATCCGAGGTTCCTTCTTCTTCAGCAGTCCAATAAAAAGAGGCCTCTCCACCATTTCCATAAATTTGATTTCAGCAAAAAAATAACAACAACAACAGCAAATCGTATTTAGTAAACCGGTTTTCCCTCCAACCCCCATTTTTAAATATTTTGCCTTAACTACTCGATGGTGCTTTTTAGTATCATTTTACATAATTTAATACAATTTGTTCCATCCATTGGTTTTCATGGAGATACAAGCTGTTCGCTTGTGGAAAAGTTGGCAGTGTCTCTTAGGCTGGCAAGAGATCATCCTGAGGAGTTCCATTTCAAAGTTCTACAGGGCAACGGCCATTTTAAAGCACATTCACATTAAGATTGAATTAGGCCGTAGCTCCCGTTTGTTTATCGAACAAAAAAATGAAACGGATACCACATTTTCCCCCCTACTGCCTTTGTAAAACATATCTGCTTTGCCTCTACATCTCCAAACCACGGGATGGGATGTACTATTATATTAAAAGTTCCAGGATTTTATGCAGGAGTGGGATTCAAAAATTTTAGCAACTGGTTCTCTGCCTGGTTGCTTGGTGGGCGTGGCCATGCTGGGCGTGGCCTACTCAGCCTCCTGCACCACGGCGGGGGTGGGGGTGGCGTTTTCATCCTCCCCAAGCTCTGGAGGCTTTCCTTGAGTCTCTGGGAGGGCGAAAACAGCCTCCCCCGGGCACAGGAGATAGATGATAGATATTTCAGAGTTGTGTCAAGAAGAACAAGAAACAATTACGTGTTAAGTATTTTAATAAAAGCCATTCCATGATGGAATAGACAGCTTTGGGAGATGGTGAACCTATTGGAAGTTAGATACTCATATGTCAGGGTTACCTTTTCTTGGTAAAAACCCTATGATTCTATCAAAGGTGGTGAAAGATTTCAGTTAAAGATTAGTACATTGAAGCTTTGTGGGGGGTAGCTTCTCTTTCACTGGTATGCGTATTTAAGGATAAAGTGGGAATCATGGGAATGTTTTCAAAGTCTTTTAAGTGCCTGTCAAGTTCATGATATGGAACTCCATGTAGAAATCCACCCACTGTGATGCTGGTAGAACATTCTGCATTAGATATCCTTCATCCAATTCATGGATAAATGAATGGATGGAACAACCTAAAAGCTATGGTGAAATTTGCAGGTCTACTCCAAAATTCATAAATACATCTTGGAGAAAAAATAAAAATAAACATCAACAGCCAAACCTGATAGGTTCTGAAGATTCTTGGTGTATGATCCCTTCTTTGAAGATGTAGAACTTCATCACATTTTCCCAACCTGCCATTTCCGATCAGGTCTATAGCTTGAGTCCTACATTAGCTTGGCCTTCAAAGAAGTGATGAAGTTAGTCTCATAGCCACAGAAACTTGGAATCAAAAGGACAGAAGGAAGATCCAGAGTCGTGGTTAGTATCTGGGCGAACTGCAGTAGATTAGCAACGATTCAGACTTCCTGCTATCTAACAACATGTGCTCCTAAGCATAATTATAATGAGATTCAAGTCCTCTCCATTCTGCTTTATGCAACTTCTTTGTGTAATTTGTCCATAGTGCCTTATATTTTTTAAATACAACAAAACAGCGTGCTTTGATTCATTTTCATTTCATCACCAAGGGTATGCTAATTAAACATGAGTAAACACAGGGAAAAAATGGTAAAGAAATGTATGCAATCTCATGGCTGGTAGATGTGTTTAAAACGTAATTGTTGTGCATTATCTATTAACTATTTACAAGGTAATCATTCTTATGGCCTAGAAGCCTTCATTGTTACGGCATTGCTTAACATGATGGCAGCTGCACATGAGTCCCGAATACTAACCCACATCTCCAGTGGGGCAACTCCATTTAAAAAGGCAATTCTTCCTTTGGAATCATGCTGCCCTCTCATAACAGAATAGATTCGACAGAGAAAGGTCCGTATAATTTTCTACGAAGCATGGAACTATTTTAAGCAAAAATGAAAGGTTGTAGGTATGGGAGGAGGCTAAGAAAGATCAGCAGGATGCAAGGCAAGTGATCTGTATGGCATCTTACACAGCCAACGATGGATTATAGCTACTCTCTGAAGAATTGGTACTTTCTGTAACCCTATCGAAGCTTTGAGGAGCCCTGTTTACTCGCCTCCCCGGCCATCTGCTCGGAGCATCTGGTAATCAGGTGCAAGCCCCCACATATAGAGCATTCATGCTTAAATTTGCAGCTACCTTGCCACCCACATTGGCTTTTGTTACACTGCCAGCATGTACCTCTTTGTGAATTGGATAACAATCGGGGACTGAGAATTCCACCATCGGTGTGCTGAAATTGTGATGGCTCGGGTGTCAGTATCCTTTCCTGCCAGAGATCTAATTTATCTATTTTCCAGTTTGTTTGTTTGTTTCCTTCTTTACTATAGATACCATATTAGGTTTTCATCTACCGTGTCTATCTTATTGTGTTTCAGACAAAAATGTGTAGATTCCTCTCACATACACACACACACACATATCCAAACGCACACACATCTAAAAAAAAGTCACTAAATCTATATAAGGACTATAGGAAACCACCTGTCAATCTTGCCTGTCTCAGTTACATCCTCTGAATGAGCCCACTCTTTTTGTGTGCATCTATTATCTGGATATTTGACAAAAGGATTTTTCATATTTTTGACTTCAGAATAATAGAGATGGAAGGGACCTTGGAGGCCTTGTAGTTGAACTCCCTGCTCAAGCAGGAAACCCTACACCATTTCAGACAAAAAGTTGTCCAATCTCTTCTTAAAAACACCTCCAGTGTTAGAGCACCCACAAGTTCTGAAGGCAAGCTGTTCCACTGATTAATTGTTCTAACTGTCAGGAAATGACTTTTTAGTTCTAGGGTTGCTTCTTTCCTTGATTAGTTTCCATTCATTGTTTCTTGTTCTGCCTTCCCTTTTGCATATCTTTGAATGTATGAATTAATTAACACCACTATCATCATCATCATCATCATCATCATCATCATCATCATCTTGTATTCAACTCTTCCCACATAATAAACTTCTTTGTACATATATTTATTACCTTTCTGAAATGTCTACCCTGTTTCTCCAAAAATAAGACCCATCCAGAAAATAAGTCCTAGCATGATTTTTCAGGATGCTCGAAATATAAGCCCTATCCCCAAAATTAACTCCAGTTAAGATTGTCAACCAGATGGATACATTTAGTACCGTATTTTCCCCAAAATAAGACCTAACCAGAAAATAAACCCTAATGCGTCTTTTGGAGAAAAAATTAATATAAGACCCGGTCTTATTTTTGGGGAAACACGGTATTTGGCCCCTTATGCAATGTATATCAGAAAGTGAAGTCTAATTTGCTGATACAGTTTTCATGCCTCCTTTTTAAGGAGTGATTAGGTGCTTGACAGAATGCTTAGAAATGTCTTTAATTTCTTTCATTCAGAGGGCTGAAGACAAAGTTGCTTCCCCTCAGGATTCCAAAGCTGAAATTGTATATTCAGATGCATAATACACCCAAGTTGAAACATCTTTTCTTGTCAAAAGAGTCAAAACATTCGTTCTGGGAGGAAATTAGGTTGACAGAGAAAGAGGAGAAGCCATAATTCAATGAGAATGTCCATGTTTGATTCCTGGCCTTTTCAGTTGAACACAGTAGGTTGCTGTTTGTGGTGAGACCTGAGATTGTAGACAATTGGTATAGACAATTACTAGGCAAGATACATCAATTGCTTGAGCATCGTGTTACAGCCTAGTAGAATGTACATCCATCTCTATCTGCCTTGTCATTTCCTCTTAACTGCTGTCTCCGACATTTGCTTTTCAGTTCAAAAATATCCAAAAATTGTGGGGATGAAAGTTCCCAGTAGCCTAGGAATAATATGTATTTTGGTCTTTAGCTTGTCCTCAACAGAATATTATCAGGCAACAGATCTCCCCTAATGGATAGGATATGGTCCCATTAGATATTGCCCAGTGGTTATATAGTGAGCTGGGAATGTTCCAAAGATAAGATGGAATTGTTTAGAGATCCTTGTGAGATTTGAAACATTTGATATACATGTCCCAGGATAATGTTGCAGGATTCAATCTGGGTCAGTCACTGGGACCAGAAATTTAATCTTCCGAATTTTGGGACTCAAAAAGGTCAGAGAACTTCTCTCTCTCTCCAGAATGTGTCATTCTGGCAGGGAGAGCCCATTCTGGTGGCAGAGAAGTTCTCTGATGAGAGGCTCCAGCATGAGTCCGAAGCTCAGAAGACTAAACTTCTGGCTTCAAGTGACTGACCCAGATTGAATCTGAAAGATGTCCTCCTCCTTTTATCATGATGTTGATTCTAAAGGGTTTACTCTATTTGAATCCTGCCTATGAGTATCTGAATAGGTTGTTGTTGTTGTTAGTTGCAAAGTCATGTCTGACTCATCTTGACCCCATGGACAACGTTCCTCCAGGCCTTCCTGTCCTCTAACATCCTCTGGAGTTCATTTAAGATCATACCTACTGCTTCAGTGACTCCATCCAGCCACCACGTTCTCTGTCGTCCCCTTCTTCTTTTGTCCTCAATCTTTCCCAAGAATTTCTCAATTCTTCTCCAGTGAGTCCTTCCTTCTCATTAGGTGGCCAAAGCATTAGAGTTTCATCTTCAAGATTTGGCCTTCTAAAGAGCAGTCAGGGTTGATCTCCTCTCTGAATAGGTAGATGAATGATTCTGCTCATCCAATGGGCAGGCGTACTTGTGAGCAACATATTGAGTGGCTGCGCTTATCAATCTCAAATGCAAGTAATCAAGGTAAGATGCTGAAAAATTGGCCTGATGGAAATTGCAATTGCAATTTCACTTACGTTGCCTTGAAATATCGTTGATGTATCCTACAGATGCATAACAGAAGCCGAACGCTCATATGGCTAATTGCTGAAGCTGAATACGCTCCCAGCCCTTCATAAGGGACCTTTTTCACAAGTGGGTAAAATGAGCGAGCATTTAGTAAAGGGGTCTTATTGGCGTGAGTCACTAAGCTGGCTTCCCCTGGCTGTTGCGCTGTAAGTCAGTTGGATAAGTTTGACAGCAATTTAAGTCCCATTGACAATTGCTGTCACAATATTGAAGGAAGATTGTATCAACAGAAGTGGTCGACATTCAACCAGTCATATGGACCGGATGAGTTTACCATATGCTTAACTACAAACTTTCCTTGGAACATTGCTTATGACTGCTTGACAAGCTTATGATATCAATCAATACCAAAACTTCATATGAAATGTTAGGTTGGCTTTGAGGAAAGAGAATCTAAGGGTTTTTTTGGTTAGTGGGTTTGTTTATCAGGGAACAGACAACAGTGGGCAGATTTAATACTGGTGCAGATTAGAATATGCCTACGCTTTTGTTTTTGTTTTTGATTTATTTTATTTTTTTGCTTCTTTGCTTTGCTTCCTTTTAATTGTAAAGGAGTTAATTCATTGATTCAGATGGTTGTATCAAGAGTGGGTGTCCTGTTCAGGCCACTGATGCCATAGATTCAGTAAGAATCTATGATTTAAACCAGAGGTCACCAACTGGTGGTCTGTGGACCACTGGTGGTCCGCAAGAAAATTTTGGTGGTCCGCAGAAAAATTATTTGCATTTTTTATATTGCACTAAATCAGGCGTCCTCAAACTACGGCCCCTGGGCCAGATACGTGCAATGAATGCTTGTGTTGCTGCAGAGAGTCTCCCCCTTCGCGGTCTTTCTGTGCGGGTCGGAATGGGGCAGAAATTCTGACTTGGGGTCTGCTTCAGCCTCCTGGTGCAGGGCTTTGGGCGAAGGCTGGAGGGAAGCGCCGCTGGGAGTGAAGAGTCAGAGATCCTTGTTCCAATGGTACTGCATCATGGCCTGGAACTGGCTGACCATCTGAGCCCAGGCACCGGTACCTGGCCTTGCACTGGTCTTGGAAAGCCTATGCTCGTAGTCCCTAGTGAGGTGCTTCTGCTGAGCCGCCTTCTCAGTCAGATCCAATTTGAACTGAGCCAGCTGTTTTGCCAATTCTTTTTCGTGTTGGCTGCTTAGTTCCAGCAACTGCTGCCTGTTGGGGCCCTAAGGAGCCCGGGTGGGCAGGCGAGGAATGGCTGGGAGGGGAGGGGCAAGTAGAGGCCGGCGAGGCACCCCTCAAAGTGAGTGACATCGAGTTGGCCATGCCCACCCAGTCACATGACCACATTAGCCACGCCCACCCAGCCAGTCATTAGGCAGGTCATATTAGTGGTCCGCAGGATTTAAAATTATGAATTTAATGGTCCCTGAGGCCCAAAAGGTTGGTGACCCCTGATTTAAACCACAGTCATGACAAACTGGGTGTATCCAGAGAGGGTGTGTTTATTGATGCTAACAAGGTAATACCCAGAGGTGGTATTCAGCTGGTTCAGACCGGTTCCAGGAGTGGAAATCGCGGGTGGGCACACCTCCCCTGCGCCAGCTCTATGCCATCCTATTTAAGCACCCTTTTGAGGATGGGCACATGTGCGGGAGGTGTGCGCACCAGCAAAGAACGTTCGGGGAAGGCCAGGCGCATATGTGGACATGGTGCATGTGAGCGAAGTGAGCCAGTAGGGAAAGTAAGTGAATTCTACCCCTGGTAATACCCCCAATAAAAATGTATATGTTTTGCCATAGATGTATTGAAGGATGAGAGTGTGTGTTTGAATAATATTGGGGTAAAATCAGTTGGTTGTTGTGTTCGGTATGTTGTGAGAGAACAGCCATAATCCTTTCATGTAATCTTATTATGGCAAGGCATCGTAAATGTTATTTTAAAAGGCATGCAGAGATACACACATACAGGCATATATACAGGGATTGTATTTTCTTAGCCTACGGTTAGAATTTGATTTGGCATGTGGGGTAAATCAAGTTGTAGTATGATGGACAGAAGGTGGAAGAGGAGGTGTTAGTAGTTGTAGGTGGTGTCAGTAGTTGTGAATCAATGTTTGTAGGCGATGTTAGTAGCTGAAGGTTACAAGCCTTTAAGAAAAGGACAAATATTTGCCATTTTAAACTCCTGATCATGAACACAAAACCCGTAAACACTTCATATAACCAAGGGTGATTTTTAAATATTCTCATCTATGTTATATGTAATAAACATGCCAAGTTAGAAATTCAGAGACCAGTTAGACAACCCCCCCCAAAATCTGATCCTCTTCTGTTTTGATTTAATCATAATCATAAGTTTATTTGTCAAGCATATATAGGATAACAGGTAAAAGTATAAACATAATTTGAATACATGAAAAGAGTAAGTAAAAAGGAATATTAGGACAGGGACAGTAAGCACGCTGGTGCACTTATGCACACCCCTTACAGACCTCTTAGGAATGGGGTGAGGTCAACAGTAGACAGTTTAAGGTTAAAGTTTTGGGGGTTTGGGGAAGAAACTACAGAGTCAGGTAGTGCATTCCAGACCATTCTGTTGCTGAAGTCGTATTTTCTGCAATCAAGTTTGGAGCAGTTTACCTTGAGTTTGTATCTATTATTTGCTTGTGTATGGTTGTGGTTGAAGCTGAAGTAGTCATTGACAGGAAGGACATTGTGGCAGATAATTTTATGTACTATGCTTAGGTCAGACTGAAGTTTTTATTATTATGTTTTTATTATTATGTTTTATTAGCATTGGGCTAATTTTAATTTATTTACATGTATGGTTAACATTTAACAATGACCAGAATTGAACAATAGGAAAAATATAGATTGAATTTAAGTAGCTTATATGACCCTTCTCACTAGATGTTTAGATTGTGCATTAGGTTTTTTTTTAAAAAAAATTCTTTCTAGAAATCACTGCCTCTATTATAAGTGGGGGGGAAAAACCTATTGTGCTATATAGATCAATGCAGATAAATGCCTACATAACAGAGCCTGATATACTGAAAAAGTTTATGGTGATCTGAAGACAGGATAAATGGAAGAGCTAGTAAAACATGCATTTATTGATTGGGTATGTGTGTGTATTTCTAGCTGTATGTCAATAAACCTGACAAATATGCTTACCAAAACAAGATATAGGTGTGTTTATAAAGAGGTAAAATATGGGATTAAAGTGTATTTCATGTATTCTGCTGAGAGGTTTTGTTGAAGAATAGCAATAGCACTTAGACTTATATACCGCTTTACAGTGCTTTACAGCCCTCTCTAAGCAGTTTACAGAGTCAGCCTCTTGCCCCCAACAATCTGGGTTCTCATTTTACCCACCTCAGGAGGATGGAAGGCGGAGTCAGCCTTGAGCCTGGTGAGATTCGATCTGCCAAACTGCTGGCAGCTGGTGATCAGCAGAAGTAGCCTGCAGTACTGCACTCTAACCACTGTGCCACTGCGGTTCTAAAGGCAGATACAGTAGCTCCTGAAGGCATGTAATCAACTGAGATCAAATAGGGATAACACATACTGTTGGAATTCATTGTTGGAATGTATTTCTATGCAACAACTACAGTAGTATTCAGCCAGTAGATGGCAGTGTTTACAAGTTTACAAGTTCTATGGTATATACTCAATGCTCTTGTCTTCTAAATAGAGTTTCCTGTTTCCTGTTACAGTTAAAATAGCCGAGCAGTAAAACACATGGTGACTGTACTTTTTGTTTGCTCTATAGCGCTACGTATAAACAGAATTTCTAACACAAACATTGGTCTTCGTGAATTGTGGAGGTGAAAATCGCCAAAATTCTGGACAGAAGATGCTGGACCACTTTTGAACATGTGTGAAACAACAACACGTATACAAAAGTGGTGGGGCTTGCATCACAACACTCCGTCTGTCATCTCACCAATTTTGGTGGCCCCCACAGATACCATTGAACATGCAGCCTGCTAGTAATTAGTAATTAAATCCTCCTCCTCCTCCTCCTCCTCCTCCTCCTCCTCCTCCTCCTCCTCCTCCTCCTCCTCCTCCTCCTCCTCTCTTTCCTTCCTTTCCTTTCCTTTCCTCTGGCCCAGCCAGAAGTGGTATTTGCTGGTTCTCCGAACTGCTCAAAATTTCTGCTACTGGTTCTCCAGAACCTGTCAGAACCTGCTGGATTTCACCCCTGTTTCGGACTTGTGCTGGAGCCCATCCTCAATGAATTTCTCTCTGGCAAAATGAGAAGCTATTCTCTGTGTTGTATTTAGATGGTGCCTGGTCAGTTTTATATGATGCTTTATCTCAGGGGTGTCAAACTCGATTTCATTGAGGGTTGGATCAGGGTTGTGTTTGACCTCAGGAGCGGCAGGGTGTGTGCGGCCCGGGGGGGGGGCATGGCTAGCTTGACGTCACTCATGTTGGGGGCGCCTGTGGTGGCCAGAGAGCTCTGCCAGCAAAAACAGGCTTGTGAGGCTCTGTTGTTGGATGGGATGGCCTCCTGCAACTCTTTACCAGCAAAAATGGAGCTCGGGAGGGCCGTGTGCAGCCCTCCCGAGCTCCATTTTTACTGGCAGAGACATCACAGGCCGGTCCTTCAGTGTTTCCAGGGTGGTCCCACGGGCCAGATCTAAGCACCCTGTGGGCCAGATCCGGCCTGCGGGCCTTGAGTTTGGTTGAGTTTATATGGTGCTTTATTTTTAGATGAGGCCTAGTCAGCTTTTTGAAGCAAGCAAGAACAGTGAAGAGGATTTTTGGGGCCTTTAGGGTACTATAACAAAAGCCTAAAAACATATCACAGCCTTCTCTAACTACAACTTATACTTAGCACAATCAAGCCAGGTTCGTTTGGACTCTCTTCTTCTTCACGCTTTTTATTTTGCTAGGATGCAAATAACCATTCTGAAACAGTTTGACCGTCTCCTTCTTCTTCTCCTTCTCTGAGTCAACTCAACATCTCCTCCCCTACTTAGCGAGGCCACTCTGTCTTTCGCAACAAAACATGGCTTAGAGTGATGTATGGACAGTCTGTGACTCGTTGAAAGACAGACTAAATGCTTGTGATCTTATCTCAGCTGCCCAGGAGAATTTGGAAAGCAAGCAAGCTTTTGCTAGCTGTAATGTAGCATCGCAGCCGAGTGAATTGCTTACAGTACATCCTAAACCACTGGTGTTAAGCCATTTCTACTTTCTCTCTTCGGTCTCTTAGTATCGAGAACGCGGTAAGATCAATAGTTTCGAGAAATCTGAACCTAGCCTCTTATGAATTTGTGCATTAGCCTTATTCGCAAGCACTAATATAATTACAGCTGAGACAGATGCCATCCTCAGTTTCTCTTATTTGTCACCACTCTCCCTATTCGTCGATATCAAATTTTGTTTATGCATCTTTGTCTGCAACTGGGATTTGCATTGCTCGGCCAAAAATTGGTTGAGTTTAGATGGTGCCATCTGCTGAATATTCTTCAATGGTTATTAAGCTTAAATGCGTTTTTGGATTCTTTCTTTCTTTCTTTCTTTCTTTCTTTCTTTCTTTCTTTCTTTCTTTCTTTCTTTCTTCCTTCCTTCCTTCCTTCCTTCCTTCCTTCCTTCCTTCCTTCCTTCCCTCCTTTCTCTACTTCCTCCCTCCCTCTCTCTTTCCTCCTCCTCCTCCTTCTCTTCTTCTTCTTCTTCTTCTTCTTCTTCTTCTTCTTCTTCTTCTTCTTCTTCTTCTTCTTCTTCTTCTTCTTCTTCTTCTTCTTCTTCTTCTTCTTCTCTCTCTGACTTTCCCTTCCTTTCTTCCTTCCTTTTTTCCTTCCTCCCTCCCTCCCTCCCTCCCTCCTTCCCTCCCTCCCTTCCTTCCTTCCGTAAAATGAAGCCTGGGAATTTTCAAATGTGGCAATTATTAGAGATTCATATTAACAACAAAACAAGGCAAGTTGTGCACAGTGTCTTTTAAAGACATGCTTAAGATTCAGCAATCCATTTAGTAAGCATCTACAAATTTACCAGCATTAAATTGAAAAAAAAATATGCATAGCAATTGCTCAGGAGTACAATTTTGATGATCAGATGCAAACTCAGATTTAGGATGAAGGACTTGTGCCCCCAATTATTTGACCACCTGGTGCTTCAAATGGTTGTTTGGGGAACTGGCACAAATCCACCGCAAAGATGGACGTTCAGATAGCAGAGAAACATGGAAAAGTAAGTTCTTGTCCCAAGTCCAACTCTCTTGCTCATTCATTTGGTTGCTCATATTTTCCTGAACTTTACTTACTTGCTACTTTTTAATTTAAGATTGAACCCAAAACTGTCTTCAGGGCAAAGCTATTTAGTCTTAATCTGTCTCTATTTGGGATTGAGAAAACATAAAAGTTTAAATGCAGTTTAATTCAGGTAATTATTTTCCTTCCTTCCTTCCTTCCTTCCTTCCTTCCTTCCTTCCTTCCTTCCTTCCTTCCTTCCTTTCTTCCTTCCTTCCCTCCCTCCCTCCCTTCCTCCCTCTCTTCCTCCCTCCCCTTTCCCTCCCTCTCTCTCTTCCTCTTTCTCTCTCTCTCTTTCTTCTTCTTTCTCTCTCTCTCTTTCTTCTTCTTTCTTCTTTCTTCTTTCTTCTTTCTTCTTTCTTCTTTCTTCTTTCTTCTTTCTTCCTCTTCTCTTCTCTTCTCTTCTCTTCTCTTCTCTTCTCTTCTCTTCTCTTCTCTTCTCTTCTTTTTCTCCCCCCACATCTAACTCACATCTCTTCCCAGAGCATTCAACATATCTAACTCTATACATTCTTCATTATATCTACCAAGCCGTGGCCTCTGAATGGGATCTCAGACCTTGCAAGCTGGCAAATGATGCCAGCAGGCTTGAACTGCCAATTCCACCAGTGGAATATGGACAAGTCAGGGAACTGTTCCCACGTGCATGATGCTATCAGAGGTGGGGAAAGGAAAGACTGCCTATGTATGGGCTAGAGGCATTAAGGCATTCACAATCAAGCTGGCTTCTTCCGTTGTACCAAAAAGAATATTACAACATTACTTTAGGCTGCCAACCTGTACCCAGATAGCTGGGAATAAGTCTTGCTGAGATTGCTCCCTTAGCAGACACAGCAGGGCTGTGCTGTGAATTTTGCAAGTTACTATGTTTTGCATACACTTTTGTGTCCTCCCCATCCTTCCCCTCCACCCCCCCTGCTTCCAAAATCCAAATTTAAACACCTGAAAATATTTTGTTGTTGTTTTTTTCAATCTATTTGATGTCTGGAAGGGGTGGAGGAGGAAGAGACTGCTAGACAATAAACATGTATGTTGAAGAGATAACGGATTTACCTTAACCTTTGTAATGTTGTGCGATATTTAAATTTATGTTGATTCCCTCCATGTTACATGCAAGTAATTAATTTTGTCTTACTGACAGATGATTCTCAGTGACTGATTTTCAAGAGAAAATCCAGACAGGTATTTCTTTTTAAAAAAATGAAATTTTGCTTTCATTCAAGATGGCTTGCATTTGTGTGTGTGTGAGGTGGGTGGGTGGGGGCTTTGTTTTCATTATGGGGAAAGGGGGCAGCTATTCAGGTGGCAGGCTGAATTCTCATTACCGTTAATAAATCCCTGATAGTTAATTGTGTGAAACCCTGCCAAGGGGAGGTAGGTTTGCTGCTTCAAACAATGCACTTGCTCCAAGATGTACCTGGATCTGAGTCTTAGAAAAGGCATGCAGAACAAAACAGAACAGAACAGAACAGAACAGAACAGAACAGAACAGAACAGAACAGAACAGAATTCTTTATTGGCCAAGTGTGATTGGACACACAAGGAATTTGTCTTTGGTGCATATGTTCTCAGTGTATAAGGAGAATAAAATACATTCGTTAAAAATAAAAAGATACAACACTTAGTGATAGTCAAGGTTACTACTAAGCTATCAAATCGTACTAGGAAACAAATAAAAACAATATAATTGAAAGATACAAGCAACATGGTTATAGTAATAAGTGGGAAGAGATAGATACCAGTAAGAATGAGAAGAAGAATAGTAATACAGTCTTAATAAATTATTTGACAGTGTTGTGGGAATTAGTTGTTAAGCAGAGTGATGGCATTCAGGAAAAAACTGTCCTTGTGTCTAATTGTTTTGGTGTGCGCTGCCATTTTTACATTTGCTGGATTTTATACTTTAGAGTCTGAGCAGTCATATTTTGGATTGCAAAGGATTAACCTTTTGACTCTTCACAAGTTTACTTGTTCCCACTTGTCTATAAACTGGGAGAACTCTTCCATTAACAATCATATTTTGTTTCATCTCATCCTGGATACTACAACTGGGTTCACTTGATGGAGAAGGCAGACTTTGCCTTTTTATGATATACGGAATAAGTCTTAAGTAGCTCATGTGATAAACCCAGTTGAAATAAGCTGGGCTTAATCAATTATTTAGTTAACTGTGATAAATCCAGTTGAAACCCAGTTTAAATGGTACAAGACAGGCCAAACAATTCAACTTCAAACTTTGGGTGATGATGGCCAGGATTATTAACTGAAAAAAATAAAGGAATAATTGTCAAAAGATGAGGAAAGAATGAACTGCTATTAGGACAAGCAAAATAAAAGAGCTTATTTTTTGTGGCTAGAGAAAATGACAAAATTTAAGGAAATAACCTTGGAATTAACCAGATAATTCCAAGGTTATTAATTATAGGCCATTAATTCATCAGTGTGAAATGCTGCATTTGGTGCTGGCATCTCATATTTTTATCTAGATGAGGATTGGAGTATACGAGTATATCTTAACTTTCCCAATGCTGGTACTTGGGCTTTTATGCTGACTCTCTTTGAAAATCCCACCTACTGATCTAGGGACAAATATTTTTAGTACTTTACTGTTTTCCCCATGGTGACTAAATGGATAGTGCACTTGAGTATATCCTTGAGTCCTTGATAGATCTGAAGCATCATTTAGTCTTAATGCCACACGGTATACTAAAGTGTAATTTGTTATTGTGTGTATGTAGGCAAGAAGGGACAAAATGCAGCTTTGATTGGCCTTCCTCACGTTCCTCAAAGTCTTTCCTTTTCTTCTCTCCTTTTTTTTGTTCCCTTTCTCCTCCCCTCTCCACTCCCATCTCCTCCCCTCTCCTCTCCTCTCCTCTCCCCTTTCCTCTCTCTCCCCTCCCCCCTATCCCCTCCCCTCCCCTCCCCTCGCCTCTCCTCTCCTCTCCCCTCCTCTCCCCTCCTCTCCTTTTTTGTTCTCTTTCTCCTCTCCTTTTTTCTTTCCCCTTCTCCTCTCCTCTCTCTTTTCTTTTTTCCTCTTCTCTCCTTTTTTATTCCCTTTCTCCTCTCCTTTTTTCTTTCCCTTTCTCCTCTCCTCTCTTTTCTTTTTTCCTCCTCTCCTTTTTTGTTTCCTTTCTCCTTTCCTTTCCTTTTTTCATTCCCTCTCCTCTCCTCTCCCCTCCTCCCCTCCCCTGCTCTCTTCTCGTTTGGAGTTCCTCCGAATTAATGTTCTCCTATTTTATTCTTTTTTAAAATTTGTTTCTGCTGTAGCTTCATCATCATTATCTTCTCTCTCACTCTCTTCTCTCTTGTCTCTCTTCTGTGAAGACATTAGTGAAGGTAGCCCTACCGATGCTCTTCCTATTGTCCTTTTTTCCCGCTGAAGTATGGGAAGTCAGGAAAATTTGGAAAGAGCATGATGCAGTAAAGGACACTCGGTGAAACTAAGTTAATGCAAGACCAACAGGCTTCACCTCAGAGATTTTTTTAAGGAAAATTGTCTTTTCATTGCAAGATATTCTGGAAATATCCCTCCCACCCCCAAGCTGAATTCATAGTACTAAGGTAAAAAAAAAATGTAGGAGAATTTTTCTACATGGCACAAGTTTATTTAAGGAAATGAGAGGTTGATTGCTTTAATATTGCGCTTTAAAAAAGTGCTACCTCAAAATATTATCCGAGAAGCCTTACGTGAAAGATACAATGGCGCTGATGATTTAAAAATAATATTGAGATTTCAAACAGTAGGAAAGCTATGCCTAGCTTCTTATTTTGAAAGAAATAGAGTACTGCTTCTGATGAGCTTAATGTTCTGGAACAAATTTCAGGACAATGTCTAATAAATTTTGCTCTAGTTTCCTTTGTATATTTTAATAGAAAATATTACTAAAAGTGCAAAAATAGCCAGCTAATACATATTGCATTTTTTAAAAAATTAGTATACGAAAAAAGAAAGGGAAAAAAAAGAAACTCACAAAAGAATATATATTTCTTGAGAACAAAATAAAACTCAACTCGTATAAAGCATTCCTGTCATGCTTTACCATTAAATTAACATTTAAACCAATTTATTTAACAATAGAACAAAAATGAGACATTAAGCATATTAAATAGTATACTTGGCCCCGTTTTTTTAAAAAGCAGTCCTTCAAATAGGACTTCTGAAGGTAAAATACTTGTTCAAATATAGAAACAGGGATGGGTTGTTCAGACCATTTTATAATTGATAGCTAATGGGTATCCTCCCGGCCTTATAGTATTTGTTATTTTGAATTTGTAAAAAGCCTGTGCACAATATTCATTACCGCTGTCCTCTTGTTAGTTTCCAGCCCTTTGGCATCGAGTTCAAAAGAACGTAAGCATCTGCAGAAACCAGCGAGTCTTTCAGAACAAAATTAATATGTAAAAATCACATCTGTCCAAAACGGAGCTGTATTTTATATCCATAAAACCAACGTAATATACCCAGACTGTGCTAACGGTTAAGATATAGTGGATAAGTATTAAGTAATTCTAATATGCACTTTGTCTTGAGAATATTAAAAAATGCTTTATGGCATTCTTTGCCATAATTTCTGCAATCACCAGTAGCAAGGCTATCCACTGAGGATTACAGAGTAATCTGTAGGAAGGTGCCGTCCGATCTTTTCTACTGTAAAATCCAAGTCTTGGACATACCATAGGGTTGTGATGGCAAACCTATGGCACGCATTCCCAAAGTGGCAAACGAAACCATGTCGCCCGGCAAGCGCAACCTTGCCTGTTTGTCGTCCGCATGCGTGTGAGACAATCAGCTATCCTTCATGCGCACAGCAGTGCCAAAAAACGGTGTGCACATGCGCGCCGGCCAGCTGATTGTCAGGTGCGTATGCGCACCAGAACCCAGAAGTTCGGCTTTTCCGGAGCTCAACCCCTTCACGTGCGCGGCTGTGCCAAAAATTGGCCTGCGCATGCACATCAGCCAGCTGATTGTTGGGTGTGCATGCGTGCTAGAACCTGGAAGTTTGGCTTTTCTGGAGTGTGGCCCCGATGAGAATGCACATGTGCGATGTTTCGTCATCACTGCCATGGGGAATTTATATAGGTTCTGGTGAAACATTTACCTCCCAAACCAGTGGTGGGTTTCCAACATTTTTACTACCGGTTCTATGGGTGTGGCTTGGTGGGCATGGCTTGGTGGGCATGGCAGGGGAAGGATACTGCAAAATCTCCATTCCCACCTCACTCCAGGGGAAGGATACTGTAAAATCTTCATTCCGTCCCCAATCCAGGGAAAGGTTACTGCAAAATCTCAATTTCCTCCCAATCAGCTGGGACTTGGGAGGCAGAGAATAGATGTGGGTGGGGCCAGTCAGAATCTTTACTACCGGTTCTCCAAACTACTCAAAATTTCCGCTACCGGTTCTCCAGAACTGGTCAGAACCTGCTGTAACCATCTCTGTCCCAAACCCTGGTGAGAAACAACACTCCAAATTTCTTACCCCTGGTCAGGATAATTGGAACTTCCATGAATGGTGATTTAGCAACCGCAGACTTAAATCCTCAACAATTGTGTTGACTCCACTTCTGAAGAGCCGAGAAGCCGCAAGGAACTTTGATCTGAAAGATTTACAATAAAAACAAAATGTACAGTGGTACCATGGTACTCAGTTGTTTTGAAACTCATCAAATTTGGTACTCAATACATTTTGACGTGAAATTTTTTTCCCCGGTACTCATTGTTTGGTGCTCAACGCACAAGCTACAATCTGTCGGTGTCAATTGCCTTGCGACTCACTACATTATTCCTTATGGGAAAAAATTGTTTGGTACTCATTGTTTTTGGTACTCATCACACCTTCCAGAGCCAATTAATGATGAACGCTGAGGTACCTCTGTATATCATGCGAGACTAACGTCTCGGTCAATGTTACTGAATACATCAGATTGACTGGGTTCATCCATCTCACTCTGCAGTGCACATGGTTTGCAAGCCACAACAACTGTTTTTGCACATCATATTAAGCATGTTTTATGATCTCAGTTATTAAAAATGGTACTAAATGCAGAAAGGATAGAGAGTGACTTAGTTCTAAGGATTTTTTTTAAGGAAGCCAATGAGGTTTGCAAAGACTTTGTTAAGTCTTATAAAATTATATTGTGCATTTATCCACGGATGCCCACGAATTGATGCATCCATGTTTACGTTGTTGAGGAAGGCAAATGTCAAACAGATTGGAGTCTCACACGCAGCTGACTTTCATAAAAATGTGAATGGAAATCCAAAATATTTTCATACGTCTACAGATGCAGTTACCATGATGAGGATTTTAGACAAAGATAAGTTTAACACTCTATGTCATGGCATTATATATTTCTTTTTCTGTAAAATGTCCTCCACAATGTTATGAAAAGGTGATCAGGATCTCTTCAAAGGAAAGTTCACACTGTCTAAAATCTCCATTTAAGATTTAGTGCATTCAGTAGTCAGTATGTCTTTCTTTTGTGTAAGTACTTCTTATTACCTTTATACTTATAATGGTCCCTTCTGGGGCCATTTCCTACATTGTTTTTGTCAAGAAATTCCATTTAAATTCCTTAACTGTCTGTTTCTTCTTAACATTACTTCATGCCCACTTGAGATAGGACACTTAAGATGCCATTAGCTGGTTCAAGTTTTCCCATTGTGGGAAAATGTGGACTTTTGTGGTGTCTCTACAAAATTTACTCGACTTGGACAAGATGAAATAACAAAATTGGTGATTTCTCATTTACATTGACATCTTCATTGTTTGCAGCATGCAAGAAATCCATCAATTTCCTATGGGAAAGCCTAAAACATACTCACTTGTACACCTAGTATACCATATTTGTTGTACTACTGTTATAATTTTTGTCTAAAGTCATATCTAACTTATGTTTGTTTATCAAATCTGTATGGCCTTCCACGTCACACACAAAAAGTATCTCTGGGTGATATACAACACTTAATTTAAAAAAAATAAAACATTCATTACTAAAAATCTGTAAGAAATACAGATGATTTAGAGAGGATGATGTTTGCCACAGTAAGGAAGCCATCTTGAGATCTCCCTGGTCCCATAGGAGCTCTAAGTCTGAAATTAGAGCCAGGTTTTGAGGGACCTGTGGAAAGTTAAGAGGGATGGAGCTAATCTCACTTTGGAGGGAAGAAGATTCCAAAATGCAGGTGCCAGGGAAGACCCAACTCTTGAGATACATCAAGATACATCAGCTGTCCTGATTTTATGATGGGTTTTTAAAAATTGAAATTGGTTTTAAATTGTAATGTTCTAAATTATGGGCCAAATTATTTAATTATTTTAAATCTATTTTAACTTTTGTATATAAAGTGTTTTACTTGGCTGTTCACCGCCCTGAGTCCGAAAGGAGAAGGGCGGTATAGAAATTTGAAAAATAAAATAAATAAATAAGTACATATCCCAGATAGATGGGACCGGGGTGAAATCTACTTACCTTCCCTACCGGTTCGGAAGGGTGCGTTCACATCACGTGCGATTTTAGACCCTCTGCACATGTGCAAAGCCTTCTGTGCATGCCCAGAGGGTCAAAAACAGGTTAAAACCAGGAAGTAATGACGTCCGGCTGGGTGGGCGGAGCTTCATGCGACTGCCGCTACTGGTTTTCCAAATTCCTTGTGTGTCCAATCACACTTGGCCAATAAAGTATTCTATTCTATTCTATTCTATTCTATTCTATTCTATTCTATTCTATTCTATTCTATTCTATTCTATTCTATTCTATTCTATTCTATTCTATAATATGAAAAACCAAAGAGAGAGAGAGAGAGAGAGAGAGAGAGAGAGAGAGAGAGAGAGAGAGAGAGATGGAGGGAGAGAGGGAGGGAGGGAGCAATTCAAATCCTTTATATCAGGGGTATCAAACTCGCATCATCACAGCATCACGTGATGTACTGCGACTTTCCCCCTCTTTACTAAACCAGGCGTGGGCGTGGCCAGTATGTGATGAATCTAGCCTGCAGGCCGCGAGTTTCACAGCCCTGCTTTATACTGTAGATCAGTCCAATGTTCTTGTTGTCCTGAATAAGGAGGTAGAAATTGGGTAGATTGTTCTGGTAGTAATAAAATCCAAAGGGCTATTAATTATGCTCACAGCATCCGTCTTCATTTCTCTTTAGCATGTGTGGGGCCCTCTATTTTTTCCCCCAAAAAATATTCTATTAGTTTTTGTTACGTATGATCTCCTTTTTGTGAATCCATGCTGAATATCTTTAATTAAATCATAACTTTCCCTGTTTTGTCCCTGATTAGTGTTTCCAATATCTTCCCCACTGCTGAAGTTGAGCTTACTGGTGTTTAATTTCCTTGATCTTCCCTCGAGCTGTTATTGAGCTGTTATTAAGCGTGTTACATCCGTGGCCCCCTTGCATTGCTGCGTGCTTTTTACCTTTACACTTTTAGAGCCCACTTTAGACTCCTTCACAATAGGTAGATGCCCTCATACATGCAAACACACACCTGAATTTAGATT
Source organism: Pituophis catenifer annectens (assembly GCF_029215685.1). Lineage (NCBI taxonomy): Eukaryota > Metazoa > Chordata > Lepidosauria > Squamata > Colubridae > Pituophis > Pituophis catenifer. The sequence continues at coordinate 17,178,104 of NW_027256893.1, read as the reverse complement.
ATGTCTGGAAAACAATCTTAAGTCTTTGAAGGAGCACTCTCAAGTGAAGGAAACATCACTGTTTAAAGGACTCCCAAAACATCTACAGCAAAATTCCTTCCATTTGCTTTCCTTTCTGGGTGCTTTGTGGATGCTAATCAGTGATGGGATTCAAGTAATTTAACAACTGGTTCTCTGCCCTAATGATTTCTTCCAACAACTGGTTCACCAAACTGCTCAGAAAGTTAACAACCGGTTCTCCCAAAGTGGTGCGAACCGGCTGAATCCCTCCACTGATGCTAATTCTGTCCACACTTTCTTGCTATAAAGGCCAAGATTATTTGTCTTCAGCATCGTTTCTTAAAAACAGTCAAAATCATGGTTAAGCCCTGTTGGTAGATTAAACGATATATAGATAGATATCAGCAAACAGCCATTGCCCACTTAAGGTGAGGATTTCGGACAGATGATTGACAGCTCTTCAGAAGGACTAAAACTGGCTTAATTCCAAAATCTTCAGATTAATCACCAGTTGATCTTTGGGTTAGTTCCCAAAATGCTTGCACGTTGCTGTGAAATTAATTCACATGATGATTTTAAGAAACATATGTCCGGTCCCATCATTTGGTCTTTAACTCAACATGTTGGGCAGAAAAGGGAAAAAAATACAGTATAAACCAGTAGTGAAATCCTCCCTGGATTGCCACCAGTTTGCTGCCTGTGCATGTGCGCTGTGTGCCAAATGTGCAATGTGCATGCACAGTGCACGCCAAAAGCATGTTTGGTGCATATTTTTTTTTTAAAAAATTGATTTATATGCCGCCCTTCTCCGAAGACTCAGGGCGGCTTACAATGTGCTCAGCAATAGCCTTCATCCTTTTGTATATTTATACAAAGTCAGCTTATTGCCCCCACAACTGGGTCCTCAATTTACCTACCTTAGAAAGGATGGAAGGCTGAGTCAACCTTGAGCCTTGGCGAGATTCGAACCTGCAGTAATTGCAGGCAGCTGGTCTTAATAACCAGCTTAATAACAGGGTGCCTTAGACCACTGTACTACCAAGGCGGGGTACGCGCCAAATGCACACATCACACAGAAGGAGGAGGCTTGGGAAGGTAAATAGAACAGTGAGGAGGGGAACAGCTGTGCTGCGTGATTTAGCTTTGCTAGAAAGCAGGATTTCCTGCTTTCTAGCGAATATAAACCGCGCGACACAGCTGATCGTCGGAAATACCGGTTCGAATTAACCTGTAGCTTTTTTAAAATTACTGCTTTGCCTGAACCGGTGCAAACCGGTGATGTTTCACCCCGGTATAAACTCTTGAAACGAAGGCGATATACACCTCTTTCAGACACCCCAGAGTCTGGAATCTTTAACAGAATATTTTCTCTTTTCTTCCCTTCCAAGTTGGGTGGTGCCTGCTGCTATAATGACATTTTATATCTTCTGCTCCAGAGAGTATCATCCCAGGGAGCCACAGGTGTTCATTGGAATTACTCGCACATTTGTTGAATTGGCCATTCTGTCATTAAATGAACTTAAAACTAAAAAGCCTTTGGCTGAGGAAAGTGACCAATAGAGACAGACTTTGGATTATCTGATATCCCATAACTTAATCATATGGCTTTTAAGAGTGGGACGCGAACAGCTGTGTCTCACTAATATCCCTGCGCTATGTGTAAAGCGATAGGCTTTTGCTCTAAACTTATTTTCAGAGGAAGAAGGGCATTTCCAGAAGGAACATAAATATCTGGCCTTCACTGTTTTGGTTCCTCGGGACAAAATTATTCATCACTTGATATTTATTAAGATGGCTACCCTCTGTAATCTATGAATAAGCCAGATCCATCTGTAGGGTTATTTTTCAGACTTGGAGTGAAAAGTTTGGAGATCACCGTTCTTTTTTTTTTAATCTCATAGATACCACATCTGTATCTTCATTTACTCCTAGGAGTAGATGAGACAGTATTTGTGTTCCTTTAAACAACAACAAAAAAAGAACCCTATCTCCAATCCGATCACTGATATAATTGTCCTTTTTTCCCTTCCAGTTTCTTAACGCTCCGTGCATTTAATACGTGCATTCCAAATCCGTTCTTCCTATTAACTGTTAGTTTGTGCTGTTTTCATTGCTTATTACTCAAGAATGTGTGCTTTAATAATATTAAAAACTAAGACAAAGAAACTGTAGATTAGAGACTTTATTTTCAGGGTAAAATGATACGGATAAGTGAGCGTCAACTGACCAGAAATTATTTGCTTCTGTCTGTTAGACACGTAATGGAGTCATTTAACTAGTCAAATTAGGAGCTGTAGAAATGCACTATGCTTCATTACGGAGTTCGAATGGGCACCATTTTACATTTACGTCAAAAATTATCTCATAGCAAATTAATGTTTTCATTGTGCTGAAACACCAAAGCGATGCAGTATTAGCACCACCTAGGGGCTACTCTTAAAATAGTTGCATCGAACTCGGCAAACATATTTCCGTGTAGAGGAAGAAAACAAGGGTGAATAGATTAGCTTTAGGAGGTTCGAGGCCTTGAACCCCCCCTTTTTTTATTAAATTAAGACAATGCACCCAATGTGGGTCTGCCACGGTAGCGAATTTGGGAGACACACAACTTAATGTAAGCTGGTGGCAAAATAACTCTCGTCTGTTTTACCACCACCAATTTCGGAAATGCTGGGATGTCTTCCAGTTGTGAAAAAAAATTCCAGCTTTCCCATAACCTGCCCAGGGTCCTGAATGGGTCACACTCCAAACTCCAGACTTATCACATCCCAACATATGCACCACCCATGCAAAGCTCAACTAGATAAACAGATGAAAGGGCTGCAGTAGAAAGTAAGACAGGTAAAGGTAAAGGTTCCTCCTTGCACATACGTGCTAGTTGTTCCCAACTCTAAGGGGCAGTGTTCATCTCCGTTTCAAAGCTGAAAAGCCAGCGCTGTCCAAAGACGTCTCCATGGTCATGTGCTGGCATGACTAAATGCCAACGGTGCATGGAACCTTTGTTACCTTCCCACCAAAGGTGGTCCCTATTTTTCTACTTGCATTTTTTACGTGCTTTCAAACTGCTAGGTTGGCAGAAGCTGGGACAAGTAACGGGAGCTCACCCCATTACGCGGCACTAGGTATTCGAACTGCTGAACTGCCGACCTTTCGATTGACAAGCTCAGCGTCTTAGCCACTGAGCCACTGCGTTACAATTGTCTATTGAGAAAATGGAATCTTTGTCAAAAAAAAAAAAAAAAAAAAAAGCAAAACAGCTATGAAAGACCATGGTCCTGACAACTGTATATTGGGAGAACCAGTAGGGTAAGCTAAATAAAAAGGGGAAGTGCATATTTAAGATATTTAAGTAGTGAAACGAGAGACAAAATCAAGAAGAAATGGGTGCTGAACAGATCTGAACTGAATATGAACACGCGTGATTGATTGGTACAGGGGAAGACTGTTTGGAGAGACAACAAATGAGAAACAAATTGCAAATACATACAAGAGTAGTGAAGAGATCAAGACAAAGAAAGTTATGATTGGACCAAGTTAATAAAGAACCAGAATAGAAAGAAGTTTATGAAATTTGTAAAGATGGTGGAAGAGGAATGGTTCGCAAGGATACCAAGGTAGAAAAAAAAATATATAGTGAATGATACTGGTGTGTAAGCTGGTTTTAGCCCGTTCCTTTCTTTTTAACTCACACTTTTTAATTTCTTTGGTTCATTGTCTTTTAATCATTTCCTGTTCTCTGCCTATGATTGATTGATTGATTGGATTTATTTGCCACTCATCTCGTAGTGGACGACTCTGGACAATTGCTTTCCTTGAAAATAAATATCGTGGTATATATGCATATGTGTTGATTTGCACAATTAAATAGCTTCGGGTATACAATAGTTAGATGGCAGAGTTTGAGAACTGTTACACATTTCAAGTCTTTGACATAGAGTTAGGTTTGGCTTTCAATATTGGGATTGTGATCTCCTCCATTCTTTGACAAAAAACAGGTTAGAATGGTTTAAACTTAGAAAATTCTGTGAAGGTTAGCCAGCATGTATGAGAGATCAAGCTGGCATTTTTCAAAATTACTTCAGGAAAAATATAAGCCCTGAAGATCTACACTGTATATTGCTTGGATGTTGTTGTTGTTTTTTTGTATATCGAAATAGGAATTGTCAAATTTGACCTTAGTCTAAGAAACAGTAGTTTGTGTCACCTAAACAGCAGAAAGGTTTTGTTGATGTTTTCACCCAGAAAAAGAAATGTGATATATAATAAGGACAATGATGTGTAAAATGTTGCAGGATGCAGGTTTCAATAATTCAATAATTTAGAATAATAGGACTTACGGGTTTTGAAAAACGGTAACTCCAAATTCCCATTTTATTCAAACTAACACAAGAAAATGTTGAATCCAATCCAGGGGCTTGAGGGCTCCTGGATTGGAGCTGAAAGGCAAAAGGGATGCAGTATGCTCCCTCCCACATGTTGGGGTAGACCAGGTGCCTCGATAGAAAAACACACACACACACACACACACACACACACATCAGTATTTTCCACGGGAGGGGGGGTAGAATTCTCTTGTGAAAGCATGATTTGTGACAACTGGTATTTACCACATCAGGTGGACATTTTGGGCTCTAACAGGCTCCCCAATGTGCTAAAAACCACTTTTCATCATATAGAGGAGAGCTGCAGGCACAGACACAGGCACACACACACAAAGAGAGATAAACTCCTTGTCATGATACCGATGAGCTAAAATAATATCAAGATGATTGGGCCACGAGAAGTGGCCAAATGAGGGACTCGGTTCTTCTGTGTGATGCGGAGGTGTAGAATAGAAAATGTACGTTCTTCACCTCATGAAAAAAAGGTTTGATCTTACTTATCTTTGAAAGAAAGTAAGAACTCTTCCATACTTTCCCTCTCAGAAACTTTGAGAAAAGATTGTGGGATGAGTAGATGCAAGAATGAGCAGCTTATATGCAACTGTTCCTTGTGTGTGACAGAAAGATTCTATCTATCCTTCTCCTTCTCCTCCTCCTTTACATTTCTAAGTTAAGTGAATTTCGTTGTATGGGTATCCTCTGTATACACGTACAATGACAATAAAGTTATTATTATTATTATTATTATTATTATTATTATTATTATTATTATTATTATTATTATTATTATTATATTTCTAAAGTAAAATTTAGAGGAAACTTTTTTTTTTCAATTGGAGTTTGGTTCTGTCTTGCTTATGCCCATCATATCTTCGATTTAAAAAAAAAGCAATCCTTTTCCATTTCATTTTTGTTTAAAATTTTTCCCCTTAAAGATTGTCAGGTCTATCTAGCTTTGCAATTTGTGAGTTTCGCAGAAATAACCACATGCATTTTTGTGTTTGTGTCTCATATTTTCATTTACATTCCCCCCCCTAAAGTGTATTGTTTAATACCATTAACCCATTCCATTATAAAACCATTTTGTGTCCTTTGTGTGTGTGTATCATGTATGGATATTTTCATTTACATTCCCCCCCCCCAAAGTGTGTTGTTTTTGTCCATTCCATTATAAATCCATTTTGTGTCCTTTTTGTTACTAGACACATTTCCTTAAAATTTGTCTTTTTCTACGCGTCATTGAAGCACAAACCACACCACAATATTGTGAGAATTGCTGTTTTGGACATCCCCATGGAAGTACCAATTTTTGTGTATATTCAGTGGCAGATCTACAATAGTGGCATTCGCCTGACTGACCGGTAGACTGAAGTTCTTAACTATTCTCACTTTGGAGTGGCACTCAGACTACGTTTCTTTTCCCAAATAGCTTTTTTTTTTTTTTTAATTGCAAACATATTTGCCCAGGAACTGAATGTGAATTATTTTGAATTTAGGAAAACTTTCTGAAGCCAGAAAATATGTAGAACAACTTGCCTCCAGAAGTTGTGAATGCTCCAACACTGGAAGTTTTTAAGAAGGTGTTGGATAACCATTTTTGTGAAGTGGTGTAGGGTTTCCTGCCTAAGCAGGGGGTTGGACTAGAAGACCTCCAAGGTCCCTTCCAACTCTGTTATTCTATTCTATTTTATATTCTACCACAGAGGGCAGGCCCAGTGTGGAAACTGGGATATAGAAAAAATATCTTATTGTGGAAGAGAATAAGTAGAATTATTGTTGGAATGGTAGGCCCTCTGCTGGTGTTTGGTCCTTGGCAAATCCTCTACTTTGACATTCTCTGGAGCCAATCTCCTCCTCCTCCTCTTTCCTTTTCTTCATTCTTCTTTTCCTCTTTCTCTTTTTTTCTGATTTGCTTCTCCCCTCATTCTCCTTCTCCCTTCATTCTCCTTCTCCTCCTTCCTGACCCCATCTCTTCCTCCTCCTCCTCCCTTTTCTTCATTCTTCTTCTCCTTTCTCTTTCTTTCTGACTCCATCTCCTCCTCCTTCCTTTTCTTCATTCGTTTTCTGCTCCTCCTTCTCTTTCTCCCTGATTCCATCTCTTCTCCTTCTCTTGCTACAATTGAAAATCTTTTAACATCAGTTTTTGTTACTTAATCTGCAGAAGGCAGTTAGCTGTTCCTGCTGATTTTATGAATACTTTTATTATATTATTATTATGGTGAAACATCAGCTTTTTTTAAACCATTGAATAACAACATAAAACCTGACTCCTTCCTAAACATCTTAAATAGCTAACTGTTCCAGAAAACTTCTCAACCCATATGGTTTCTGCATTAAGGATGCCCACAGATTATTGGTAAATATTTAGAAATATATATCCCAATATTTTATCCAGTTTCTTTTTGGGGAAGTAGAATTTTGAGTTTGGTTTCTCTTACAAAAAAGAAAGCAACAATTCTTTGAGAAGTTTTTTTCTATACAGAATGCAATGGGCTCATAGTGTAAGGAACAATCTACAATTTTCATGGAACACATCTCGAATTACATTTATCTCTGATACAAACAATCATTTCTTCATTAAAACACTGCCTGTTAACTATAATAGGAAGACAAAAAAAATCATATTAATTGTGTCAAGTGCATCATTTGTGTTAGTACATTGTGTGTTTCTTTTTCAAAATTTCAACACAATGCTTTTTGCTGGTGAATGTGGGGATTGCTCCCTGTTTCCATACAGCTTATGCTACTGTGTTGGATGGGTGGGTGTGTAATTTTTTTCCTTTGTAGTTCTTTGACTGGTGTTAAACCACACCAATACCGAGGATGTTAGCTAGTCAGGTAATGAAATAATTTAACCTGAACTATTCTCTTCTATTGAATGATTGAACTGCTTATTCCAACTCATCTTTTTTCTGCCAATGTTTTGATAAATGTTTTAAACATTGGGAGTGGGGAAGGATTGGGACAAGGCACCGTGGGCCACTGGCTACAAATTAAACTCAAATACGGGAAGATCAGTATTTCCTGACATAATCTTTATTTAGGGAAGATTCTTCAAGTTGATGTTCTCCAGAAGAACTCCGGATGAAAATATATTCATAATCTGATCTTTCAATTAATGGTGCATTAATTGTCTCCGTAACTGAGTCCATCCATCTTCTGCTAACCATTCTATTCTTCTCTTTTCTTCCACTTTGCTCAGCTTTCAAGTCTTTTCCAGTGCACTAGGTCTTTGCATAATGTGTCCAATGCAGAAAAATCAGAATCTGGGTCATTTATGTCCCAAGTGAAAACTCTGAACTGTTTTTTTTTTTCTCCAATGATATCCATCTATTTGTATGTCATCCAGATCATGGTTGTCCCAAAAGTGTGTGTGTGTTTGGGGGGGGGGGATGTTTCCCTAAAAGGCAACTGGAATTTTTTTCATGTTTTGTTTGAAAACATTTTGCTTCCTATCCAAGAAGTTACTTCAGTTCTAAATTAGAACTGAAGAAGCTTCCCGGATGAGAACTGAAATGTTTTCAAAGAAAACACCTATTCTGACCTAGGCCTCCCAAGATCATGAAGCAGACTCCTCATCCTGATAAAACCTCTTTTATTTAAGTTAAAGGGAAATTCCTCTCCAGCAAAGTCCCGGCAAACAGTCTTTCATGAGATTTCACAACTACAGACCTTTATCAGGCTTAGAGAGTTGCCAGGCCAATATCTTCCAAACACCACTCTGTGACAATACTTGGCAAGAAGTCAGGAACAGATCTTCATCCTCATGAACTGAACTAATTGTCTCCTGCAAACTCCCCTCCCCTTTTGCTCCTCTTTATTCCCTATGGGAGGAGCCATTCACCATATACCTGTGCCTTTAGTCCCAAGTCGGCCCTTGTTCCTTAGCTGTTCCCTTCTCCTGGCAGCTCTGCGCATGCGCACATTGGGAACAAGCTCCAGCTGTTCATCTACCCCACTGATATCCGACTCCAAAGGCAGTTGATAACTATCGGATGGCCCTGGCCCCCTCTCTGCCTCTGATGCAGAGCACTCATCAGAGCCTTCCTCAGACTCCAGGACTGGCCCATGTTCCTCCCCAACCTCCTCATTGTATAGACTCTGCCACCAGCTCCTCTGGCTGCTGGCGGGCCACAACACCACCAAGAAAGTCCAGTTGGACTTCTGGGGATCCATCTGTTTTCTTGGTCATCCATGGTGTTCTCAAGATTCTTCTCTTACTCCGAAGTCCAAAGGCATCACTACTTTTCCTATTCTGCTTCTTTCAAGTCCAACTTTTGATTCTGTACAGTGTCACGGAGAATATCAAGGCCTGCACGATTCTGATTTTTATCGTTATAGACACATTGGCATAACTTTTCCAAGGATTTCATGGCTGTTCTATTAATGGCTAGTCTGCAGCGTATTTGATAGCAGGAAATTAGCCCCCAATTAATTTCAGATTCAAATGTCATAGGAAAGACAAAAATGTTTCCCATGGCTATATGCTTCCATTTTGTTCTTCTCGCTTACCTACTGATGTGAAATTTGTCTGCCAACTCTGTGATAGTTCAGCTTTCCTGTTTACCAAGGCTAGACTGAAGGATTCAATGATTTATCATTATTCCTGTTGGGTTTTATGTAATAACTTTGAAACTCATATAAAGTAATGATCCACAAACTCTTTTAATGTTCATTATAAAATATGAAATATTTCTGAGAACCATTGCAATTATGTGACCAGACATAACTGTTTCACACATGAGCACATGCAGGGAGGTTTAACATAACTTTATTATCTTCTTGTCTTTCCCTTTCATTGATGTGATAATAGTATTTTAATATTTCTTCTAGAGAAAAGTTAAACAATTTTGGAATCTCTGCTGAGGCCTAGTTTATTGGTTCTTGCAACAAAGTATTCAAGGATAATTGTATTTATGATTAGAGTGACACTAATAAATGGTGTATGTATAGAATAGATATGTGGGTATATATATATATACCCACATATCTATTCTATACATCTATTATATATATAATATATAATGTATTTATACATTATATATATCTATTATATATATATATATATATATAATGTATTTATACACACACACACACACACACACATATATATATATATATACACATCACAAAACTCAAGTAGACAGAGAAAATGAAATATTTATAATCAGTTCGTTCCTTTAGGTATTTTTCATTTGTTCATCACATGCAATTTAAAATGTACCTAGATGGCCCTATACTGTAATTTACTGGAGGGTCTAGTGAAAACTGACCAGGGGAAAAAAAACTAATTGCAGAAGGTAAGACAACTCAAGTCAAGTCAACTGAAGTCAACTGAAGTCAACTCAACTCAACTCAACTCAAGTCAATGTTTATTACAGTCAAAGACCAGCGCAAGTTAAAAACACTCAAGGAATATCCAGTTAAAAATTCTAGAATAAAAGAATAAATAACAAATGAAATCAAAATTAAAACCACAATTTGGCCTCCAATCTGCCAGTTGCACATGAACAAAACACAGCCTGGCCTAACTATTGATATAATATCAATCCTTCAACCGTGAGGCCTGTTGTGTTTAAATACTAAAATGCAAGAGAGTGATAATGCAAAAGGATTTTCTGCATTAATTGTCTAAAATAGCTGTGATGGATTAATCACCTGTTTGACGATGAATCCCCAGTGCTGCTGCACGGAATCTAGCCACCTGCACCGAGGTGAGACAGAGGAATACGTGAGTGTAAATCCCCGTTCTAATGATCCTTTAGTGCAATGAGATTTCTCCGATTATAGCCATATAATGACAGGGTGAATTCCTTCATCAGTATCCATTCCATGTTGGAGACCCAGCATGAGGTACACATAATAGTTGACTTACAACCATCATTGAGCTCAAAATTTCCATTGCTAAGCAAGGCAGTTAGTAAATTAAAGTAAGTTAAGTGAACGTTTACAACCTTCCTTGCCACAGTTGTTAAGTGAATCATGTAGTTGTTAAACTAATTCAGGTGTCCTATTGACTTGGTTTCTCAGAAGCCAGCTGGGAAGAACACGAATGGTGATCACATGATCCCAGGACCTGCGACTATTGTAAATACATGCTGGTTGTCAATTGCCTGAATTCTGATCACATGACCTTGGGGGATGCTGCGGTGGTCATAAGTGTGAGGACTGGTTATACCAGGGGTGAAATCCAGCAGGTTCTGACAGGTTCTGGAGAACCGGTAGCGGAAATTTTGAGTAGTTCAGAGAACTGGCAAATACCACCGCTGGCTGGCCCCAGAGTGGGGTGGGTATGGAGATTTTGCAGTATCCTTCCCCTGTCACACCCATCAAGCCACGCCCACCAAGCCACACCACGCCCACAGAACCAGTAGTAAAAAAAATTGGATTTCACCACTGGGTCATACATCTCTTTTTCCAGTTGTAACTTCAAACAGTCGCTAAATGAATGATTGTAAGTCGAGGCCTACCTTGTTTTGACCCAGCTCCCCAAACACAACAAACCCTCTAATGTGAACGCAAAAGATTCCTTGATTAGGAGCACCAGCAGCCCAGGAAAAAAGTTTCTCTCTCAGGCTAACAAGTTTGTCCGGCAGGGAGATGAATAGTTGCCTGCCATACCTATTCATCTCTGCCCCCTGCTTTTTATCTCCAGAGCTAGGTTGGGGCCTCGTTAGCAGTGGTAGCTCTTCCTTCCCAAGGATCAGCCCACAGATTTCCACTGCTCTCCTCTCCTCTGCCTTCTGTGCATCCGCGCGTCAGGCACTGGACCCAGCTGTTCCTCCTCTTCCTCATCAGCCACCTCCAGACCTGGGGGCTGTTGACTCTCCATCTGAGGGCTGACGGATGGCCCAGGCTCCGCCCCCCCCTCTCTCTCTCTCTGCCAGCTCCATTCCCTCTTCCCCCTCAGAGCTCCCAGGTTGCCCTGATGCTGATCCTGATTCCCACCCTCCTCCTCCTTTGATTTGGTTGATCTGGAAGGGCCGGCGGCCAACAGGCCACAACATACCTGTAATTACTTTATTTCATTCTTTTTTGGGGTGGGTTACGTTAGGATCTTTTGCACTGAAGATGAAAAACACAAATTCAGTTTGAATTACACCACTGTAAGGCCCTGAAGTGAAATGGCTTACTCGGTTTTTCCTGCTTGACAAACACACTGTGACTAATGACACGGTGGAAAGGATGAGCCACGGATGTCTGTGAGAAAATAGATAGGCTTTTCATTAAAGGCGGCTAATTTGAGTTGTTTGTTTAATTCATTAATTAGAGTGATATCCTCCACAATCAAGTAAACTCTCGGCAGCTTATGGCAGCCATCAATACAACACCATAAAATGTCCACGGTAAAAACAAACTAAGGTAAAATAAAAACAGCCGTATAGAATTGCACACATCTCTATGCAAACATTCAGTTTATCCACAAAACGTAATGTTATTTTATTTTCTTCAGAGAATAAAAGAGTGCAGCCTAAGAAAGGGTGCCCTTTTTCTGAATTAGCTTTTTATGTGCGGCCATCAAGTAATTCCACTGAATAAGAACAGCTCCTTGTTTGGCAGAGTTTTAACTAAATCTTCTACAAGCAAAGGGATCTTTTGAAGTTGGATATTTGTAAGTCTTTCTTCAGCTCCTTCAATCAACCCCAACACTCGTTTGGTGGCCCTCGTTTATTCTCATACTTCAGGAAGATTGTGGGAGTCACCTAACTATGCCATTGTAAAATTTACAACCTGCTTTATTCCAGAGGCTCTAGACCCATGATGGTGAACCTATGGCAGGCGTGCCAGAGATGGCATGGATAGCCCTCTCTGTGGGCACATGTGCCATCGCCAGATGCTCTTCTGGTTTCCAGCATGCACATGTACACCAACCAGCTGATCTTTGTGGGTACTGGAGTGCCGGAAAATGGCTTGAAAAACTGCCCCAAACGAGGCTGTTTTTCAGGCCATTTTCAGGCCCTTTTTGGGCCTGGAAAATGGCCTGGAAAACAGCCTGAAAACAGCCCAAAAAACAGCCTGAAAATGGCCTGAAAAACAGCCAAAAAAACCCAGGCATGTACATGCCGGCCAGCTGATCTTTGGGTTTCTGGCATTCCGCAGCACGCACATGCACCCCTGGTTTGGGCACTTGGTGCCGAAAAGGTTCACCACTGCTTTAGACATTGCATAAGATACTAAGATGTTAATATCTTAACACCAAGATTAACACTAGACCAACAATCAAGAAGCAAACAAGAACTCCAGTCAAGAAACTACCAACTCATACAAACAAGCTAACAGTAAATAACAGCCCAATCAAGGAACCACCAAGTCCACTCCCATCAACACTAGTATATACCATGAATGCAAATTCTACTCCCTTACTAGCACTGATAATGTTACCTAGTTGGGTAATGAACTGTCTGCAAGAAAATAACCAAGCTTAGAGAGCATCAAGGACCTCTCAGATAAACCCTGAACTACAAATATTCTCTTCTATCAATTAATATCTCAAGCTTTACACTTTACTCACCTAAATCACTTACTGTATTTTTCGGAATATAAGACGCACCTTTTTCCCTCCTAAAAGGGGGTGAAAATTTAGGTGCATCTTATACACCGAATGTAGCCCCGTCCATCCACTGGCCCCCATGCTTTGGCCTCTGCCTCCCAGCAGTTTACCTCCTTGCAGCAAACAGCAAGAAGAAACAGCCCATTTCTGCTTCAGCACAGCCTAATTAGCACAAGTTGATTGGATCAGCCTCCTGACTCTCAGCTGTTTTGCACGGGCCTCTGCTGCTTGCTGCAAGGAGGTAAATTGCTGGAGCAGATTTTTTTTTCGTTGTGCTAATCAAGCTATGCTGAAAACAAAAATTAAAGTAAAGCAGGCTGTTTGCTGTTTGCTGCAACGAGGCAAAATTACTGGGAGGCAGAGGCAGATTTGTTTTTCTTGTTTTCTTCACCAAAAAAGGTAGGTGCATTTTATAATTCGGAGCATTTTATGCTCCGAAAAACATGGTAAATCACCACTTTACTGAAATATGCCTACTGAACTTCGATAAATCAGGACTGTTTTTCCTAGTTTCTGCAAGCTTTAATGTTGCCCTTTGAATCCCTTCCAAATTCCTCAATCTTCCCCAAGCCCCATCCTCTGAAGACCCCCCCTTCTCCCCCCCAAAAATCTTGGCTGCATAGCATAGCCCATTAGAAGCCCTACAATCAGTGGCAACTCAAACAAATGAGAAGTATGCCCTCCCAAGCTTAAATTCCTGGTTTCCAAGCGAAGTTTTCTTAAAGTTGTTTTCTGTAGCCAATTTTGTACAGTGGTTTGGCATGACAAGCGAGCTGTTTTCTGCCCACTATCTTACGGATTATGGTGGCATGGAAAGAACTATCTGAGAGAGACAGCTGGAGTGTTCAAACCTATCTCTGGGTAGACAGAAACCATTGATGTAAATATATGTCTGATGCAAATAGAGACTTCTTTATTCACTTCTGAAAAAAATATATATACATATATACTATATCTAATATTATAGCAAATGAGAATATTGCTGTTTTAGGAAGTTAAATAAATGCTTTCCCTCCAAGCCTCGAGATCAGAGGCAGGGATTTTCATCTGCCGGAGAGTTTGGACTGTTGAATGAGATTACGTTTCCATGGAATTGTTCACGACGGACCGGATTTAGTGATTCAACTTAACTCTTGTTAAAATATACAGGGGACTTCAGTTAAACTGTGCCTTAAAAGTAGTAGAGCTAAGTTTGATTTTGCAGGAACTCTTTTTAATTTATTCTCACATGAATCACCATCTTTTTGGGTGTGCATACATGTGTGTAGTGTGGGTATGTGTGTTCTTCTACAAAATCCTTACAGCCTATGTGGGAAGTTATTTCCCTATCACTACATTTTTGTTGTTGCTGTTAAATTCAGCTTAGAAGACACTGTGAGGTGTTCCTTCGAATCACTGTTGATTCATGGCAATTGCCTAGACTAGTGCCTGTAGTTTTCATTGGCAATATTTGGGAAGGGGTTGGCCACTGCCTCCTTTCTAGGGCCGATAAAGAGTGGCTGGCCCAAGATCACCTGGCTGGCTTTGTGCTTAAGGTGAGACTAAAACTCGTGGTCTCCTGGTTTCTAGTCCAGAAATTATGGCTCGGTGGATATAATGATGAAAATATATAGGGCATATGTTGAATGGTCTAGGAAGAGACATGAGGTAGAGTGGGGGACGGACGGACGGACGGACGGAAGGAAGGAAGGAAGGAGAGGGGGAGGGAAGAGAAGTGGAGTGGAGTGGAGTGGAGTGAAGGAAAGGAAAGGAAAGGAAGATAGGGAAGGAAAGAAAAAGAGGAAAGAGGAAAGAAGGAAAGGAAAGAAAAGGAAAGAAAGGAAAGGAAAAGAGGAAAGGAAAGGAAAGGAAAGGAAAGGAAAGGAAAGGAAAGGAAAGGAAAGGAAAGGAAAGGAAAGGAAAGGAAAGGAAAGAAGAGTGAAGGAGAGATGGGCCCAAGGTCACCCAGCTGGGTTTGCGCCTAAAGTAGAACTAGAATTCACAGTCCCTTGATTTGTAGTCTAGTGCCTTAACCACTAGACAAAATAAGCTTTCTGTAAGATACTACAGTTCTTTAAATAAAAAGGCATATTGCACCGCAATTTTTTCATAAGTCCAGGATCAGAAAGTGCTTTTTTTGAGGCTGTTGACCTCCGTCTGCAACACATCAATTCTTATTCTTCCGTAAGGCAAGGAGGAACGTTTGATGGATTACTTACCGCCGTTTTCATTATGCCACCTTGAATTCCTCGCTTGTAGCCTTTGATATAGAAAGAAGCATCTTTCGTGCAATCCTCAACATCCCTTTGCTCCCGATCTCTACAGAATTGTTGACTGTCAATATTTTTAAGTGTGCATCTGGCACACTCAGGTTAGCATGTCTCCAGTGCTCTCTCTTGAGCTTTAGAAGATGACACTCCTGTCTAAGTAGCGGTGTGATGATGCATCTTTAATGCCAGCGTGTAACACTTTGATGTGAAGGTGGCTTTGTCGTCGAATCGCAACGCCTGTCATTTTGCTAGGAGACTTAACATCCACGGCGTGTGGCAACAGTAGAGAAGTGATGCAAAAAATAAATAAAAACGTAGCAGTTCTCTTACAAGCCCTGAGTTATGGATAAGCAATCCAAATCAAGCAACATCATTTAGACTCATGGATACAGGTGGCACTTAGCTTACGACCACTATTGAGCTCAAAATGTCTGTTGCTAAGTACGGTTAGCAGTGGTCCAGCGAGTTTTGCACCCTTTCTTGCCACAATGGTTAAGTGAAATCGCTGCATTTATTTATTTATTAGTTTGATTTATATGTCGCCCTTCTCTGGAGACTCAGGGCGGCTTACAATGCATTAAGCAATAGCCTTCATACTTTTGTATATTCCTGCTTAGTAGGGCTTTTTGGCCCCCGCTAAGCAGTGTTCTATTTATACAAAGTCAGCTTATTGCCCCCACAAACTGGGTCCTCATTTTACCTACCTCGGAAGGTTGAGTCAACCTTGAGCCTGGTGAGAATTGAACTCGCAGTAATTGCAGGCAGCTGGCAGCTAAGTGCTACTTTAACAGCAGTTTTAGTCCGCTGCGCAGCCAAGGCATTTGTGAATTTAGTAACATGGTTGTTGACTGAATCTGGATTCCCCATTGGCTGTGCTTGTCAGAAGGTCGCAAAACAGATTAACAGAGTTGGAAGGGACCTTATAAGTCATCTAGTCCAACTCCATGCCAAAGCAGGAGACCCTACACAATTTCTGACAAATGGCAGTCCAATCTTTTCTTGAAAGTCTCAAGTGATGAAGGGACTTCTGTTCCATGGGTTGATTGTTCTCACTGTCAGAAAAATTCCTCCTTATTTCCAGGTTGAATCTCTCCTTGTTCAGTTTCTATCCATTATTCCTTGTCTGGCCTTCAGGTGCTTTGGAAATTAACTTGACCCCCTGGTCTCTGTGGTAGCCCCTCAAATACTGGAACAGGGCTATCATGTCTCCCCTGGTCCTTCTCTTCACTAGGCTAGCCATGCCCAGTTCCTGCAACCGTTCTTCATATGTTTTAGCCTCCAGTCGCCTAATCATCTTGGTTGCTCTTCTCTGCACTCTTTCTAGAGCCTCAACATCTTTTTGTATAGTGTGGTGACCAAAAATGGATGCAGAAACGGAAGTTCTCGCTCCAGAGGCACCACTGGAATTCGAACCTAGGATCTCCTGTTTACTAGACAGGTGCTTTAACCAACTAAGTCACAGCAGTGGCAGAAGGCAATCCTGTGACCCAGGGACCATGCAACCAGCAAAAATATGATCCAATTGCCCAGCATCTGAATTTTGGTCATGTGACTGTGGGGTGGCTGCAACCTCATAAGTGTGAAAAATGGTCATAAGTCACTTTCAGTGCCGTTGTAACTTCCAATACTCATTCACAAGTGAATGGTTGTAAATCAAGGACTATCTGCCTGTATTCCGCTATATTTGTTGAGGGAAATACACTTCCAGTCACAATGCAAGACTTAGAAGTCTGAGCTTGGACGGGTCATCTCGTACGTATCTGAAGTCAGATTAAAGTGTGTATGCAAGTGTTTCTGAGCTGGGTTGTTTACTTTATGACGTAACTGGGTTCAGCTGTGGCTTAGTGTCGGGTGGGCTTCAAAAATTTTACCAAGGGGTTCTCTGCCCGGTTGCTGGGTGGCCGTGGCCATGGTGGGCGTGGCCTAGTCGGCCTCCAGCACCATGGGAGGGCGTTATTTGAGCCTCCAAAGAGGGCAAAAACGGCCTCCCCAGGCTCCAGAGGCCCTTTGGAGGCCGGAAACAGGCCCGTTTTCAGCCTTCCTGAACTTCTGGTAGGCCCATTTTTCGCCCTCCTTGAGGCTCCGTGTGCACCCTGCACTTACCTGCATCCAAAATGGGCTGCATGGGGACTCCTGGGAGGGGCGAGGAGGGGTGGGTGGGGCCAGCCAGGAGTGAGATTTGGGGGTTCTCCGAACTACACAGAATCTTAGCTAGAGGTTCTCCCGAACCCCTGCGAACCCCCAGCCGCCCACCCCTGTTTAGTGTGTGGGATAAACCACTTATCCTGTCCATTCGTTTATGCCCAATTGTTTTGGGTTGCAAAGGACTTTAAGCAACGAACTGTTGTCCCTAAATTAAAAAAAAAACCCAGTATCTTACTTTCCTCTAGCAAAATAAGACGCCTGCGGGAAAAGCAATAATAAAGCTGGTCCTTGGTTTGCAACACTTCCTTTAGCAATTGTTCCAAATGACGACGACATTGAAAGAAATGACTTACGACTGAGTCCTTACACTCACGGCTAACACAGCATCCTCGGGTTCGCATTATCAAAATTTGTGTGTATTTACAAGGCTTTCAATCTCTCAGGGATACCGTTTGCAAGCTTCCCGCAAGGAAAGTCAAAGGAAGGAGAGATGGATTTGCACAATTCACTTAATGACTGTGGTTTTGCTTAACGACTGTAGCAAAAAACGGGTAGTGAAATTGGGAGTGACTCACTTTGCAGTGAGTCCCCACAGTGAGCACAACTCAAGGATTATCTGTAACGGTTACCCTATAATCCCATATCTACACCATGAGCCTTGGTAGTACAGTGGTTTAATGCACCCTGTTATTAACACAGCTGCCTGCAATTACTGCAGGTTCGAATCTTACCAGGCTCAAGGTTGACTCAGCCTTCCATCCTTTCTAAGGTAGGTTAAATGAGGACCCAGTTTGTGGGGGCAATAAGCTGACTTTGTATAAATATACAAAAGAATGAAGGCTATTGCTTAACGCATTGTAAGCCGCCCCGAGTCTTCGGAGAAGGGCGGCATATTAATCAAATTAAAAAAAAAAAAATGATGTGGAAGTCTACTACTCCCAGCTGCATTTAGTCTACAAAATCCATTTGGAGTCTGTATTCGAACTGTTATGTTGTTGAACCAACCTACTAGATTTTTGTCCTTTCCTTTTATCTTTTGCTTTTAACTCCGTTGCTGATGAAGACATCCAAACTCATCTGTATCTTTTGAATAGTTCCCATTTCTAGACATCTGTAGAATATTTATGAAATATAAGTAGATTGTGTTATTTGGCAGTAATCATTCGTCATCATTAGTAGGTCATTTTGTTGCTGTTGCAGTTGTCCTTTCCTTTTTCTTGTGACTATTAAAAGTTTTTGAAGGTAACTTAATAACATAGAGCCTAATCGCTTGTTGAGTTGGCCTTTTTATTTGTATATGTGGATTTTTGTTTTGTTTTTGTTTTTAATATCCATTTCTCTTTCAGCTTCCCCTGTGTGCCTCAGAGTATACCTGATTTGTGATGATAAGTCACTGCACTAATTTCTTAATGCTTAATTATAAGATAGCAATCACATTTAAAAAAAAAAACAGAAAAGAAAGGAAGGAAGGAAGAAAGATTTGATTGTTCAATGAACTTGGAGAAGTTTTATATGCATCATTATCAATCAACACATCTTGTAATCTGAAGCACCAATCAAATAAGAGCTGATTTTTTTTTCCCCCTCCACCCTCGCCTGGCCAATTAGGGTTTGTTTTCTTTATCTCCATTGTGTGGAATTGCCCCAGATGTGAGGTTTGCATTCAGGGTGATTCAAGTGTCTTTTCTAAAAATTTTGCTTCTATTGTCCTTTGTTCCACTCACCATTATAAGCAACTGTTCTTCTGTGAATTGGAAAAGCTCCGAAAAGCATGAATTCCAGGGATGGGTTGAACAAGGTTGTAGGGACTCAACGTTCACGACTCTTGAGCCATAATGCCAAGTCCAGGCTCTCTCAAGCTTTTGCAAATTTAAGCAAGGAAGAGAATGAGTGCCCCTCTTCAAAAACTGTAAAGGACTATGAATCTAGAATAGCAGTATTCCAGTACCTCAGGGGCTGCCACAAAGAAGAGGAGGGGGTCAAGCTATTCTCCAAAGCACCGGAGGGCAGGACAAGGAACAAGGGATGGAAACTAATCAAGGAGAGAAGCAATCTGGAATTAAGGAGAAAATTCCTGATAGTGAGAACAATTAACCAGCAGAACTTCAGAAGTTGGGGGGCACATCATCACTGGAGGTTTTTAAAAAAGAGACTGGAGGGCCACTTATCTGAAATGGTATAGGGGTTCCTGCTTGAGCAAAAGGTTGACCTCCAAGGTCCCCTCCAGTTCTATTCTGATTAATTAATTAGGCAAGGGAAGGGATGCCAACACAAGTCATCCTATCTTCTACTCTTTCACTTTTCTATTCTTTCCCCTACATGTTCAAAATGAAAAGATAGCAGGCTAACCAAAAGATAACGCGCAATTTAGGAGTTTGATTTCCTAGTAATCCAAGCTATTTTTGGATACTCACGTTTCTAAAAGAATCTCAGCAGTGCAGGTACAATCACATTCTATTTTATTCTGGCTTGCTGTGATTGCCTTGAATCCTAGGAAACCAGAATAAATAGATTCAAACAAATTTCCAGGGTGTTAAGATCACTACTTATTTTGTACTGCTGAGGTGCAGTGGTTTGTTAGAAAATGAAGGTGGAAACAGCTCTGACCCCTGATCAGATAACAGATACAGAATCAAGAGTCTTATGTAATTCAAATATGGGTTGAATTTACATATCATGCTAAACCAGACTTGAGCAAAAGTCACTTATGGGTTCTGTATCCCCCACACCAATTTCTGAAAGTGCAATAATATTCAGATTGGCAGTGCAGTTTTTCTAATGTTTTGGGCAAAACGCTAGCTGAGCAAAGTCATGTCTTTGGGATAGTTGATCAAATCAAATAAATAACCAATAAAAGACAAAACCCTCTAAAGCTCCTGAACTTTCTCTTCTTGATCAGCAATCTCAACCCTAGATTAATTTTCTATCTATCTATCTATCTATCTATCTATCTATCTATCTATCTATCTATCTATCATCTCTCTCTCTCCCTCCCTCTCTCTCTCTATCATCTCTCTCTTTCTCTCTCTCTCTCTCTCCCTACTTATATCTATCTATCTATCTATCTATCTATCTATCTATCTATCTATCTATCTATCTATCATCTCTCTCTCTCACTCTGTCTCTCTATCATCTCTCTTTCTTTCTCTCTCTCCCTACCTATACCTATCATCTATTATCTATCTATCTATCTATCTATCTATCTATCTATCTATCTATCTATCTATCTATATCTATCATCTCTCCCTCCCTCCCTCTCTCTCTCTATCATCTCTCTTTCTCTCTCTCTCTCTCCCTACTTATATCTATCTATCTATCTATCTATCTATCTATCTATCTATCTATCGTCTATCTATTTATCTATCTACCTATCTACCTATCTATCTATCTATCTATCTATCTATCTATCTATCTATCATCTCTCTCTCCCTCTGTCTCTCTATCATCTCTCTGTTTCGCTCTCTCTCTCTCTCCCTACCTATACCTATCATCTATTATCTATCATCTATTATCTATTATCTATTATCTATTATCTATTATCTATCTATCTATCTATCTATCTATCTATCTATCTATCTATCTATCTATCTAATCTATCATCTATCATCTCTCTCTCTATCATCTCTTTCTTTCTCTCTCTCTCTCTCTCCCTACCTATCTACCTACCTACCTACCTACCTATCATCTCTCTCTCTCTCTATCATCTATCTATCTATCTATCTATCTATCTATCTATCTATCTATGTATCTATCTATCATCTATCTATCATCTCTCTCTCTCTCTCTCTCTCCCTCTCTCTCTCTCTCTCTCTTTGCTATATTACTATAACCCCAGCCAGTTCAGAGATTTATGGTTGATGATTTAACCTCTTTCAGGCAAGAACAACTTGTTCAGCAAACCATGGTTAAGCAGACATTGAACTGGTGTGACATGTGATTGGCAGCTAGTTGGTGCCTTCAGTCGGTTCTTTTCCTTTCCGGTCTTTATTTCCATTTGTAATTTATGCTACAAATAAACCCTAATAAAACTTTAAAAAAGAAACTTAACCAAGTCTTATTTACAAAGCTCCAGATCTGTTTGATGTAGCAGGGAACGGCCAACAAAGAAAAATGGCAGTTGACACAATTGCCTTTGAAACCTAGATTTTTTTTCCCCCAGGTTCTCTACCAGGTGGCAGAATCAAGTTCAACAGACACTGGTCTTTAACAGCCTTGGTGGGAATAAGCTGTCTTTCCTTTGGTTGTCAATCCTGCTTCCCTTTCCCCTTCTCCCTCTCCCTCATTCCACTTCGAACCCATAACTGTGATCGAGTTAGTTATTCCTGAACCCAGTTTGGTGGTGGAGATTGTGTAAAAGGGGTGGAACGGTTGGGTGTCTTCGCTATCCTTTCGGAACAAGGGATCCCAGGCTTGCAAGAATGCAGACAAATTCAGTAATCGGTGCGTAATGATTTTTCACATCGAGGCTCAGCTTTGCTTCCATGTCTCCGTAACCTAAGAACGGTCGTTTTTGCGCATTCCGATCCCATTATGTGACATTATTCCTGAATACAGAGTGATATTATGTTGCTCCTGCAAAGGGCAAAGTGGCCAGAATTTTATCTGCTGAACAAATCAATGTGGATTATGTCAGTTGAAAAGAATTGTGGACAGCAATCTCTAGCAGAGGATGGGGGTGGGGGGGCGGAAAGGGGGAGAGGCTGCATTTCCCCCCCACCAATTCTTCTTCTTTTTTTTAAAAAAAAAATGTTTCTGTTGGGTTTCTCTGAATGCCCCAACTAAGATAATACTTTGCAGGGACGGAGAAAGAAAGAGGGAAAGTGAGGGTTTTGTTTCCCTCTTGCTTTGATTTCACTTGATTTCATTTGATTTCCCTCCCCCCCTCCCTCAATGCAGGCTCCACCAATTATCATTTCAACATTAAGTATTAGGAGATCAATTTGGAACGGAATGCCTCTCTCTCTCTTCCCCCCTCCCTTTCATGTTAATACAGTGTTTTCTTTAAACCCTGTCTAGGCTGTGGGAAAAAGGCTGAGTAAATAAGGAGGAACATCTTTGGGGGGGAAAAAAAGAGAATGGGTGGAGTTTGGCAAAGGACGTGGCTATTCATCAACAACTCTAGGAGGAGGATGGAAATAATAAGAGCCCCTTAAAGGGGAGGGAGGGAAGGGGGAGAAACCCCTCCTTTTTATGATACAGATTTCTTTTTTTAAAAAAAAGAATATTTCACTCTCTTTCTTTTAAAAAAAAAGTTTGAGAGGAGTCCCTTTTCAACTTCCTGAAATCAAAAAAAGCAGAAAAATCAAATGGGTGTGTGTGTGTGTCTTTGAAATGGATCGCAGGTTACAAGCAGAGAGAGAGGGAGGGAAGGAGGGAGGGAGGGGGAGAAAAGAGAGAGAGGGGGGGAATAACATTCTTTTTGCAAAAACAGAGTCTCGTTTCCTGTCCATTCCGGCAAATTTCTTACCGTGCGACATTGTCATTTAATATCTAAAGAACGTTAATGTATTTCTTTGGGCGCAGAAAAGGGAAGAAAAAAAAAAACCCTCTAAAGGAATCCCTTGTGTGAAATAATTTGTGTGAACTTTGAACCGAGCAGGAGTCTTGCTGTTATTATACTCTTATTTATACAGTACTGAAACTGTTTGAAACTAAATACTGACATGGATCTAGTGTATACATTCAGAGCGATGCTTAAAAAGAAAATAACTTTCTTACGTTTTTGCTGTGTGTGTGTGTGTGTGTTCGTTTCCCTTTCTCCATTTAGAAAGCAGCAGGCCATTGTGACCAACAAATAAAATAAAATAAAATAAAAATGTTTATCTTCCAAATGAATACACACACTTTTTCTTTTTTTTTCTTTCTTTTTTTTTTTTGAAGCGCTTTGAATTGCTGGATTTCAACCGAGCAGATCTAATTTCACCATCTGCAAAGTTCCTGATTTTATAATACTTATAAGCTGTTTTTAATCTATTTTTACTGCCATGTTCTGTCCTGAAATGTCAAAGAGCGCAAAATAGGTCTCAGAATTAACATGACAGTTAAAAAAAAACTTGGCAAGGTTTTACGGCAGATTGTGACATTAACGAAATACAAAGGAGAATTGTGAAATTAACATTAATGCATGCTTGCAGACATTATAAAAATCTATATGTCCATGATTGGGGAGCTAAAAATAGAGATTATTTTTTTTTTCCCCTTCCCCTCCTGTTGATGCCATTAAATGCAGCTCTTGGCTGTGAAAAGAAATTTCCATATGAAAAGCAACTTAGTAAAAAGTAATGCTGTAATCCCCCTCTCTATGTTGAATAACAGGTTTATGTAATCCTAGGTCAAGTAAGCATATGGTTCTTTTTTTTTTTTGTCTGCCAATTTTTTGTCTGCGTTAGGCTTTTTGAATCTATGATGAGGCTGCCTTAAAAGCATCAACAGCTGCAAAGGCAGTAAGATGATAGATGAGGCCCGATAAGTAGTGGCAGTTATTAAAATTCACAGATTGAGCATTAAATCACGAGGGGTGGACTTCTTCTCCTCCAAGCAAGGATCCTAAAAGCTGTCCTAACTCACCAAAGGTCCAGAGTCGCTTTTGACCCATTCAATTGGACAGTAGTATCAGCCCTGTCCGAAGCTTCCCTCTGCATGCAAACTAGGGGTGAAATCTAAAATTTGTTACTAGCAGTTCTGTGGGCTTGGCTTGGGGGGGGGTTAATGTGACTGGGTGGGCATGGCCAATTTTTTTTTTTTACACTTTTAAAACCATTTTTTCTACAACCTCTTCGGCGAAGAGGTTGTAAAAAAATGCTTTCAAAAGGCTCTGATGATGCCATCTGAGTTGCCTGATCGGCAGAGACTTTTTTTCTTTTAAATGCCTCTGCCGATCAGGCAACTCATCTTGGATCGTCAGAGGCATTTAAAAGAAAAAAAAGGGTTTTTTTTTTTCTTTTAAAAGCCTTTGATGATCCCAGCTGAGCCGCACAATCATCAGAGGCTTTTTAAAAAAATTTTAAAAGCATTTTTTTGGCCGAAGAGGTTGTAAAAAAAATGCTTTTAACAGAAAAAAAAAAAAGCATCTGACGATTGTGCGACTCAGCTGTGCATGGGGGAGAGGGCAGGGATTTTTGCTACCGGTTCTCCGAACCACCCGCCTCCATCGCTACTGGATCGGGTGATCTGGTCTGAACCGGGAGAATTTCACCCCTGATGCAAACTCTTTGGAGGCTGCAAATGCATAATTTTAAGACTTTTAATCTCTCTCCTGCTTTGTCCTAGCATAACAGAGCCTTAATGCATTGTTCAAATCATTAAGAGTTGCGGTACAGCCCTGGAGAAAAGATGGAAAAGTCTAAATATGTCCAGATGTATTTAGTTCGTTGAGTTGAGTTGAGTTGAATCAAATCAAAACGAATAAATTTATTTATTTATTTATTTATTTATTTATTTATTTATTTATTTATTATTCAAATTTCTATACCGCCCTTCTCCTTTCGGACTCAGGGCGGTGAACAGCCAAAATAAAAATTGAACTGAACTGAACTGAACTGAACTGAACTGGATACTTTATTTGGTCAAGTGTGATTAGACACACAAGGAATTAGCCTCCAGTGCAAAAGCTCTCAGCATACATGCAAAGCAACATCATCATCATCGTCATCATCGTCATCATCATCATCATCATTATCATCATCATCATGAGCCTGTCTGGATCGAACTCCAGACTGTGGGCAGAATTTGCCTGCAATACTGCATTCTAACCATAGAATAGAATAGAATAGAATAGAATAGAATAGAATAGAATAGAATAGAATAGAATAGAATGGAATGGAATGGAATGGAATGGAATGGAATGGAATGGAATGGAATGGAATGGAATGGAATGGAATGGAATAACAGAGTTGGAAGGGACCTTGGAGGTCTTCTAGTCCAACTCCCTGCTTAGGCAGGAACCCTACACCACTTCAGACAAATGGTTATCCAACATCTTCTTAAAAACTTCCATTGTTGGAGCACTGCACCACCTTGGGCTCCTGAAATCTTGCCATCTGGTGGGCTCTTGTAAACATGCCTTTCCTGGGGCTGCCCCTACCTTATGGAACTCCCTTCTCCCAGGGATTTGACAGAGCTCCATCTTTTTAGTCTTTCAGAAGGCCATCAAAACCTGGCTAGTTATCAAAATGTTGGGCTAGAATGAGCATATATGGAGCTATTTGTTGGGCATCCCAAGCGGGTGATTGAGGTTCTGGATTTTTGTTTGTTTGTTTTTATTTTATGGTTTATGATTTTATACTGACTGGTTTAATTGTTGTGAGCTATCCAGAATTGTGTTTAAGATGGTGGTTCATACAAATAATTTCAGGGGGGAAAAAAACCCCTGGATCCTATTGATTATACGGAATCAATATATAGGATTATAAGGAATGGGGTGAGGTCCACGGTAGACAGTTTAAGGTTGAAGCTGTGGGGGTTAGAGGATGTAACAACGGAGTTGGGTAGTGCATTCCAGGCATTGACCACTCTGTTGCTAAAGTCGTATTTTCTGCAATTGAGTTTGGAGCGGTTTACCTTGACTTTGTACCTATTGTTTGCCTGTGTATTATTGTGGTTGAAGCTGAAGTAGTCATTGACAGGAAAGACGTTGTAGTGGACAATTTTGTGTACTACGCTTAGGTCAGACCGAAGGCGGCACAGTTCCAGATTGTCCAAGCTCAAAATTTCAAGCCTGCATGATTTAACTGCGTGATTACTCACCATTTTGAGGCTGAAAACACAACGAAAATAAAAACGCAACGTGAAAAGGAAAACAATAAAAGAAATGTCCCCAAAGTTATTCTTCTAATTTATTTATTTTTTGGGGGTGTGTGCAATCTTGCCCTTTGTATCACTCGTGAATGTGCTATGCTTCTCTTAAGTAGAATTGGAAGAACAAAACAACAGAAAAAATAAATAAATCCTTTTTTTTATGGCTGCTGACCAGCATATTGTACAACTGGACTATAAAACACAAAGAGGGATTATGATGCCAGTAATCCAAAAAGTGATTCATGAGGACCAAGCGGGATTTATTGAGGGCAGATACATGAAGGACAATGTAAGGCAAGTAATAGACTTATTGGAATATCTTGATAAGAATAAACAGATTTCTGCAGTGCTGGTTTTTTTGGATGCGGAGAAGGCCTTTGATAGAGTGGATTGGAATTTTCTACTAAAGACTTTAAAAAAGATGGACTTTGGGGACCAATTTATACAGGCGATCTCAGCAATTTATCAAGAGCAAAAAGCACAGATTATTATTAATGGAAGTTTGACGACAGAGTTTAAAATTGAAAAAGGAACAAGACAGGGATGTCCGTTGTCCCCACTTTTATTTATTTTAACATTGGAAGTCTTGCTAAATACAATACGGGACTCAAAAATTCTGAAAGGCATAGTGATAAGGCAAGAGGATTATAGAATAAAGGCATTTGCAGATGATCTGGTTGTTACCCTATCACAACCAATGGAATCAACAATCCTGATGAACGACATTATACAAGACTATGGTAGAGTTTCAGGTTTTAGACTGAATTCAAAAAAGACTAAAATGATAGTTAAGAATATGACACAAGATCGTAAACATGAGCTTGAAAGGAGGGCAGGTTTTGAAATTGTACCTAAGGTAAAATATCTTGGAGTTCAGGTTGCAGAATCAAATATGAAATTGTTTCAAAATAATTATGAGGTGTTGTGGCGAGAGGTTCAGAAAGACATGGAGACTTGGAAAAAGCTGCAACTGTCTTTACTTGGAAGAATAGCAGCAGTTAAGATGAATATTTTGCCAAGATTTCTGTTTTTGTTTCAAATGATTCCGGTGCTTAAAAGTGATAAACAATTGAAAGTCTGGCAGTCTGGCGTGAATAAGTTTGTCTGGAACGAGAAAAAGCCGAGAGTGAAATTGAAAATTATGCAAGATGTTCCAGAAAGAGGTGGTCTTAAACTCCCAAACCTACAGTTATATTATGATGCAGCAGCTTTAACTTTAACAAGCGATTGGTTTGGAAATAAGAAGGCTGGAATATTGAATGCAGAAAGTTTTGATCTTGAATTTGGATGGCATGCTTACTTATTTTATGATGATAAAGTTGATAAAGTATTTAAAAGTCATATACTCAGAGATTCTTTGATGAGAGTTTGGAAGAAGCACCGACTCAAATGGGATTATAAAATACCGCTATGGCTGGATCTTGGTCATACCTTGTGGAATACAAATATAATGTCACTCGGGGGGGTTTTATACAAAGAGGTTCTTTTTACAGATGCGGGCAGATGGCAGCTGAAGACATTGCAGACACTGTTGGACGAAGGGATTAATTTAACCTGGTTACAATATAATCAATTACAATTGAGATGGAAAGAGGACCAAAAAACTGGTATTATACTGCATGAGGAAGAATTAGTTAGACATATAAGAGAGAAAGGTCCAATGCATATTAAAAGGCTTTATAATGTTTTGTTAGAAAGGGACTCAGAAACTGAATTAGTTAAAGATTGTATGATTAAGTGGGCACAAAATTTTGAAGAACCAGTGATGTTGGAAACATGGGAAAAAATTTGGGTTCAGAATGTTAAGTTCACACAGTCGCAGAATTTGAGGGAAAATTTTTATAAAATGTTTTATAGATGGCATTTGGATCCTAAAAAGTTGTCATGTATGTACCCTAATGTTCAGCCAAAATGTTAGAGATGCGAATGTTTGGATGCTACGTATTATCATGTATGGTGGACCTGTAGGAAAGTTAAGGCTTTTTGGATAAAAATTTGGTGGGTCATGCAGAATGTTTTGAAGAAAAAAATTCAATTTTCTCCACAATTGTTTTTATTGGGTATAGTTAAGGGTTTTACACGGGGTGAAATAAAACTAATATTGTATATGATAACAGCAGCAAGATTGTTGATAGGTAAATATTGGAAGAATGAAGCTTTGCCTACTATCGAGGAATGGACTTTGAAGATGGCTAGTTTTGCAGAGATGGCGAAGATTTCAGCGTATTTAAAAGATTGTTCACAAGAGACTTATGAATGGGAATGGAAAAGGTGGATAGAATATGTTCAGAACAAATACCAAACTAGAAAGTATCAAATAGCTTTTATTTGAAAATAATGTATTAGAAATATTTTAATGTAAAGAGACAAAGAGGAAAAATTATATAGGGGGAGGGATGGGTTTAGGTTTATATATTAGTGTTATTAGTTATGAGTATGTAATAGGGAAGTCTGGGGGGGGGAGGGTTAGGGAGGGTCAGGGAGGATGGGAAGTTTGGGGAGGGAGGTGGGGGGGTGAAAAAAGGGGTGAAAATGTAATTGTAAAACTTTTGCAATAAAAAAAAAAAAAGAGGGATTAAAAGGAGGAAAAGGAAGACATTACTAAACGAGTGCATCGAAGTGCAAATACAATAGTCTCCGAATACTATAAATACGGACGTTATGGCATTAAGAAAAATTAAGAGCTAAATTACCGTCATCAGTAATGAACTCCTACTGAAATCTCCTGAAATGCTGAAAGACTAAGCTGCTATCTATTAAAATAATATAACATTAGAATAATATTTAATATAACTGCTACTGGATGCCAATAATCTCTTAACGACTGCTGTGACAAGCCATTTGATGTATTCAGTAAAAATCCAGAGGGTAGAGTATCAAAAGATGATAATCACTCCCTTCCCCTAATCTCATCCTTGTCTATAAAAATTAGACAGGAAGGGAAAGAAAACAGAAACCCTTGGATGAAAAGCCAAGTTTTTAAAAATCTGGCAAAAAAAGGCTGTTGTCGGACTCAAAAGAGCACAAAGCTTGATGGGAATTTTCAGTGAATTGGACGACTGTTCAGGAGGGAGGACTAGATAATATAAGTGAATAGCAGGGAAATATTTCAAATATCTCTTCCTTCTGAAATGAGGGATTTTGTGTCCCCTTCCCCCATCCCTGCTATTTTGTTTCCCACTTAGATGAATATACGCCTCTGTTCTTCATTGGTTTAGTCATGAGAAACGATGGCCCTTCTCTTCCTCATCTCGACGTATTGTTCGCCGTTACAAATAAAAATCTGTCTGCAGGCCTTCGCAAAGTAAAATTAGGACAAGACAAAAGAGAGCTTTATGTAAGAATATTTATATTTCGATTTTCCTAGCAGGCCTCCCTTTGGGCGAGGGTTCGTCCACTAAAACGAATGTAATGGAATGAATGAATGAATGAATGCAGTGGAAATATTTTTCCGCAGCTTTTAATAGCCAGATGGAAAATCCTCATTTGACCACATGGGGGAGCTGGTTACCTGGGAACACGCAAAAGAGGAAGGGTTCCCCCCCCCCCCCCCCCGAAAATAAACTAGTTTAAAACTGGGTGAAGGTCTTTCTCTTCCTGGATGGGAGGAACGGGAATTATTTTGCTAGAAGTGACATAAAAGCAAAATACAACTGAATTAAATTGTCTAGTTTATGTTTTTTTTTTTCCCCCAGAATAAAAGGCAGAAAGGAAGGGAAGCAAAGCATTAATTTGGCAGCAAATTCCATCATTTTTAGATGTGACTGTAGAGATTCTCAGTCATCCAAGTCACGGTTGTCCCAAAGGTGCTTTTTCTGAGCTGAAGAAGCTTCTTGGATGAGAAAGTGAAACGTCTTCAAAAGAAAAAAACAACCACAAGGAAGTCCAGTTGCCACCTGAAAAAGCACCTTTGGGACAATTTTAGGTATGTTTTTTTGCTGTAAGAATGAGGCTGCTCTTTGCTTTTTCATGATACAGGCAGACCTCAACTTATGACCATTCGGTGAACAACTGTTAGAAATGATGGTGGACTTGCTAAATGAAGGGGACTGATGA
Organism: Pituophis catenifer annectens; assembly: GCF_029215685.1. Taxonomy (NCBI): domain Eukaryota; kingdom Metazoa; phylum Chordata; class Lepidosauria; order Squamata; family Colubridae; genus Pituophis; species Pituophis catenifer. The sequence continues at coordinate 17,147,925 of NW_027256893.1, read as the reverse complement.
CCCTTGCCCAAAGTTACGGCTTCTGCAACACCCCTGCGGCAGTGGTGAAATCAAAAATTTTTTTTGCTACCGGTTCTGGCTTGGTGGGCGTGGCAGGGGAAGGAATATTGCAAAATCCCCATTTCCTCCCCACTCCTGGGGGAAGGATATTGCAAAATCTCCATTCCTATCCCACTCCTGGGAGAAAGATATTGCAAAATCTCCATTCCCACCCCACTCCTGGGAGAAAGATATTGCAAAATCTCCATTCCCACCCCACTCCTGGGGGAAGGATATTGCAAAATGCCCATTCCCTCCCCACTCCTGGAGAAAGGATACTGAAAAATCTCCATTCCCACCACACTCTGGGGCCAGCCAGAGGCGGTATTTGCCGGTTCTCCGAACTACCCAAAATTTCCGCTACCGGTTCTCCAGAACCTGTTAGAATCTGCTGAATTTCACCCCTGATATAAATCATTTTTTTAATCCAATTAAATTATTTGAAAGAGATAAATGGAACATGCAATGGATTGGTGAGGATAGGGGGCGTTGTACAGTAGATACTACACAGATACAATTTTTATTAAATTTGATTGTGCTTACTCTCATGCGATGGAGGGGAGGTTGATATTGGGCTACTGGGTTGATATTTGATCTAAGTCTTATCTGACTTCCTTTGAATAAGACTGGCTGATGCTTAATCCCGAGAATGCATGTTTTGGATTGCAATACAAGCATTCCAGTTTTCATTACGTATTAAAACACTAGTGGGTTTATTTATTTTGTAAACATCCAGAAATGAGGCCAGATCTTTCATAGAAACATCTACAAATGTCTTGAGTTAGAATCTACTCTCCCTGGTCACCTTCTTCAGGGAATAATTCACAATGCCAGTTTCAAAGGATGTTTATTTTTGGATGATTAGGATCAACATCTCTACTTTTCATAAAACAGAAGAGAAGAAGCAAGATTCCCATCAAATGGTTGTGACAGATTTGAAAAAGAAACTGGATCAAACAAACAAGCTGTCCTGGGCTCAGGGCCAAGTGTTCATTGACAAACCATTTCACTTATAAAATGAAAGGAGGGCCTCTACTGTACGGTGTTAATTGGCACCTGAAGTTGACAGGATATAACAGTGATGGCTAACCTTTTTGCCGTCGCGTGCCAAAAGCGTGGGAGCGTGGGGGGGGTCATCCGCACGCATGCCCACACCCATAATTCAATGCACCCCCACCCCACCCCTTTGCACATGCGCACATGACCTCCCACATTCCCCTTGCAGGGCAGGGGTGAAATCAGGCAGGTTCTGGAGAACCGGTAGCGGAAATTTTGAGCAGTTCGGAGAACCGGCAAATACCACCTCTGGCTGGCCCCAGAGTGGGGTGGGAATGGAGATTTTGCAATATCCTTCCCCCAGGAGTGAGGAGGGAATGGGGATTTTGCAATATCCTTCCCCCAGGAGTGGGGTAGGAATGGAGATTTTGCAATATCCTTCCCCCAGGAGTGAGGAGGGAATGGGGATTTTGCAGTATCCTTCCCCCAGGAGTGGGGTAGGAATGGAGATTTTGCAATATCCTTTCCCCCAGGAGTGAGGAGGGAATGGGGATTTTGCAATATCCTTCCCCCAGGAGTGGGGTGGGAATGGAGATTTTGCAGTATCCTTCCCCTGACACACCCACCAAGCCACACCATGGCCACCAAGCCTCGCCCACAGAACCAGTAGTAAGAAAAAATGAATTCTGCCTTGCAATTGATTTGCTATATGACAACAAGGAGCTGCCATTGATAGGAAGGAAGGAAGGAAGGAAGGAAGGAAGGAAGGAAGGAAGGAAGGAAGGAAGGAAGGAAGGAAGGAAGGAAGGAAAGAGAGAAGAGCAACAAAGTATTAGGGGACTGGAAGCTAAAACATATGAAGAACGGTTGCAGGAACTGGGTATGTCTAGTTTAATGAAAAGAAGGACTAGGGGTAACATAATAGCAGCGTTTCAACATCTAAGGGGCTGCCACAAAAAGAGGGGGAGTCAACCTATTTCCCAAAGCACCTGAGGGTAGGACAAGAAGCAATGAGTGGAAACTAATCAAGGAGAGAAGCAACTTAGAACTAAGGAGAAATTTCCTGACAGTGAGAACAATTAATCAGTGGAACAACTTGCCTCCAGAAGTTGTGAATGCTCCAACACTGGAAGTTTTTAAGAAGAGGTTGGATAACCATTTGTCTGAAGTGGTGTAGGGTTTCCTGCCTGAGCAGGGGGTTGGACTAGAAGACCTCCAAGGTCCCTTCCATCCCTGTTATTCTGTTACAGGAGGAGGAAGCGGATGTTTTGCGCTTTGGGAGGTTGTAGCATAGGGTCAATTTTGGTGCGCCAGTGAGTTTGGGACATTGGGGCGGGGGGGGGGGGAGGAGGCAGAGGATTCCTGACAGTAAAGTGCCTTCAAATGTTCAAGGCTGCAAATTAATCCCTGCCCTCCTTTCCTTATGCTTCTATTCCTCTCTGCTTCCAGTCATCTGTTCTTCCTTTCTCACTTTTGACCAGATGGTGCTCATTTACGCTGCCATTATGCCAAAATAACTTCAATACAGTCAATGTCATCTTTTCTTCAGGGTTATCTTTTCCTCCTTCCCAGCTGCTCTCCTCTTGACTTATTTCTGTTTGACTCTCTGAAAGCAATTTTTTTTGGGGGGTTAGTAGCCTTGTGTGTGTGTGTGTGTGTGTCTGTGTCTGTGTCTGTGTCTGTGTGTGTGTTTCATTCACATGAATTGCCTCCCAGAAAACAGGTTCTCTCTCCCCATCCTCCCTTTTTCAGAAAATGGATTATCCTCCATGGATCCCCAATGTAGAAATGAACCATTCCATCAAACCTATTTGGAAATTAGCAGACCTATCATTTCCTTGTTGATCTCGCTTTGCGATCTGACGAGATCCGGCCATGAATGGTGTGAATGGGTTTTAATGTCTTTAATGTTTTTAATTTTTATTTATTTATTTATTTTATTCAATTTGTATCCCGCCCTTCTCCTAGTGGACTCAGGGCGGTGCACAGCCAGAACTAAAACACATACCAATACAAAATTTAAAATTTTAAAAGAATTATATAACTTTGGCCCAATTTTTTTTAATTTTTAAGTGTTTTTTATAGTGATTTTTTGAGTGTATTGTGAGCCGCCCTGGGTCTTCAGAGAAGGGCGGCATATAAATTGAATACATACATACATACATACATACATACATACATACATACATAGGAGCCTGAGTGGCGTAGGAGGTTAATGCCTCCTAAGGCAGCATTTAATATCCAGCTGCCTACAATTACTGTGAGTTCAATTCTCACCAGGCCCAAGGTCGACTCAGCCTTCCATCCTTTCTAAGGTGGGTAAATTGAGGACCCAGTTTGTGGGGGCAATAAGCTGACTATAAATATACAAAAGTATGAAGGCTATTGCTTAACACATTGTAAGCCGCCCTGATTCTCCGGAGAAGGGCAGCATATAAATCAAATTAAAATTAAATTTAAAAAAATACATACTACCCATTCGGATTTCTAGTGTGATTTTAATTAGATAAGTTTTGATGAATCTCTCCAGCTGGAAGTTATATTCCCTTGGGAAAATTCTGGATTTTTTTTCTAGAAGCTTTAATTTCTGAATTCAGGGGCATCACCCTGGACCCTCCCGAGTTAGCGCTGACATTTATGGAAGATGTCAGCGAAAGCACCTGCTTTGTATAAAGCACATCAAGAGTAACGTCTGCATTTCATGTAGGAATGAGAAAAACCTCTGACAATAATCTGGACGTTAATTATAATCTATGGGGTAGAAATGAGACTTACCTGGCCCTCTGATATTCCTGAAGTAATAGTTCTGACATCTTTCAATGTTGCTCGTGATGGGCTGGGATGCTGGGAATTGTGGTTTTAAAACCTTCTGGTCTGCTGATCCTTGTTAAAAAAAAAAGAGTATAGACAAGTTGAAAGATGTTTGGTTTTTTTAAAAAAAGACATTACTAAAAATGATCTGAAAGTTTTTTTCAGGTTGATATTTCAAACTGGGAAAGCCAGTTTGGTGTAGGGGGTTAAGATCCTGACCTAGAAATCAGGAGACTGTAAATTCTAGTCAATGGGATTCAGCCGGTTCGGGCAAAATTGCTAAATTGCTGGCTGGCTCCGCCTCTCCCCGCCCCTTCCAGGAGTCCCCACGCGCCTCATTTTGGCTCCCAGGTAAGTTAGGGAGGCCTCCTAGGCCCAAAATGGGCCAAAGGGAGGGGCGGCATGTCCCCCCTCCCCCGTAGCCCATTTTTTGCTCCCGGGTGTATGTGCAGGAGTCCCAGTGCTGCCTGTCACACCCCCTGGCCACGCCCACCATGGCCACACCCACCCAGCCGTTCATTAGCGCAGAGAACTGGTTGTTAAATTATTTGAATCCTACAACTGGTCCTAGTCCTGCCTTAGGCATGAAAGCTGGTTGGGTGACTTTGGGCCAGTCACCAGGAAATGGTGAGTTCTAGTCCTGATTTAGGCATGAAAACTGGGTAAGAGTTCAGCCTTTAGCTGGCTAAATCATCCAAGCTGATTTAGCCAGCTTGGATGACTTTGGGCCAGTCACTCTTTCTCAATCCAACCCAACTCACTTTGTGGGGGAAAATAGGAAGATAGAGAATTGTGCACCTTCGCTGCCTTGAGTTACATAAAAAGCAATCCCAGTGGGAGAAAAAGTCGAATGTAATCATAATTCCATGGGGCTAAATCCCGAAAACCAATCTCCAAAATTCACTTAAAGGTCAAAAGAAAACCATTAAAAAAAAAAAAACCACCTTCCTTTTTCAAGATTCCCAATCAAAACCAATAGTGGAGAATTCAGGACCCAAAACATCCTGAATTGATTTCACTTTTTAAGGAGTAAGTAACCCGGGGGGGGAAATCATATTTCCTCTCATAGGCACCTTCTAACGATGTGGGTTGTCTTCAGATTCGATTCTGAAAAAGTATTTCAGAGGACAGGATGGATAGGGGGGGAACATGGCAGTGTAACATCTGTCTGCAACTCTTCATAGAGGTTGTAGCATCATATGGCAGCAGCAGAGGGCAGATGTGCGATGCTGAAAAAAAAAGATTTAGCTAGTTTAAAGAAGCAGACAGGTGCTACGTTCGTGCCCTCACATACTTGCAAATATTTTTGCGATTCCCCCCCCCCCCGAAGTATTAGGAAAAACATATTTTCTCAATGATCCGAGTCCTTAAGGTTCTGTTCGGCAACGTTGTTTTATGGATAGGTAGTAAGCAGAGGGGCTTCTTCACTGGATCCCTTTGATTGTAGAATGTTACTTTAGGGCTCAGTGGTGAAATGTAAAATTTGTTACTACCGGTTCTGTAGGCGTGGCTTGGTGGTGGTGGGTAATGTGACTGGGTGGGCGTGGCCAACTTTTTTTTTTTTTTAACTTTTAAAAGCATTTTTTCTACAACCTCTTTGGCCAAAGAGGTTGTGTAAAAAAAAATGCTTTTAAAAGGCTCTGACGATCCCAGCCGAGTTGCCTGATTGTCAGAGGCTTTTTTTTTCTTTTAAAAGCATTTTTTTCTACAACCTCTTCAGCCGAGAAAATACTTTTAAAAATAAAAAAAAAAGCCTCTGATGATCACGCAGCTCAGCTGGGCATGGGGGGGAGGAGGCGCGCAGGGATTTTTGCTACCGGTTCTCCGAACCACCCACCGCCATCGGATCAGGCGATCCGGTCCAAACTGGGAGCATTTTTATTTATTTATTTATTTTTATTTTTATTTTTATTATTCATATTTCTATGCCGCCCACTCTCCGAGGACTCTGGGCGGCTTACACCAAAGACAGTATACTAAATAGCATATTGCCCCCAACAATCTGGGTCCTCATTTTACCCACCTCGGAAGGATGGAAGGCTGAGTCAACCTTGAGCCGGTGAGATTTGATCCGCTGATCTGCTGAACTAGCAGTCAGCTGAAGTAGCTGCAGTACTGCACCTTAACCACTGCGCCACCTCGGCTCTTACATTTCACCCCTGTTAGGGCTCCTTGGTGCTCTCCGAGTTTGCTTGCTTTCTTGTTTACCTACCCAAACTAGGTAACATCATCAGTTGCTAGTAAGGAGTGCAGTTTGCTGTTAGTTTATATTCTGGTGTCTTGCCCTGTCAGTGTTGGTGGAGGTGGTCTTAGAAATTCTTTGGTTGAGCTGTTTACTGTTGACTTCTTTGGCAGTTTCTTGACTGGGGTATTGTTTACTTGATTGTTAGTCTGATGTTAACCTTGGAGTTCATCTATGCTGATCAGGTTGCTGATTACTGGTGGGCAGATGCTGGGGTCTTTTTGTTCCCTTTTTGGACTGGGTGATAGTCTCTTTTGCATAGTCAAAGATCTATGCAAGATTGCAGAGTTCAGTGGTGGTATTCAACTGGTTCTATCCGGTTCAGGCAAACCGGTAGCGGCAGCTGCGAGAGGCTCCGCCCACCCGCCCGGAGGTTCATCACATCCCGCTTTTGACGCTTGCGCATGCGCGGAAGGTCCTGTGTGTGCACAGAGGTGGTGCGTGCGCTCCCGTTTGTGAATACCACTACTGCTTACAGATGTTGTTAAAGTCTATGTGTCTATCGATGGCTGATTTGGCAGAGTGCCAGGCTTCTAGAAATTCCCTGGTGATACCCCAAGGAAGGAACTGCCAAAGTAGTCAAGGACCCCCCTCAGGTCAACCCTGAGCTACAAATATTATATGAGAGTGTTACTTCGTTATTGCTTTATTATTTATAATCACTGTGATTATCAACCAAGTTTGCATTTGAATGTCAGCCCTGCTCTCTCAGCCCAAGGAGGGTAACAAGGGTGAACCCCCTCCCCAAGAAAACCTCAAGGACTAGTCCAGGCAATCACCAGGAGATGAAAATGGACTCAAAGTCGTAGACACACACAGATTTTGACAACCGAGGCAGCAAAAGAGGCACCAAGAGCCTTGGTGGCGCAGCAGATTAAAGTGCTGTTAAGTAACACCAGCTGCCTGCAATTACTGCAAGTTCGAATCTCACCAGGCTCAAGGTTGACTCAGTCTTCCATCCTTTCGAGGTAGGTAAAATGAGGATTATGGGGGCAATAAGCTGACTTTGTATAAAAAAGAACACGCTTAGGGGGGGCCAAAAGCCCTACTAAGCAGGTATATACAAAAGTATGAAGGCTATTGCTGAACGCATTGTAAGCTGCCCTGAGTCTCCAGAGAAGGGCGGCATATAAATCGAACCAATAAATAAATAAATAAAAACCAAAAGCCTTGAAATCAAGCTGGTGGAGGTAGTCCTTCCTCACTTGCTCCACATTATAATACCCCGTCTGAGCCTTTGTGAAAAGCTCTCTCCGTGTGCGTTTTTAAGCCCAAAACACAATTATTCTGAACAGAAAATGTCGAAGAGCTGCCTTCGTTTATATCTTTGATTTTGCTTGCCCATTCAAAAAACCCTGAATGCTTATTTCAGATGAACATTCGGTCAAACTTTCGAAATGAATAGATGTTCATCGAGAGCTTTTCTCTCGGCCTGTCATTTCCATGTTAATTGAATGCCTGTGTTAATCTAATAGAGTTTAGATTTATGGCAGCTTCTTTACCTTGTCATATCATAATCGATATATATTCCAACATTTAGATGGACATCTGAGGAAATCTGCCTCCTGTCAGCACTTCTATTCTATCAGCTGCCAATAATTCCTAATTTTAATCTTTCAGATGATCAGATTTATGGGTTTTAGTATATTGCATTAATCACAGAAATTAACTTTTGGGGGAAATGATGCTAAAGATCAAGATCTTGGGTGGGCTCAGTCTGTTCCTTTGCATTCAGCTACACAGAGACACACACAAAAGGATGTGAATATTACTCGAGAAAAACCTTGCTGGTGGTCGTGTCATCTCTATAGTCATTGTGTTGTTAGGGAACAAAAGGTGAAAAGCACAGAAAGTAGATGTGGCTAATATGGGAACACCAAGATACTTTATAACAGAATAACAGAGTTAGAAGGGACCTTGGAGGTTGTCCAATCTCTTCTTAAAAACCTCCAGTGTTGGAGCATTTCCAACTTCTGGAGGCAAGTCATTCCACCGATTAATTGTTCCAACTGTCAAGAAATTTCTCCTTAGTTCTAGGTTGGTTCTCTCCTTGATCAGTTTCCATCCATTGTTTCTTGTCCTGCTTTCAGGTGCTATGGAGAATAGGTTGACCCCCCTCTTCTTTGTGGTAGCCCCTGTGATATCGGAACCCTGCTATCATGTCACCCCTAGTCCTTCTTTTCACCAGACTAGACATACCCAGTTCCTACAACCGTTCTTCATGCGTTTTAACCTTCAGTCCCCTAATCATCTTTATGGTTAGTGTGTTCAAATCATATGGTTTGAGTAAAAAAAAATAATTGGAAAAACCTGGGTACCTAGACAACCTCTTACATACTTCACATCCAAATATAGCAATAGCAATAACACTTAGACTTATATACCGCTTCACAGTGCTTTTACAGCCCTCTCTAAGCGGTTTACAGAGTCAGCCTATTGACTAGGCTGTTTACAGAGTCCGGTTTACAGAGTCAGCCTATTGCCCCCAACAATCTGGGTCCTCATTCTATTGACCTCAGAAGGATGGAAGGCTGAGTCAACCTTGAGCCTGGTGAGATTTGAACTGCCAAACTGCTGGCAGCCGGTGATCAGCAGAAGTAGCCTGCAGTACTGCACTCTAACCACTGCGCCACCGGGGCTCAATATATTGTTTACTGGAGAGCACTCTCCTATAACTAGTTATCAACATTAACCACAGCACACCAAGGACTAGCAAACCTCAAGGTCATACCATTCTAGCTTTATAAAGACTCCTGGCCATTTGATTTTGCCAAGAGTACACTTTACTGAAACTTATGAGGTTGACAGAAGTAGTGTAAGCTGAATCAGAAATTTTCCTGTGCAAACAATACAAAGGAAGTTTTCCTCTCTCCCCTTCCCCCGGCCATCCCCCGGTGATCTGTAGGTGCTTGTATATTGTTTAGGAAACAGGTTCTTGATAGTTGACCTTGGCTGGCTGAAACTTCTCACAAGGTGCAGCTGGGCTTCCGTTCCCTCTTCCCCTTCTTCCTTGTGTTCCAATCCTCGCCCCACCATCCACCCTGTTGCTAATGTCGGTCTGTCAGATCATGAAGCTTGGATAGGAGAGATGCAGCCATGACAATCCTATTTCAACCTATCTGGGTTGACCGTGATAACTCTCCATGTCTTCTTAACCTGCCCTTAGTAGCAATGGAAGACATGGTCAACATTGAGTTTGCTTCTTGTCTTGTTTTTTTCCTGACCTTTTCACTTCATTCTTTTCATCCCATTCCAGCCTTCTCATTTCCTCAGTAATTTGTGGAAAATCTCAACACTTTGGTGCACTTTTATCCTATAACTAGTTAGTATTTCATTCATCAACTTCATTATTATGAATGAATAATAGGTTCATCTGCTATCAGTCAAGAAGCCCAACTTCTTGTTCTAACTTTATGAATGAAAGAAAGAGCATATTTCTATGCTACTCTAGTTATACTTTTACACATCTATTATGGATTAGGATTACTGATTTCATTATTGTCACAAATGTTGGTTTCTCCTGTTTCAGAAAGTGACTTTCTTATGTAGAAACCTTTAGCCTAAAGAAGACGTCTGTATTTTTAGCTATGCTATATTCATGCAAATCTCTTTTTAAAGGCATTGTTGCCCGAGATACTGCTAATAAATGAAAGTAGCATAAAATGCAGGTTTAAATCAGTTTAATAAAATTATTCACATGGATTTTAAATCATTTTTACAGCTGATTTAACATTTGCAACAGCTTTATAGATTATGATATAGGAGGGCGTTTGCATCTTTGCAATTTTATTCCAATTTGGAAACAGTACAAATATTAATTTTTCTCTGATAATGGAGCCTTTGAGAATTAAGCTTGTCTCTTCCTTATACACATTTTATGAGAATGCTTTAAATATGATTTTTAATATTTTGGGAGACTTTATTGCAAATAATGTTTTTTTTTTCCTTTTAGAAAAAAAAAGTGGGATTCAGAGCTGTATCTTGATTATGAAAGTTTATGTTCATGCAGATGTTAATATGATCTGAGCTACCTATTGATTACATGGGTTTGTATGATGCATCATCAAAATTCTAGGCAGATTGCGTTTCATAAAAAAATATAAAACTATATATTAAAATAACACAGTTAAATAGCATTGTAACACTAACATTACACAACCAGTCATGATCCAAACAGCTGTTTCAAATTATGTGGCACCATTCCCTATGTAAGCATTACAAAGGAGCATCTATTAACCCCATGCTGATTATTTTTGGTGAAAAGATGCATTTGGTAGAGATGATGAAGAATTGTAAAACAGCATAACGTTGAGCAGGGGTGAAATCTAGTTACCTTCCCTACCTTTTCGGAAGTGTGCGCGCCATCGTCAGGTCTGATTTTTGACTCTCTGTGCATGCTCAAAGTCTTCTGCGCATGCACAGAAGGTCAAAAACGGGTTACTTCCTGGGAAGTAACAACATCGGGGCGGGCGGGCGGAGCCTCGCGCTCCCGCCACTACCAGTTCGCCAAACCACGCGCCACTGCCGCTACCAGTTCACACAAGCTGGACAGAACTGGCAGGATTTCACCACTGATGTTGGGTCACATTTGAGCTAATAGAACATGGTCATTAAAATTCTAGAAAAGAGTTGATGGGACTTAAATTTCAATCTTTATTAGAACAGACAGCAATAGCGCTTAGACTTATATACCGCTTCACAGTTTGGCTTTATAAAAGACGTTGCTAAAAATGATCTGAAAGTTTTTTTTTTCAGATTGATATTTCAAACTGGGAAAGCCAGTTTGATGTAGTGGTTAAGGTCCTGGCCTAGAAACCAGGAGACTGCAAGTTCTAGTCCTGCTTTAGGCATGCAAGCTCGTTGGGTGACTTTGAGCCAATCACCAGGAAAGGGTGAGTTCTAGTCCTGACTTAGGTGTGAAAGCCAGCTGGCTGACCTTGGGCCAGTCACTCTTTCTCAATCCAACCGAAGCTGGATTTACAGCCCTCTCTAAGCGGTTTACAGAGTCAGCATATCGCCCCCAACAATCTGGGTTCTCATTTTACCGACCTCGGAAAGATAGAAGTCTGAGTCAACCTTGAGCCGGTGAGAATCGAACTGCCGAACTGCTGGCAGCCGGCAGTCAGCAGAAGTAGCCTGCAGTACTGCATTCTAACCACTGCGCCTCCACGGCTTTTGGTAACTGATAACTGATTAGATGTCATAGGACCATTTCCTTCAGTGCAACTGAAGCAAACTGAAAGCCACTTTGGTCTAATGGTTAAGACACCAGACTAGAAAGCGGGAGACCATGAGTTCAAGTCCCACCTTAGCCATGAAAGTCAGCTGGATGACTTTGGGCCAATCACCAGGAGACGGTGAGTTCTAGTCCAGCTTTAGACATGAAAGCCAGCTGGGAGACTTTGGGCCAGCCACTCTCTTTCAGCCCAACTCACCTCACGTTGTGGGGAAAATAAGAGGAGGGGAAGATTTGCCACCTTGCATTATTTGTAAAAAGAATAAAGATGAGATAAAAATAAATTAAAAAATAAAATAAAACCTATCTCTTAGGATTGTTGTTGGGATAATATAATGCTGCCTTGAGCTCCTAAAGGAAAGTCAATCCAAAATCAAAATAAATGAAGGACTGCAATAGTCCATGGTCAATATGCTACAAGAATATTCACTCTTTCTTTCTTTCTTTCTTTCTTTCTTTCTTTCTTTCTTTCTTTCTTTCTTTCTTTCTTTCTTTCTTTCTTTCTCTCTCTCTCTCTCTCTCTCTCTCTCTCTCTCTTTTCCTTCCTCCCTCCCCCCCTCCCTCCCTCTCTCCTTCCTTCCCTCCCTCCCTTCCTTCTTATTTGGTACTAGCATTGATGATGTTACCTAGTTAGGGTCATAAAACGCCTGCAAGAAAACACGCAAGCTCAGAGAGCACCAAGGAGCCCTCATTTCTATCCTGGGCTACAAATATTCCTTCTCTTTCTCCCTTCCTTCCTCCCTCCCTCCCTCCCTCCCACTCTTTCTCCCTCCCTTCCTCTCTCTCTCTCTCTCTTTTTCTCTTTCTTTCTTTCTCTCTCTCTCTCTCTCCCTTCCTTCCTTTCTCCCTCCCTCCCTCCCTCCCCCCCTTCTTCTTTGGTTCTAGCACTGAGGATGTTACCTAGTTAGGGTCATAAAACGCCTGCAAGAAAACACACAGGCTCAGAGAGCACCAAGGAGCCCTCATGTCAACCCTGAGCTATAAATGTTCTCTTTCTTTCTTTCTTTCTTTCTTTCTTTCTTTCTTTCTTTCTTTCTTTCTTTCTTTCTTTCTTTCTCTCTCTCTCTCTCTCTCTCTTTTTTTCCTTCCTTCCTCCCTCCCTCCCTTCTTTCCTTCCTTCCTTTCTCCTTCCCTCCCTCCCTCCCTCCCTTCTTCTTTGGTTCTAGCACTGATGATGTTACCTAGTTGGTAATGCCTAGTAATGAAACGCCTGTAAGAAAACACACAAGCTCAGAGAGCACCAAGGAGCCCTCATGTCAACCCTGAGCTACAAATATTCTCCTCTATTAGACTCCTACATAAACAACGTCCTGCAAACCACTGTGTAATTGGCGAAGAAACCGTCCCCTTTGTTGGCTCACAATAAGGCAAAAAGGAAAAGAAGCCACTGAACTCATATCACTTTGGGATATATTGTTTTTCAATAGCAAGCAGCTCTGTTCTTGAATTCTTGGGAAAGACACCCCCCCCCCAATCTTTTTCTTCTCAATAAATCTTGTTTAAACAGAATCCGTGGGAAACTCGCTTGGAAGAAGAAGGATTATTTTCCGTTTGAATAGCAGACTAACCACGGCTCACTTGGGCAGTAGATGGGCAATGCTAGCTTTTAGCCCTAAAACACAGACTGACATTTTCAGGTGCAACAGAAGATATTGCTCTGTTACGGGATTCAACTCCCGGTGTGGATGAACGTAGCAGGAAGGAAGCCCCCTTACTCCCTTATGCCCTAAGCAGCCGAAGGCCTAAGCTGGCCCTGTCAGACAAAAATTACAGGGTAAGGAGTATAATCAAATCCTTGTTCCTTTGCTTCCCCCCTTAATGCATGCCGAAATCTCCACTGACCACATAGTAAAACATGTTACGATGCTGCTTTTCTTTTCTTTTTTTTTTTTCTTTTCTCGTGGCGCTGAAGAAAAAAAAAAAAAGAAAGAAAACACCAAAAAGGCCACTAGGTTATTTGCACGAACATTGGAATTAGATGCAGCTGATGGAGTCAATAAATATTATGCCTTGAACTTGCATCCGTGAAGTCCCGAGGATACCGCGTGTGTAGGCAGGCATGATGGATTTCCCTAAGGAAGTGTCCAGTTCTCTGGTGAGACGCCGTTATTACCTTGTCGTGTTTACAAATGTTCCCTGACACCAGGCGAAACTTACTAGCGATAGAATAATGCGACCCATTTTTTTTTTTAAATAAAAAAAATAAAACTTGAGGTTCCATACAATGGTCACCTTCAAATAAACATATTTAAGTTGTTGTCCTTGTGGTATAATGTCTCGTAGTGCAGCTGTAAATCAGGACCGATCGGGGCGGATTTGGTGTGTGCTTTAATAATAATAATAAAAAAAGCTAACAAACAAGCTTTAATCATGGAATGGAAAGAGAGAGAGAGAGAGAGAGAGAAAGAAAAACCAGAATGGGAGTAAAGCCATATTTCCAATATTCAAAAGGCACAGAGAGGCCATTGAATATGTAAACCATTTAAATTTCTATAAATGTGCACTTCAATGTCCATAGATTTCCTATTTCAATCATTCTCCCTCCATCCCCTGATTTATTTATTTTTTTAAAAAACCAGAGCTACACAGGGAACTTGGAAAGGTTTCCAGGAGTTTCCAGTGTAAACTAAGGAACGGGGAGATATTTCAAGATAAAAGCGGAAAGGGAAGGAAAGCACTGGGAAAGACGGTTTAAAGCAGGGGTCCTCAAACTTTTTAAACAGGGGGCCAATTCACAGTCCCTCAGGCTGTGGGGAGGGGGGGCGGACCGGCTGGGTGGGCGTGACTAGGTGGTCATGTGACTGGGTGGGCATGGCCAATTTAGCAGTCCATTAAACAATACACACCAATTAAACTCTATTTTTTTATGCTCCTGGAGGTGGAAAGGTGGTTAGTGAAGGGATGTGGCTGCCTTGGTGTGTGTGTGTGAGGGACTTCTCTGTGTGTGTATATGTCTCCTTCCCTCCCTCTCTGGAGGCTGAGGAGACCAAAAACGGGTCTGTTTTTTGCCTCCCGAGGCCTCCAGAAAGTGGGTGGGGGCTGGCGGATAGGTGGGGCGATGTGGGCAGGACAGCCTCGTGGTCCCACACGGGCCAGATTAATGGCTTCAGTGGGCCATCTGTATCTGGCCCGCGGGCCATAGTTTGAGGATCCCTGATTTAAAGGGAAGAAAAGAGGTAAAATTGTTCTTACATTAGGAATGCATGAGCTTGTAAGAGAGGCAGTTTATGGAAAGAATCCATATTTAATGCAAGGACTTTCCATTTAAGGACCTTCCTTAAATTCCTTGAAGGATAAGACATCGCCAGCTTCCTGGTGAGACCATCTCTTCTCCGTAGCAAAACACCAAGGCTGCAATTTGTCTAGTGAAGAAGCAACACGATTAACAGAGTAGCAGAGTTAGGAGGAAGCTTGGAGGTCTTCTAGTACAACCCCCTGGTCAAGGAGACCCTATACTGTTTCAGACAAATGGTCGTCCAATCTCTTTAAAAAACCTCCAATGTTGGCGCACCCAAAACTTCTGAAGGGAAGCCATTCTACTGGCTGATTGCTCTCACTGCCAGGAGAAATTTCTCCTTAGTTCTAGGTTGCTTCCCTCCTTGATTAGTTTCCATCCATTGTTTCTTCTCTTACCTTCTGGTGCTTTGGAAAATAGATTGATCCCCTCTTTTTTGTGGCAGCCCCTCAAATATCGGAACACTGATTAGCTCGCCTGGATAACTTGGAGGGATGAAAGAAAATGTCATGACAAAAGCAGTTGGAAAAGCAAAAGATAGCCTCTTCTTGATTTGCTCAGAAGTAACCAAACACCGTTGTGAACTGCCTTTTAATTTGCAATGATCATGATGGTTGGTTGCAGTCAGCCAGATGTTTAGACTGGATTTGGCACTTATCGAGTCCTTCCCAAGAACTTGGGATAGGGAGATGTTGTTGTTTGATGGTGTTAAAGGTATAGTTGCAGGATGTAAGCTGTTCTGAGTGGAGCTGCCTTTTGCAACTGACCGATAGCGATATTGTCAATGCCGATGATGTTCACGATGGTCACAAAGCTTACATTTTGCAACCTCTTAACTTTGAATAGTCACTAAATGAGGCATTTGGTAAACGAGGACTACCTATCCTGTTTATTGATCCTCATCCTTTTCTGAGCCTGATGCATTGCCTCCCAAGGATTATGGTTAGGTACAAAGCAGGGGTGCTAATCAGCAGGTTCTGACAGGTTCTGGAGAACTGGTAGCGGAAAATTTGAGTAGTTCGGAGAACCGGCAAATACCACCTCTGGCTGGCCCCAGAGAGGGGTAGGAATGGGGATTTTGCAATATCCTTCCCCTGGAATGGGGTGGGAATGGGAATGTTGCAGTATCTTTCCCCTGCCACGCCCACCAAGCCACGCTCACAGAACCGGTAGTAAAAAACAAATGAATTCCCCCACTAGTACAAAGTAAAGCAAAGAGCTAGACAATGATTCAGATGGGCTCCGAGATTCTATTTCTCTGCTACCTGGATATCACAGTTCAGTAGGAGAGATCAATATAGCTCAAATTATGCCAGGTATATTTGGAACTCAAACCCAACTGGTCTTCCTGTGACATAATAATTCTCTCTTTAATCCAGTTAAGTATTTTTTTTTTTTTTAATTTTGATTTATATGCCGCCCTTCTCCGCAGACTCAGGGCGGCTTACAATGCATTAAGCAATATTGTGTGACCAGGAGCTAACAGTCTATTTTTTCAAGACTGAGCCATGCACTCATGTCATCGAACTGTCTTCTAGTCTATTGCTCTCTTAAACATGGCATGTTCACTGGCATCTGGGCATCTAAACATCTTCAAAAGAGAGAGAGAGAGAGCTGTCTACAATATGTGCCACTGTTTTATGTGTCCTCCCACTGGTCTTCACACTGCCCACCGGCCTCCTCTAGACCGCTCCACATTCTTGCATGATTAACAGCTCGGTCCAAACCTGCCCTGATCCAGCTGTTTCCTGCAGATGTTCAGAAACATGGCAGGAAGGGGGAGGCTCTTGTACGTTCCCCCCTGTTAAATACCCATAGAGTAAAATCGATGTTATAGCATCCCCTGGTCAAAAGTCTCGGAGAACTTTTGAACAATGTTCTATGAATGCATCGAACGTACTTGACTTCCCAGTATGTTTATTTTGTTCCATACCCCCAATTCTGTCCAAACATAACCACCTACTGGAACCCTCTAAGATGCATTTACATGACCCAAAGCCACAAATCACCCAAGACTAGGGTTCCCGGGCACCTGGTTTTGCCTCAACCTTTCATCTCGGAAGACAGATCTTGTCTTCTGCCTGTGCTATCTACGCTTGCCAGCCAAGTCATCTTCCTGACCTTCCATTTTATTATTTTTATTTTTATTTTTATTTTGGTATCCATGACGACATGACCGAACACATGTAATTAGCTCAATGATGTCGCAGGGCTGATTTTCTTTTATTTCTAAGGCCATGTGTGATTTGATATCTGCAAGCATGTTTATGATGCGCGCGAGGTTTAGCTGAAGTCTGCCAAGAGTTCTAGTGAAACAGATGGTGACCCCTGTTTGAACTTGCCCTCTGGTTCAATTATTCAGCTGTATTTAATTTTCCACCATGTGGCAACAGCTGTCATGTGGCGGCGAATCCTCTAGATGGCGCCGAAGACCACTTTTACAGCCCTGGGTTCCCAATCTCTGACACACAAACACAGACACACAAAATACACAGACCAACAAACATCCTTTAGTTTTTATATATATATATATATATATTAGCGATCAAACTTGTTTGCGGAAGTGGATTACCGAGTTTGATCCTTTGAACAATGGTCTCAGTTTAAGATCAGAGAAGAAAAGGGGACTTTATTTTTAAGTCAAAAAGTAGAGGAATAAGGAATGAAGCTCAAAAATATCTTGCATTTTAATGAGATGCTTGATAGATTTTTTTGTTTGTTTGTTTATTTGTTTCCTATTTGCCCGAAGAATTATTTTTGAAGCCTTTCCTTATTATGCACTTTGGAGCTTCGTCTGCAATAGTTTGTGTCTTTTCTTTTTGTAAAATAAATTTTATTCATAAACACTTTTTTTTTTTTGAAAAACAGTGCATTGTCAGGGTATACCATTTACAAATAAAAAAAGACCAAAAAAGAAGAGTGGTTTTAAACATTGACATACAAGCTAATAACAATAATAATGATATAGTAACAATAATAATAATATAACCAAAAAGCCTCATTTCTTAATGTTTTGAGCCTCGTTCCTAAATAATTTGTATTCACATTATTAGGAGTGTCTTTGCTAAGTTCAAGTAAAATATTGTTTTTCCTCAAACAAGGTATTACTTTTAGTTAGTAATAATTATTGACAATTGCCATGCAAAAATGGTTAATGCATCCTTAGAAGATATTAAATACGGATATAATACGGATGTAATACAGATATTAAAAAAAGATAAAGTTCATACAAAAACAAGGTTATGATTTTATGGCATAATATAGTAGCACCATTGGTAAGTTATAGCCTAAAAGACAATTAAAAAAAAAAATCAGCAGCTGTCCGATAATATTCAGTTTTTTAATTGTTTCATTCGTACAGCTGAATCTGAATATTCAGGATTTGGAGATAAAATGGGTATATATTTCATCAAAGTCCAGTTTTACCAAATCAGACTTTATTTTTCTACTGTTATTTTCTTTTTATGATGCCAAAATCACTGGTTCTAGCAAAAAAAAAAAAAAATCGTTTCAACTGGTGTGTTACCTATCAATGTTTTCCAAAGCAGGTGGTAACATTTTACCTTTCTCAAATGCCTATTTTTTAACAGGCGGTAAAAACATTTATTTTGAAAACAGAACAGCGGAGAAAAATATTGATTATTCTCAAGAACTTAAACCTGCTTTCATCTAACTGTTCACCTTAGGTGAGACAGCCGAAACAGGAACTTAACTCAAGCCTTGTATGAATTTTTCTTAAATCCAAAGGCTTCATTCTCTTTAAATGTAAAAAAAGAAATAATTTGGGAGTCACCTGTATTGAATGAAATTTTTAGCATTGGACAAAATAAATTCTCTTCCAGCATTTATTGTTTTGTTAAAGATTTAACAGATTAATCTGGCTGGCTTTTGAATCTTAGCTTTCTGAACATTTCAGTGTATTTCTCCATTTAAAAAACAAGAAAGACCGACTGTATATAAACCATACCAAATTGATTCAGAATGGAGTAAAGAAGAAGAGAAAAAAAAAAACAACACACCAGGTTTCGGTTGGAAATCGAAAGCAGGCAGATTTGTTGCAGAATGTAGAAAGAGCCACATTTACAAGCGATAATGTCTTATGCTAATGCCTCATTATCATTTCGGATAAAATTATTTATCTCCAAGATTTTGCATAAATACACAACATTATGGTTGCTGGGTAGATTTTTTTTTTTTTTTTTTAGGTTCCTTCCATTTCTCCCCCAATAATGGAAAAGGAATATTTTCCATGCATGGAAAAGTTTAAACCAATTGTTTGGTTTTTTTTTAATATCCCAATCCTCTAGATTAAGTTAAACTGGGGGCAAACTGAATGAACTTGGAGAATTATTGAGAATGCTGAATTTGGAAAAGGTGTGTTGAAGCTACATTATGGGTTCTGGGTGGCTATAGATCAGTAGTGGTGAACCTTTTATTCACCGAGTGCCGAACAGGTACGCACTTCATGTGCTTTCTGCATGCACATGCTATCTGCACTGACACGTGGCTCCCCCGTGCGCTGTGCACGCAACCATATCATCTGTGCATGCACACAGCTTTCACGGGCAACCCTGTGAAATGCACGTACAACTGCACCATCTGTTCATGCGCACAGCTTTCACGCTCCTTGTGCAATCACACCATCTGCACATGGTTTTTGTGTGCGCAATCCATGTGCGCGAACGCCATCTATGCATGTGTGCGCTGCGCGCAAGTACTCTCTCGTGCATGCGCAAATGTGCACGGATGTGCAGCAGAGCTCCAAAGACCAGCTGGTTCCCCTGAATTGCACACATGCATCCTGGAGGCTCGAACACCAGCTGCGGCATTCGCGCATGCATAGCTGCAGGTGAGTTGGGCAACAGTTCGCGTGCCCAGAAAGATGGCTCTTGTGTGCTACCTCGGGCACGCGTGCCATAGGCTCGCCATCATGGCTATAGATGAACGTATCTCCCCCCCACACACACACACATTTATATCAGATGTCCTGCTTAGATTTCATGTCTCATGATATAAGCAGTGGTGGGATTCACCCAGTTCGTACCTATTCGGGAGAACCGGTTGTTAACTTTCTAAGCAGTTCGGAGAACTGGTTGTTGGAAGAAATCTTATTTTGTTTTTTCCCCACTCTACAGGGCTAATCCTGTAAGGAAGGCAGGAAGGAAACATTCTGGTGTTGTTTCTAGCCTAATCTTTATTGCCCTCCTTACAGAAACTGCCTCACTGGTTAACCCTTATTACATTGTAACGGCTAAGGCGAAGCGCCCATCGACATGAGTGACGTTGAGTTGGCCATGCCCACACAGTCACATGACCAGCGAGCCACGCCTACCCAGCTGGTCATTAGGGCAGAGAACTGGTTGTTAAATTATTTGAATCCCACCACTGGATATAAGTGAAGTAGCATATAAGTCTCAGTGCTATTGCTATTGATGTGGATAGAATCCTAGAAATAGATTCGAATACTACGTAGTTATTAGTTATTATTAGTAACAAGCTAATAATAGTGTAACAAGATAATTAATATTTAATTATCTTTAAATATTCATTTAAAGATAACATACCTCAAGTGTAACAGCCACCTGAAAATTCTCTGCCCTTCAAAGTTTCTTCCACAAACTTTCTTAGACACATGTTACAATCATCCTTCATTTTCCATTTGGATCAGTATTGCAATTAGTGGCAGCTTATTCCCTCTTTGCCTATTAAATCTGTGGCACCGCTCAAAAGGTTTAAGGTAGCATATCATTTACTAATGCCAGCCATCACAAATATATCTAGCTTAATGCTACGTATTGATTTCTTTCCCTGTTTTCGAACCACGGAGACGTTTAAAGGTCCGTTTGTAATCAGAAAAGTTCCTTAGCTCTGACATTCATTTATAGACATAGAATTGTCATGCTTCCATGCAGATTCCATGAAAATCTGTGGCTTCATTGTGTTTTTCAATTTTCATCCAAAGCAACTGCATACACACAGCCACAGCCACATATACATATGCCTGGACTGTAAGTATGACTTGCATTTTATTTTATTTTATTTTTTAAAAAATATTTATTTATATCCCATCTTATTTTTACAAATAATTCAAGATGGCAAACATATCCAACACACTTTCCTCCTCCTATTTCCCATAACAACAACCTTGTGAGATGGGTTGACTGAGAGAAAGAGAGCGAGAGTGATTAACCAAAAAAATCACCCAACTGGCTTGCATGCCTAAGGTGGGACTAGAATTCAACATCTCCTGGTTTTTATGCTAGCACCTTAACCACTACACTAAACTGGCATTTAGGCACTAACACTAAACTTACATGAACTTATATGACTTGCAATATACATACATACATACATACAGATTACGTTCTGTACATATAGTCTGTATGAGGCAGCATAATGCATTCAATCCATTTCATTGTTTTACCCATTTAAAATATTTTAATATTTTTATTTTAAATATTAATATTAATAAATATTTAATATTTTGGACTAGATGGTCCAAGGGACAAGGTCCCTTCCAACTCTGTTAATCTGTTAAATATATGTTAAATCTCTCTCAATCTCTCTCCCTCTCCCTCTCTCTTAGTCAGTCAGTCAGTCTGTCTGTCTGTCTGTCTGTCTGTCTATCATCTATCTATCTATCTATCTATCTATCTATCTATCTATCTATCTATCTATCTATCCATTCATCATCTATCAGCCTGCCTGCCTCTCTCTCTCTCTGCCTACCTGTATATCCATCCTCTGTTTGTTTGTCTGTCTGTCTCTCTGCCTCTCTCCCTCTCTCTCTGCCTACCTCCTTGTTTATATATCCTTCCTTCCTTCCTTCCTTCCTTCCTTCCTTCCTTCCTTCCTTCCTTCCTTCCTTCCCTCTCTTCCTTCCCCTCCCTCCCTTCTTTTCCCCCTTCTCTTTCTCCTGAAGGTGGCAGTGAAAGAAAACGCATCCCATTCCTTCTTCAACACTGGCCAAAATCAAATGGGCCACCCCATCTTTTACCCCTGTCTCCTTATACCCTGGACCATCCCCAAGGAAAAAAAACAGATGCCCCAAAACCCAAGTGTAAGGGGGGGGGGGAAATGTGGCTTTCTTTTCCCAGCCTCCTGTTTCCCACCAGCAGATCCCCCCCACCCTTACCCCAGCTGCGAGCTTCCTAAATAAACGACTGGGCTGAACCACTTTGGGTCCCCCCCTGCCCCCCCATGCCTTTTTTCCAAGATAATTGAGTATCATAATGGTGGGAAGGAATCACGGCCGTCATTTGCTGCCTGTCAGATCTCAGAACTCATCTTCATGTCATCAGTCACCATTGAATCGGTGTGTCATTTTTTCCCAGCCTTCAGCACGGCTCGTTCACATTCCGTTCATTATCTCCAGCCCCGACCGAGCCCCCCCTCCTTCCTCCTCTTTCTCCCTCTTCAACCCCCCCCCCTCCACAACCCCTTAAATGCATCTTTGTGCGACTCTGAGTCGTCTGATTATGAATCGATGATCATGTGGTGTAAGAGAGATAGATGGCTTTTAGTTCCATCTTGTCTTCTCTAATTGTAAAATATTAGTTACATTAGACTGTGTCTTTTGATTAATGGAACTTATTTGGAGTGGCCTGTCCCAGCCCTCCCCCTTCTAAAGTCCTCCACTGACTTTTGAGAATTGAGTGATTTCACTTAAAGCAGACAAATAGGTTCTTTAGCAAGACGATAGCTAATATCAGGAGCAAAGGAGGCCGGGGAGACGGAGTTTCTCTGTGTGCGAATTTGGGGGGAAAGGGGGGGGAAGGAAGGATTCTTCTCTGATTAAACATACGGGCCATTTATGAATACATATGCATCCATGCTCATTTGCAAAATCCAGCAATTTTCTTCCCTGGCTAGGATAACAGGGGACCTACGCAGGGGTGGGTTTTACTTACTTACTTTACTACCGGTTCGCAACGGGGCCGCGTGAAGCTTCCGCGCATGCGCAGAAGCTTCTTGATGACATCAGAGTCGGTGGGTGGAGCCTCCCACCAGTTTTACTACCGGTTCTATAGAACCGGTCCGAACCGGGGGCAACGGCCACGAGGATTTCAAATGGAATTAATCCGAGAGAGATGAATTAAAAGTATCTTAGGGTGAAGATAGCCGGTGTGTTGATGCTTTGATGTACTGTCCATCAAATAGAGATGGACAGTATGTAGAGACACGCATACACACCCACACACCCACACACCCCTACTGATTTACACAAACACACAATGTTATCTCAAACTCCCTCTTATTATACTTTACACAGGATACGCCATCAACAAAATGCCTCTTTCCCTGTATCTCTGGCACTGTTTAAACATACGCCTTAGACTTGTCCTGTAATACAGAATTTATCTTATTTGGCACTATTTACTTAAACATGAGTCTTATGATAAAGTCCTTGCTGTACAATTGGAATGGCGTTGGGTAACACTCCTTTATTATAAGTAATCACGCTCTATCTTTCAGTGCAAATTCAAGGACATGTTCACTTTCAGGCTATCAGTTCAATTAGGAAAAGTCTATTTGCTGTCAATGTCTATATCTCATACCAAAAGAACGCACCAGTTCATAAACAAATCAAGGCTCTCTCTTCCCCCCCCCCACCCCAGCTTTCAACAGAACACATTAGAACGCCTTTGAATTATACACAAAGAATTCAAAACAACAACAGCGAAGCAAAATCTCAAATCTTTTGGTTTGGTTTGGTTTTATTTCCAACTTCCAGACTGAATTTGGACGGTTATTCTTTCATAGCAGTCATAATATTACGACTTTTGTCTTTTACTCTTAGCATTTGTTAAAAAAAAATATAAATGCATTTAGATATTATCTTTATTGGGGGTTTAAACTTGCATTGGATTCTATCTGTAGAGTTCCCAATAGAGTTGATGGTATTTCCCTTTGATGTTGGCAAAAATACTAAAACTTCTATTTTTTTAAAAAAAAACAAAATTAGGATCGCTTAGAATATACTGAATTAATTAGCCATGGTATCCAAACACTATCATCTTCATACCCATTCATTTACCCTTATGAAAGATATAGTGACTCTGTGAATGAGATGGGCCTTTCTTAAATATGACAAATGAAATAAGAAAGAAAGAAAGAAAGAAAGAAAGAAAGAAAGAAAGAAAGAAAGAAAGAAAGAAAGAAAGAAAGAAAGAGAAGGAAGGAAGAAAAGGATAGGAGGAAGGAAGGAAGGAAGGAAGGAAGGAAGGAAGGAAGGAAGGAAGGAAGGAAGGAAGGAAGGAAACTTCTGAGCTTGCTGTAGGACATTCTACAAGCAGGGATATCCAACCTTGGCAACTTTAAGATCTGTGAACTTCCAACTCTCAGAATTCCCCAGCCAATATGGCTGGCTGGGGAATTCTGGGAGTTGAAGTCCAGAAGACTTAAAGTTGCCAAGATTGGACACCCTTTTTCTATAGTGATAATTTTAATCTTCCAAAAGAGCTGCCTCTATTATATTTTACATATTATTTATTTGGCCAAGTGTGATTAGGCACACAAGGAATTTGTCTTCCTTGTCGTTCAGTGTACTCACAAAACAACAACAGCATCAAAATATAATGATACTAAATACTAAATACTAATAATACTAAATACTAAATACTAATAATACTAAATACTAAATAATAATAATACTAAAATAATACTAAATACTAATTATTGCTCATAATTACCAAATAAAGGAAAATTCAAGGGGATATAATAGGGGATAATTTCTGGCAATGATTACTTTTTTGTTTTTGATAATGTTCACACCCTTTCCTCCCATGCCTTCCCTTCAACATATTCAGCATTTTTCCCCCTGACTGTAATGTGTTTCAAATAGTGGGATTGCATTTTTTTTCAGGCAGCAAATTTCTCCTTTGTTATGCAAGAACCTCAATAAATGAAACTTTAATATAATTCTGTGTACAAAGCTATGCAGACATAAAAATCAACCATGCATAGAAACCACTGCTGTCTGGGAAGTTTGTTTTTTTAAATCTTATAAAAAATAAAACCCTTAGCGTTTTTTTAAAAAAAGAAACTCAAAAGTCTATCATCTTTTTAAAAGGAAAAACATAACTAACACTGTGAAATGGCAATTACTACACCCACCCTTATCCAAAGTTATTTTTAAAGACTGTTTCATCTTCTTTATCTGGGATAAATCAACACAATTCACCCCATTTTGGGGGAATCAGCATTGCAGTGTGCTTTTGACACAGGCAATCCTTAGCAAATCAAAACTCTCGTTTATCACCAAAACCTGCGTTCAATTTTAGAGTTAGAGGCTAGAATTGTTTGTGGAATGGATGGGTTACAATGGCTTGAAAGGCCTCGATCGTGGATGCTCAGACCTCTGACATCTGAATGGTTATTTTTTTTCCCCTAGGATCAGTCAACACCTTGAATCATAAACTCAAAGCAAGGGCTTGTGTAACAAGAGAGAGAGAGAGAGAGAGAGAGAGAGAGAGGGAGGGAGGGAGGGAGGGAGGGAGGGAGAGGGAGAGGGAGGGAGGGAGGGAGAGAGAGAGAGAGAGAGAGAGAGAGAGAGAGAGAGAGAGAGAGAGAGAGAGAGAGAGAGAGAGAGAACAATGGATGGATGGATAGATGGATGGATGGATGGACAGACGGACGTCTCACCCAAAATAACCAAAGTTGCTATGTTATGTGAATGCTGGCCTTAGGTCTTTCTTTGTTCTGATTTAAGCATGAAGCAGAAACTGAGGGTCATTCATGGATTCATTGGGTGTATAGGGCCACTAGAGGTGGAGCTCTCGCCTCACAATCAGGAGACTGTGAGTTCGATCCTAGGTAGAGGCAGATCTTTCTCTCTCTGGGCACAATGAGAATATATCTGCTGAATAAAACTCTGCATTGGCGACAGGAAAGGCATCTGGCTAGTAAACACTCACCTCCATTCAGTTGCCCCAACTCCACCCTGATGCGAGGGATTATGGGGTCATTATAAGAAAAAAAAATTGGGGGTGTAGGGCCACCCAACTCAAACAGTGTAACTCTAGGCAATGTACAACCAAAACAAAACATAATAATAAAAAAAAAGTTAACCATACAATGTTGAAACAAACTTAAGAGTAGAGCATGCAAAATCAAACATGATAATTAAAAAGCAAAAACAGGATTCATCGTCTTATGAACCAGGATCAAAGGCATCACTGCCTACTAGTCGCTTGTATACAGTGGATGGAAGTTATGTCCTGATAGCTCCATGAAAACTATAATATATACGCATAAAACTAATTGTTTGATCTGCCCAAACAATGCTCAGAGAGGTGAAGTTAGGAGAAGACAAATATTTACTTACTTATTTATATGTAGTTGTGTGGCTGCAAAGAAGGCGATATGTAACTGAGAACCAATATATAATGGGATCTGATCATTCTTTCCTATTTTGCTTTGGTCTCGGTCTTCTGTTCAATTCTTGCTCCACTGTAACATAGTCAGAAAAAGGGAACACAAATGATGAGCAGACTAGATACCAAAACATCTGCAGGAAGATTGAAGGAAACCAAAGTTTGGTTTTGGAAAAAAAGACAGCTAAGAAGGCATATGATAGCCCTTTTCAAATACTTCTATGGAAAAGTTTAACCAGATTCCTGAATATAAGGAAGCAAACATTCAAAGCTACTTTGAAGGCCAATTTCTTGACCTCTTTTGAATTTCCTTTTAAACTTTGATCAATTTTCCAAAACTACCAAGAGCCTTGGTAGTACAGTGGTCTAAAGCACCCTGTTATTAAGACCAGCTGCCTTCAATTACTGCAGGTTCGAATCTCGCCAGGCTCAAGGTTGACTCAGCCTTCCATCCTTTCTAAGGTAGGTGAAATGAGGACCCAGTTTGTGGGGGCAATAAGCTGGCTTTGTATAAATATACAAAAGGATGAAGGCTATTGCTTAGCGCATTGTAAGCCGCCCTGAGTCTCCGGAGAAGGGCGGCATATAAATCAAATAATAATAAAAAAAAACATGGTGGCACTTCTTTTCTTTTTATAGAGACAAGGATGGGTTTTTTTTTTAAAGGGATTATTGCTTACCAAAATATATATCAATTCTATGAAAGCAGAGCTGACATGTATTCTGGTAGAGTCCGTAAACTCTAAGTACCTTTTAGGTCATCTTTATTTATTTTATTTGTCAACAAGTACAAGGAAACAAGTAACAGTATAGACATAGACATGGACACATGAAAAAAAATTGGCACAAATAAAAGGATGTAAATAGGCAAAACATAGCCATAAACACATAGAATGATTACATATAAATGGGGACAGTAGGACAGAGATGGTAGGCACGCTGGTGCGCTTATGCATGGCCCCTTTACGGACCTCTTAAGAAACATGTAAGGTCCACGGTAGACAGTTTAAGGTAAAAGGTATGGGGGTTAGAGAGACTAACAACAGGATCAGGTAGAGTGTTCCAGACGTTTACTATTCTATTGCAGAAGTCATATTTCCTACAATCAAGATTAGAGCGAATTACATTGAGTTTGAATCTATTGATAGCCCTTGTGTTATTACGGTTGAAATTAAAGTACTCATTTACAGTAGGACATTATGGTAAATAATCTTGTGTACTAAGCTTAGGTTGGAACGTAGACGGCGTAATTCAAGCCTAAAATTTCAAGCCTGGTGGGATAGGGAATTTTATTTCGAGCAGAGGATTTGAGTACTCTTCTAGTAAAATATCTCTGTAAAATATCATGCAGGGTTGGATTAAGCATTGATCCCTCATTCCTGTTGGAGGCAGAATTGGGAGGCCCACCTCTTCTTATGTTAATGACATCTTTTGATTAACAAGAACTTTGGAACAGTTTATGGCTGGGGAACCAATGTATGTCCTGCTGTTCAAAATCCATGCCATGGAATCCTATGGAGGACCACTTAACATGTCCTCCAACTCTTAGCGTCCCACTGTTGATGACCAATTGGAGAGTTGCTCAGTGGAAGAGGAGGGTGCAACTGAAAGGAAGTGAAACCAGGGGTGGTATTCACTTATCTTCACTACCGGTTCGGAAATGTGAGCGTGCACTTTCTGCGCATGCACAGTGTCAAAAACGGGACGTGATTACATCTGGGAGAGTGGGTGGAGCCTCCCGCAGCCGCCGCTACCGATTCGCCCGATCCGGATAGTACTGTCTTGAGTACCACCACTGAGTGAAACCCACGGCCTGGGAGAATCAACAAAAGCGATTCCTGTTCACTAGCCTATTGCTCTTACTTAAAAGAGGCCATAATTTGGGATGGTTGCACACTCAATCATATGTAAGGCTTCAGAATGCGCAGGCTTTTTTTTTTTTTTTTTTTGAGGCCAGATGGTGCCGTGTGCTTTACTGCTTATTCCTTCTGCGGCTTCTCATATGCACGGCTGATGTGCATCCTGAATTCTTTGTGTCTTGCTAAAATCTCTAATCTAAAACAGGCAATCAAGCACAGAGACGGCGATTCAGAAAGCACAGCCGTAGCTTTTAAAGAAAGAGGTGGAAGGGAGGGTGGGTGGAAGGAGGTGAACAAATCAGCAGTTAAGAAGCAGATGTTTGCTGGGGAAAAAAACAAAACAAAACAAAACGCAGAGGTTA
Organism: Pituophis catenifer annectens; assembly: GCF_029215685.1. Lineage (NCBI taxonomy): Eukaryota > Metazoa > Chordata > Lepidosauria > Squamata > Colubridae > Pituophis > Pituophis catenifer. The sequence goes on along the minus strand of NW_027256893.1, from coordinate 17,119,770 downwards.
TCAGAAATAGCAAAATTGGGACAAATATATACAATTAGGCAACCTCACATATTTCTGTCCCAGACAAGGTGACTATTGATTGAAGATTCCTGAGTAATCTTCTGGAACAAGATCGTACAGACGGAGATGCCCAAGGAGAGACACAAGTACGCAGGCGTACACGTAGGCAAACACAATTTGAAAAGAGATTCCTTTTCATACTTTTTATATTGCTTTACTCAGGAAACATATTACACCGTCGGGCGGCTACACAATTTCAGCCTCGGTTCCTTTTTATTTATTTATTTGTTTATTTGGCATTGATATCCATTTGGAAGCAAGGCCACCTTCGGAGCGCAATTGCCTTGACGGAGAGGAAGGAAGGGACCAGGGGAAAAAACAAACAAATAAATAAAAGAGTCGTTATAAAAATTCTCCATCTCTCTCTCCATTTCTCTCTCCATCTCCCTCTCCCCCCCCTCTCTCACTCACTTTCTCTTTTCCCTCCTTCCCCATTTTTTTTAAACGATCTTTGCTTTCTTTACATATTTTTTATTTTATTCCATAGCTGGCATTTCTGCTTCTGAAAGCATCTGAAAGTCATTAGAGATTCTCCAGTCTATCAGGTGCTGATATAAAAGAGCTGAGCAGGATTCGAAGCAAGACATGGGGCATTTTTCTCCTATGGTGTGTATGAGTATGGGTGTGCGCATCACTGAAGAGCAAATCCAAAACATTCGGCAAATGAATGATATTAGCAACACCGATAATAATGTGAAAAGCCTGCTTCTTTTCCTTTCCCCCCCCCTCCCTCCTCTCCTGAGCACTCGCTTCCTCCCTCGTTTCTAAGAGAATGGCTTTGCCGGCGGACGTGGGTGAAACAGTTTTACTCACAGATGGTAGTTCTGGCATCAGATGGAATTTATATAACAGTAATTCTGATACTCTGCCAAAATACTACTGAAAACACCAGGGAGATAGTACGAGGCAAGTCATGTGGCTTTGCCAAGCTTGTTGTGGGAAGGTTTCTTTCTTTCTTTCTTTTTTCTTTTTTGGAGTAGGGGGAGGGGGGTTGTAGGGAGGAGGAGGAGGAGGAGGGAGAGGAAAAAAATCCCTTTCACATTCTCCTTTTTTTTTTTTTTTTTTTGGTATGTTATGGTTTTAGCCTAAAGGGCCAGAAATGGCACTCAACTTTGCGATAAGCAAAAAATTGTCTCTCTCTGTCTCTCTTATAAGAGAGCTTCCCAGATGTTGAAGCTGCTGGCAGGAGATGGGGAAGAGGCAGAAGTGCCCTTACATGGCTTCTGAGGGTATCTCTGGCTTTACATGGATGAATGATGAGAAGGTTCAAAGATGGCGGCTGTAGTGTTTTCAAAGGAGAATGTTTTCCAGGGTACTAGGCTAAGTTCATTGACCTCTTCTGGCACAAGTCAATGAGGACTGATTTTTTACATCATCATCATCATCATCATGATTATTATGATTATTATGATTATTATGATTATTTAATCTTCAATTCATTTCACTGTCTGGGACTGGTAAAAACTTAACAGTTCAAGTCCTAACCAAGAACCTAAGAGCTATTAAGGTAACATCTGAGTATATAGGCAGTTCTGAGTAAGAGGTTTTTTTTTTGTTTTTTTTTTTTGCAAAGTCAGAATATTCAGGTCTGATAAGTTCAAAATTTCCATGTATCTAGGCAGCCCTTGGGGTATTGCTCCAAGGACTTCTTTTACTATTGGTATATCCATTGATTTCTTCCTCCACAGTCGCTGAACTTCAATTTGCAGATCACAGTATTTCATTGTTTTTTTTCCTAGTTGTTTCTCTTCAATTCATGTTTCATTAGGTATTATTATTATTATTATTATTATTATTATTATTATTATTATTATTTATCTCTTTTAGTCATTAAACATGAAACTCAGTCAACTGATCATTTAAAAATGTGACACAAATACCATTGACTGGTGCTAATGGTTAATATGGATTGCTGCCAGCATCCTAGGTATCAACCAAGTATCTTCTTAAAATATATGATATTCCAAGTAGCACAGTTTTTTGAAGTTCCGCTGGTGTTATTGCAGGAAGCTGCAATTTCTTGATGTGTTTTGTAAAATTCTTGGACATGGTACCAAGTGCCCCGGTGACAATGGGTATCACTGTTACGTGTTTCATCCATAATTGCGCACTTTCGATGGCCAGGTCGTGATATTTTGTGATGATGATGATGATGATGATGATGATGATGATGATGATGATGATCATCATCATCATCATCATCATCATCATCATCATCATCATCATTATCATTATGTGCACAACAATGTGAAATCACAGTTGCCAATTCCGTTAGTTGGCGTTAGTCTCCATATGCATTGAACTTTTCCTAAGAACCTGGTATTCCCAATATTATTATATCTTACAGCCTTCAGGCCACAGACCAGCACCAATACAGTGTTTCTTGACCAGCCTGTAGTAGAGATGCGTAGGTAGATCTCCTCAAAAACCAAAACATTGGATCTCGTCTCCATGTTGTATTATACTAAAGAGGAAGAGCGAAAGGCTTCAGACTTGAGGTGCCCCACACTATAGGAACTTTGACCTTGACCTCTCACCCTTCACCCACACCAACTGGGACTTGGCAGAGAGAAAGGAGGAGAAGCATTGTCTCGGCCTCTCAATATCCAAGGGCATCGTTCATTCCCGCAAGTCAAAATCACTCCTTGCTTTTCTTCAAAGGTCTTTTCATTCAGGCAAGGCAGATGTGGGCAACTTATTTGAAGGTTTCGTGTAACCTTCAGCCTTATTGCAAATGTCATTGGCAGGCAATTGGTGCAGAATAGCTAGGCAAAGAAAGGGCTGTTCCTTCTACTAGAGCAAATGGAATGAATTTAGGACACAATCAGTGGAGCCATCTTGGAGCTGAGACTCCAGATTCAATATTGCCTACAACCTTTTCTGAGAAATGGTTTATGGCACGGGAAAATATTCCAAAATCATTTGAAGAGAAACACATAGCCATATTATATGCTGTTACAACAAAACTTCTCCACTTGCCATTTCTTTGGGTTCTTCCAATGCGCCATAAAATCAGGGTCCGATCAGGTTTGAACTGAATACAGAATAAGGGAGTTGGAAGAGATCTTAGATGTCTTGAAGTCCAATTCTATGCTCGAGTAGGAGACCCTGTACCATTCTGACAAATGGTTGTCCAATGCCTTTCTGAAAACCTCAGTGATAGAACACCCAAAAGTTCCAGAGATAATCCACCAATTTGACTGGTTAATTGTTCTCACGGTCAGGAAATTTCTCTTTAATTCTAGGTTGGCTCTTTTCTTGATGAGTTTCCACCCGTTGCTTCTTGTCCTGCCCTCAGGTGCTTTGGAGAACGGGTCTATCCCCTCCTACATGTGACAGCACTCAAATATTGGAAGACTGCTCTCATGTCACCCCCAGCCCTTCCCTTTGTTAAACAAATTTAGTTCTGAAATGGATCTTTCTGTTTGCTATGCTGTGTCTACAAGAAAGCCTTTCCGGCTACGTTCCCGAGATGAGAAGAAGCAGTGAAGCATTATGAAGGTTTTATATTTTAAAATAGTTCAAATACGGCATGTTCTCTCTCTCTCTTTCTCCCCCTCCCTCCCTCCCTCCCTCCCTCCCTCCCTCTGTTAATCTAAGGGTAATTCTCAACATCTCCACCACATTTCGTTAAATGTTAAAAACCAGAATGAAGCTGCTTATTTGTTCTTCCCGTCCTTCTACCTGTGTTGTAAGAACCATTTCAACCATCCAGGAGACAGTGTTCCAATATCTCAGGGGTTCCCCCAAAGAAGAGGGAGTCAAGCTATTCTCCAAAGCACCTTAGGGTAGAACAAGAAGCAATGGGTGGAAACTAATCAAGGAGAGAAGCAACTTAGAACTAAGGAGAAATTTCCTGACAGTTAGAACAATTATTCAGTGGAATAATTGTGAATGCTCCAACACTGGAAGTGTTTAAGAAGATATTGGATAACCATTTGTCTGAAGTGGTGTAGGCTTTCCTACCTAAGCAGGGGGTTGGACTAGAAAACCTCCAAGGTCCCTTGCAACCTGTTATTCTAGTCTAGTCTAGTCTAGTCTAGTCTAGTCTAGTCTAGTCTAGTCTAGTCTAGTCTAGTCTAGTCTAGTCTAGTCTAATCTAGTCCTATTCTATTCTATTCTATTCTATTCTATTCTATTCTATTCTATTCTATTCTATTCTATTCTATTCTATTCTATTCTATTTCCTCAGACGCAAAAGTTACTCTTTTTGCTCTAGTTTGGCCAATAGAACTTTATAGAATATTGTTATTGAGTGAGCAGGATTTTTTTAACACCTCTTTGGTTATCCCTGGGAAACGTTCTCATCCTAAAAGCTCCTGAAAACTTTCATTATGGGAACGCAGTCAGTAGGAGCCATTTCAATGGGTCTACCAATAGGGGAGAGGGCTTAATCCCTCCTCCCCCTTTTGAAATGTATATTGTGAGACTCATAAAGCAGAATAGCTTCATCAAAGCCATTATTGTATATTGGACAAATGCATTTATTCAGCATTTTCCACCATCCATATTATTATGTTCCTGCTTTAGGGCCATTCTGGACTACTGGGTAATATATACAGTATTTGAGAATATTTGCTGCGCAGAATAAAAATATGCCAGAAGTTTATTGAAGAGAGGGGTGGGAAATCTAAATGCACAGCAGTAGTCACTAGGCATGTTATCGCTTGTTGTAATGTGGTGCCAGATTTGGAAAACGGGAACAGTTCCCAAAGACCTTCTTATTTACCATTATGCTTTTGAACTTCATCCCTGGCTTTGGGACACGGAATCACAGGTAGAAGTATCGATGTTCCCCTCACAAATGATAGGAAGTTGAGGAAAGGGTTGACCTACAAGGTGAATAAGTCATCCAAAATGTCTTGTTTAACTCCTTTTCTATGTACTGATCTCACCCTGTGAATTCCTCTATTGCGTATTTATTTCTTTTTGTTATTCCTTCAGATGGGCTAGCTAGACAGTTACAGATCTGTCTTGAAGATTTCTGTGAAACATTTGGTAATGAGTGCGTAACGGCTTACATTTCCCTTCTACCTCATACAGTCAGATTATTGATTTTGTTCTCACAGTTTGGAATTCTTATAGGAGAACCCATTTGTTGGTGTTTCCCTTCTAAAATTTCTTCAGGAACAGATGTACTAAATACATCTAGTACATCTAGATGTACTAGATGATGATGATGATGATATCTATTCATTCATGTCCATCTCTTAGTGATTCCATGGGCCAGGTCTCTCCACATCATCTGTGGTGACCTGATAGCAGTGTTCCAATATCTCAGGGGCTGCCACAAAGAAGAGGGAGTCCAACTATTCTCCAAAGCACCTGAGGGCAGGACAAGAAGCAATGGATGGAAACTAATCAAGGAGAGAAGCAACTTAGAACTAAGGAGAAATTTCCTGACAGTGAGAACAATTAATCAGTAGAACAACTTGCCTCCAGAGGTAGTGAATGCTCCAACACTGGAAGTTTTTTAGAAGAGATTGGATAACCATTTTCCTGAAATGGTGTAGGGTTTCCTGCCTAGGCAAGGGGTTGCACGAGAAGACCTCCAAGGTCCTTTCCAATTCTGTTATTCTATTCTATTCTATTCTATTCTATTCTATTCTATTCTATTCTATTCTATTCTATTCTATTCTATTCTATTCTATTCTATTCTATTCTAGTTGCTTTAAGTTTTTCTATGTTCTGGCTGGTGTCAGCTTTGAGGGTATTCTTTCTAATTTAGTTTATTGTCACTTCCTCAACTGTGCTGTTGATCAGATGTGTGGCTTCGTTCAGTGCCAGAATTCTCAACTGCATCCATGCTACTTGAAAAATTCTCTGCATTGAAATCCTCACCTCTAAAAAGCATGAGGAAAACTGGTTGATAGCATAGATGTTTTGTTCAAGTGATCTGTGCTGTTATAGGAACTTCCATTTGAGTTTCTGAAGTCACCTTACCTTGTGCCAAATCACTACTTAGCCATGTTTGATGCTTTTTTAGAAATGGGTAACCTGGTGCCTCCTAGCTATTTGTGACGATACATCCCACAGCTCTTTGCCTTGGGCAAATCACATTGATTTATGTGAACTTCAAAACATCTGGAAAGCAAATTGTGACTGAATGTTTTCCTTCTGGGACGAAACTTCCAAATAATTTTGAGTACTGCCAAAAAAGTCCTGATAATAACTAGAAGAAGAAAGAAAGAAAGAAAGAAAGAAAGAAAGAAAGAAAGAAAGAAAGAAAGAAAGAAAGAAAGAAAGAAAGAAAGAAAGAAAGAAACCTAGGGGGTAAATTTTGCATTTGTCCGCACGTTTCTAATTTATTTATTTTCTGGTTTACATTGTATTGAAAAGAAATACTGCTGCAAGAATAACCTACGCAAAAAATTGGAAGCAAGAAAAAATACCAAGTGAAACAGAAGTAATAGGGAAAATTTCAGAATGCGCTGAAATGGATAGGTTAACCAAAGAATTACAAGAAAGAGAAGAATCAGACTATTATAAAATATGGAATAATTGGTATAATTGGTTAAAAATCAGAAATATACAAAAAATATAGGGGAAATATTACCGATTTAAATATATATAAATAATAAAAAATGTTATTAGATTAAGGAGAGGTGAAGGAATATATCATAAGTAGAATTGTAAAACGTCACTCTGAAAAAATGCTTAAGAAGAAATTACACTCTTTTTGTGTATATGTTGTATAAATGGTTGTTGTGTATATGTTACGTATGTCTTTTTTTAATATTTATATTCAATAAAAACTACTTTTACATAAGAAAAGAAATAGATATCCTCTGGGCTTTGATTTATTGCCCCTTTGATAGCTTTTAATGCTTACGGCAGGACAATCCTTATTTCTTGGGTCTTTCTCTGAATCTTAGCATCAATGAATGTTTGCAAGTGTGATACGTTTTCTATTTGCATCTGCTTGTGCAAATAACATCCACACAAATACACAAAACAATAAAACACAGCATAGCGGGATGAGCAGAAGGCTTTTTGAGTAATGGGCTATTGGCATTTTTTCTTTGAAATTACCGTTTCTTGCTGTTTTGGGAGCGAGCCATGATTTTGCTGCTATTAGTACACCCGTAACAATCTGGAATTAATTCCTCATTTCAGCCATATGACTGTTCTAATGGTCTTTTTTACACTTCTGAACAAACCCTACATATGTGCCTTTTAATATGACAAAGATTAGGGTTTTTTTTCCTGGTGTAATGGGATCTGGAATTTGGACCCAGACCAGGTATTCATTATAAAAAAGTCAGAATTAATTTACCTTGACCATGGAGATAAACCACCTTTAATGTTGATTACCTTTACTGTCTCTCATATGTAGGTAATTTAGAATTTAGAATAACAGAGTTGGAAGGGACCTTGGAGGTCTTCTAGTCCAACCCCCTGCTTAGGCAGGAAACCCTACACCACTTCAGACAAATGGTTATCCAACATCTTCTTAAAAACTTCCAGTGTTGGAGCATTCACAACTTCTGGAGGCAAGTTGTTCCACTGATATTTCTTTGTTGTGCGTTAAAATAATGGCTGCTTATTGATACGAATAAATTAGTAAGTATTAGAATTACAGGAGGTGATCTGTTGAGTCTCATGAAAAATTGGATGCAATTCAGAGATGGATGTATGCCCTCGATTATTTTCTCCTCCATGAAGAATTTTCTCAGGTAGACCATTATGGATTCTGAAGATTCCCAAGAATACAATGAATTCTTTCATCAAAAGAAAGATCCATTGGTATAAATAATAGATCATGTTGATCAGAATGAATTTCAATTAGTCATCTAGCTATCTAAAATAGACAGATGCAATTATACATCAGTTCATGGGTGGTCAGTGACTGATAGCAACATAATTTTGGCAACTTTCATTGTAAACTTCATATTAGAACTTCCCTGCTACTTAACTTTGTTGTTGTTGTTGTTAGTTGCGAAGTCGTGTCCAACCCATCACAATCCCATGGACAATGTTCCTCCAGGCCTTCCTGTCCTCTACCATCCTCTTAAATCCATTTAAGCTCATGCCAACTGCTTCAGTGACTCCATCCAGCCACCTCATTCTCTGCTGTCCCATTCTTCTTTTGTCTTCAATTGTTCCCAGCATTAGGCTCTTCTCCAGTGAGTCCTTCCTTCTCATTAGGTAGCCAAAGTATTTGAGTTTCATCTTCAGGATCGGGCCTTCTAAAGAGCAGTCAGGGTTGATCTCCTCTAGGACTGACCAGTTTGATCGCCTTGCAGTCCAAGGGACTCACAGGAGTCTTCTCCAGCACCAGAGTTCAAAGGCCTCAATTCTTTGGCGCTCAGACTTTCTTATGGTCCAACTTTCACAACCATACATTGCAACTGGGAAAACCATAGCCTTGACTATACACACTTTTGTTGGCAGGGTGATGTCTCTGCTTTTTAATATGCTGTCTAGATTTGCCATGGCTTTCCTCCCCAGGAGCAAGCGTCTTTTAATTTCTTGGCTGTAGTCCCCATCTTGGAGCCCAGGAAAATAAAATCTCTCACTACTTAACTAGTAGTCATCAAATCATTTATGTAACTATAGTTGTAACAGCCTCTTTCTGACTCTTTATAAAAAATGGTCTTTCTATCTATCTGTCTGTCTGTCTGCCTTCCTGTCTATCTATGAGATGATGGATGGATGAATGAATGAATGGATGAAGATAGATTAAATAGATAAATATGAACTCCCTAATTATTTGGTTGTGCAGAATCAAGGACCTGAAATCTGCAAAGGGAACAATCTCGTATTCAAGAGTAGATAGGAAGAACTTAAGTCTTAAATACATTCTATATGCATTGTGAGTTCAATAATGCTGCCACTAAGAAAACATCAGATTATCACCTTAGATGTCTTTGGTATGTAAGTTTGAGACCTATACTTGTCTTAGTTCTGTTTAGCATCAGCACAAAGAGGCATGTTCTTTTTTCATGGCATCCATAATCTATGGATTATTGCACACATTATTTTGTCTAAAATGTCATATTTTTTTTTGCAAATCTTTTCTTGTAATCATATTTAAATCTGTAGTTCTGAGCTTCAAAATTCTGTCTCTGCTAGGATGAGTTTCTTACAAGCGTACAGCAATTGGAACTTCATCTTCAGACTGTGCCATTCTTAAATGTGATGCAATTTTGGGCTCAAAGAAAAGTATCAAATTATGTTTAAAAAGTGTGTGCATGTAAATAGATATTTAAATATGGATCACTGATCACTGATAAAAGCTGAAAGCAGGGATATTATTTACGTACCTCTTCGGTACATTCCCTGTGATGCTTAATTGCATTCACAAACCAGGGCAGATGAGACCTTCTTGAAATGATCAAAGGAATGTTTTTTTTTCTGAATTTATTTCTGAAGCAATCCACCTAAAATGGAAAAAGATGAATGAAATTGCTTTGAAAGGGCTATGACCGAATGTGTCAAGTAAACAGCCATGACTTCTTGCTAGGATGTGGAATTGTTGGGGAAGGGTCTTTCTTTAAAACAGAAACTCCATTTTGGAAAGAGAGTTGGGCAAGGGCATGCCTTCCGTGCACGCGCTTTGCACATCCGTGCACCTTCCTTGCATGTGCCCGATCTTGAAAAGGTGGCAAATAGGATGGCATTACACCAGGGCGGGTGGGCAGGTAGGCGGGCTCACTGCTATAGGTTCGCCCAAACTGGTATGAATCGGTACAAACCGGCTGAATAGCACCTCTGCTTCTCATGTTTGCGTAGTCCCCTGATGCTTGGACTTTCTGTAGACTCATAATCTACTGCTGATTTCCCTTCCAGCAGGGGTCCCTAACTCTCGGTCCATGGAATGGTACCAGTCCATGGCATGCCAGAAACCGGACCACACAAACAAGCGAAGCTCTACCCTCGTGATGTAGGCAGCACGCGACACCACACACAGCCCTCGGGTCCCCAGAAAGACCTCTCTCCACGGAACCAGTCCCTGGTGCCCAAAAGGTTGTGGGGATGCTGCCTTACAGTCTCTTCCAAATGGCTGGAACATAACATCCTAGCTACTCTATATGTGATCTACTACGTCTTGAAAAATAGGAGCCCACAGCTCCCCAACTACCATCTGATAAAAATGGTATAAATTACTTGCCTCCTTATCTATGCCTGGTTATTTTAAGATCTTGCAGCCCACAACCAGTTTTGAGCAGTAATTAATGGCCGGTGTTACCCAGGAGAAATGGGCACTCTGCTCTGGCCCCTAGTTACGAGACAATTGCAGATTGTTGTTATCTTCCATAACACAGAAGATCTCCAGGAATATTTTTTTTTTTTATCCCCTTTTCTTGTGCGAACTGGTGCTTCAACAACGCACCACACTTCTATCGCTCTTCTACTTTTTGACCCTCACTGCGTATACATATCTATATATTATTCATACCGGATTAAAAATTGATGTGCTCTTTACCGCTGTGGCAGAGCACAGTGACAATACAAATTAAGTTATTGTGTACTTAACTTTTCACAATGTGAAATTTGATGGCCCCCCAAAAAATTGGGGATAGGAAAAAAAAAACAACAACAACCGAGTGGAGAGTTAATGCTTTCCTGCTCATTTAAGACAGTCAAATTAATCAGCAACAACTGCCATACATTTGTGCAGACAGTTGTCTTCGGATGCCTTTGTAACGTGGGTGGGGGAATGTGAAATTACCAATGCTGAAGTCTTAAGGATACTTCTTGGGAAAATATGGGGCTCAATTCCAAGTAGAGGTGCAAAGGAAAACATTTAGGGTTATGATAAAGTACTGCTTAGTTATCTGACCCTCCCACTTCCCCCCCAAAAAAACTTCTGGGTAAATGCTTAACAAATTACAGCTAATCTGGAATAATGTTTGCTCTTGATTAAGCCTGCTCACTCAATGGTAGTCACTGGCATCAATTAGCTAGATCTAGAAGGCTGGAAATAAATATTGAAAAATACAAATAGAAAACAAAAATTGCTTTTTAGAGCAGGCCACCAAAAGAGGGTCGGGTAAATTTTTAATCCATAGTGGAACTTTATTTGCACTTTGTTTATTAAGTTGCTGAGTCGTGCATTTTGGATGAGTTGTAGACGTAGAAGTTTATTTTAATTTCTAAGCCTATTCCAAGACTGAAAACATCTCCAAAATAACCACAACATCAGATGAGTCCAATTGGATCAGCCCCCACCCCCCAACTACAAAAACTAGATATATTAATACTACAGTTCAGATGTAGTGAAGGATGGGAGGGAATTTGAGAGCCTTGGTGGCACAGCAGACTAAAGTGCTGTTAAGTAACACCAGCTGCCTGCAATTACTGCAAGTTCAAATCTCACCAGGCTCAAGGTTGACTCAGCCTTCCATCCAACTGTTTATGATGTTACTTTCCCCATGTTCTTTTGAAACTATATTTGTATTTTGGTCTGTGACCGCAAATAAAAGTCATTATTATTATTTCACTTTATTATGATATAACCTTCATAACCATACTCAACTTTAATAATGAGAAAACTGTAATTCGGTGAAAAATGAATTAACATATGAATGAAAGCAGATGAAATGGAAATGAATCAGAAATAGACAACTTCTTATCCTAAAGCCAAGAGATCAATCAATCAATCAAAACGGAGCTGGAAGGGACCTTCAAGGTCTTCTAGTCCAACCCCCTTCTCAAGCAGGAGACCCTGTACCATTTCAGACAAGTGACTGTCCAGTCTCTTCTTAAAAACCTTCAGTGATTCAGCACCCACAACTTTTGATGACAAGCTGTTCCACTAGTTATTTGTTCTGTTAGGAAGCTTCTCCTTAATTCCAGGTTGGTTCTCCCCTTGATTAGTTTCCATCCATCAAGATATCACCTTTGGAAAGAGTAAAAAATGGTGTATGGTTGCATAAGCTTGGCAAGCCATAGTTTAACATGGAGTTGTTCCCTGTCTGTTTTGGAGATGGACATGCAGTTCACAAAAGGCACTAATTCTTCCTTTTTCAAGAAAATTCCATCCATGGAACAATTTCATCTAGGAAGAACTTTTATAACCTTTATAACGGCTTGCCTTCAGAAGTTGGGGATGCTCCATCACTGGAGGCTTTTAAGAAGAGGCTGGACAGTCACTTGTCTGAAATGATATACGTAGGGTGTCCTACCTGAGCGAAGGGTTGGACTAGAATATCTCCAAGGTCCCTTCTCTCTCTTATTTTGTTATGTTAAGCTCCAGCTTGCTAAGCTTATGTGTATCACCTTGAGCTCCTGAATGAAAAGACGGAATAGGAACAGTGGTGAGATTCTGCTGGTTTAACAACCGGTTCGGTGATCGCATATTTCAGTCGCTCATTGAGTCATTATTGAGTCTGTCATCTGCACCTCTATAACTGTCTGGTTTGGTTCTGCAACCCAACAAGATAGACACAGACTTCAGAGGGTAATTAGAACTGCAGAAAAAACAATGGCTACCAACCTGCCTTCCATTGAGGACCTGTATACTGCACGAGTCAAAAAGAGGGCTGTGAAAATATCTACAGACCCCCTCGCATCCTGGACATAAACTGTTTCAACTCCTACCCTCAAAACGACACTATAGAACACTGCACATCAAGACAACTAGACACAAGAACAGTTTTTTCCCGAACGCCATCACTCTGCTAAACAAATAATTCCCTCCACACTGTCAAACTATTTACTAAGTCTGCTTTACTATTAATCTTCTCATCATTCCCACCACCCATCTCCTTCCACTTATGACTGTATGGCTATAACTTTGTTGCTTGGATCCTTATGATTTATATTTATTGTTTCCTGATTATTTGTTCCCTATGACTATCATTAAGTATTGTACCTTATGATTCTTGACGAACGGATCTTTTCTTTTATGTACACTGAGAGCGTATGCACCAAGACAAATTCCTTTTGTGTCCAATCACACTTGGCCAATACAAAAAAAAAAAAAAGCTATTCTATTCATGTGAAGTTTTGATTAAACTAAACTTCCGTGTTAACTTCTGGGGACTAACACAGCTGAGGTGTGGCAATCCACTCTGCCGCACGAATCAGCTAAGAGGATAAGGTAAGTAAGGCACATAGGGGTGGGTGGGCGGGCCCAGCTGATCGTCGGAGCGAACCGGTTCACTCCCAGCTGATCGTCAGAGTTACCGGTACACACAAATCGGTCCGAACCGGCTGAATCCCACCACTGAATAGGAATCAAATAAATATAGAAGTGAGGAGGTTCATTCTTCTCTGTAACATAGTTGTGAAGGATATGCTTCCCTGCATCTGCGCAGAGAGCCCAAGAAGGAACAAAGGCAGATAACTCTTCCTCATGTGTGGGAAATAGATCGGGTTGTCCAATAGCCTTGGCGTTTTATGTAGATGGTCAGGCATATTTATTTATTCATTCATTTCAGCAAATTAAAGTAAGCTAAGTGCATTTGACCTCAGATGGCCCCGGTTTAAGTTAATTTGAGAGACAAAGCTTATAATGTTCCGGTAAAACACTTCAACCAGCTTCCCAGCATAGTTGAAATTGAAATGTGATTGCTGAAACATAACCTCTCAAGCCAGATACATGAATTTTTAGGCTGGCCCAGAATAATCTCAAAGAAAATGTGGTCCAGGCGAGAAGCAAACATACGAAAGGACTGCACTGTGCATTAGAACATAGCTCTTTGTCTTCCTGCACAGACAATTTCTATCTATCCGGGGACAAAGAAATTGGAGGTGGCAAAACCATTTTACCGAATGATTTTCAGGAAGAAGAGAAATTCTACAATAGCTCTCAAAGATTAAGTACGTTATTAGTAGTACATCTGGCATAGCTTTTTTTTTTTCTTCTTCTTTCTCCCAGGATTGTGAGCCAGGGAAATTTGTGTTTCTTCACAACACTTTTTGGATAAGCTCAGCACAAGCCAAACCCATGCTAAATTAGCGTAGAAATGTCCATAGTGTTATGGTCTTTGCTTTCCTACCGTTTGCATTTTTGAATGTTGCAGTGTGTTACTGGTTGGCTTTATTGCTCTCTACTTTGGGATTACTTCTTGGTTAGAATTGTCTCGAAGGTTCTTGTAACAATAAACTGACAGTGTTGCATGTGGAAAAGACCCTGATGTAGGGAAAGATTGAATGCCAAAGGAGAAGGGGGTGGTAGAGGATGGGATGGTTAGATAATATCACTTGACGCAATGAACCTGAATTTGGGCAAACTCTGGGGGACTGCGGAGGACAAGGGAAGCTGGCATGCTGTGGTCTATGGGATTGTGAAGAGTTGGTCATGATTTAGCTAACTGAATAACAACAAAACATGATGGTCTCTGTACCCCATTGTCCACCTGGCATGGTAGCCATCAGTTAGATGCATCTTCCAGTTTCCTTCCTGATTAATGGGTGTCATGGAAGGGAGGGGCAAGGATCAAGCATGGCTGCAAAGTGAGAATGTCCCTAAACCATGATATGGATGCTTACTTTTGTCTGCCATAGAGAACCCAAACCCCAAAGGAGAAGGCAGAGGGTGAGATGGTGAGATTGACACAATAGACATGAATTTGGGTCAACTCGGAGGGACAGGGGAGGACAGAGGGGGTCTAGCGTGCTATGGCCCATGGGATCAGACGCAACTTAGTGACTGAATGACAACAATTAAAGCTGCATGTGAAACTGAGGACCTGAGTGAAGAGGGGACAGGCAGACAGTGGCCATGTATAAACCTAGACTAAGAAGCAATGATCAGCTAAAAAAAAATAGGTGTATGAAAACAGAGAGACTCTATTCTACACTCTTCCTCTACAGAATAGTAAAAAAAAAAAAATGTGAGCATCAACTAATCTGATCTTTGTCTGTTGCACAGGTCACAGGCCTTTCCAGTGCAGATACTGCCCTTACAGTGCCTCTCAGAAGGGAAATCTGAAGACCCACGTTCTCTGTGTCCATCGCATGCCTTTTGACAATAGCCAGTACCCTGATCGCAGGTTCAAGCGCTCCAGAGTTGACTCCGAGACTTCCGGGACTTTAGAAGAACCTTCCGCCGTCAAACCCGGCAGCTCAGCGGAATTAACCGAGGAAGGCAGCAAGTCTCACGAATAAATGCAACCGGACCGCTCAAACTTTCTGCACTGCAATATTTACTTTACAGTCTTACGACACGCATTGGAATCACAGAATGCGGGCTTAAAATAGCCTTCCGTGGACAGCCTTTCCTTCCACTTGTGCAAATGCTCAGAAGCGTATGTATGGTGTGGGGGGGAAGCAGGATGGGGGCATCCGTTCTTTGAAAATGGCTGTTCGCCGGTTAGCCGGCGACCAATACTTCCAACCAAGTAAGTGGCCCTCAAATGAGTGTATCCTCACACCCTCAAAATTGAGGACATTGCAAGATTTTTAGAAAGAAAGAAAGAAAGAAAGAAAGAAAGAAAGAAAGAAAGAAAGAAAGAAAGAAAGAAAGAAAGAAAGAAAGAAAGAAAGAAAGAAAGAAAGGACATTTCCAATGTGAATATGGATGGGTTGGCTTTTTTCCCCCCAGCAATAGTGCTCTTACCAGGAACAATAAAATGGATACCATTGGATATCGATTTCCCATGGCCTTGAAGATGGTGGGAATGTGTATGTGTGTGTGTGAGGGGTTGTGTTTTCAGTGCTGAAAACACCTTTTTAATATGACACCAACTGCTGTCATTTGCCTAGCATAATAATGAGACGTGTGGGTTGACTGAAATGGTGCCAGGCTGACCGGAGCTGTCACTGCAGAGAAAATCAATTTGGCTGCACTACAGGAGAAATTCTAGATTGTCCATAAGCCACGGTCAGTCCTGACCTATATTGAAAAGGATTGTGCTTTTACGTTTTAATTTTCAAAAGATACACAATGACACACACACAGGCAGACCTACAGACACACCCACCGACAGCCGACCAGATAAATTAGTGGAATTTAGAGTGGGGGAAAAAATATTTTAACCAATAAGAAGCTGTTGATCTATTGTATACTTTCTTTGGGGCTGGGGTGTGATTCCACCTCCCCCCAACTCAACCTGCGTATTGATGGGAAAATGTTTTTTTCCTCCTCCTTCTTGTCTTGTTCCTTTGTAACAAAATAGGTTGCTAGAGAGGGATTTAGGGATGTCTCTTAAAAAACATACTTGTTAGGGCAACTAGTTAGCCTTATTTAGAGGAGAGATCAGTGCAGATAACTAGTTCTTCCATAAAAAAACTTGAATGAAGAAGTCCCACATCAGATTCGTTTTCATAGAGGCTTATTTCTTCTTGTCAATAAGCAGTTTGGTATTTTGAGAAAGGTTTTTGGGATTATTGGTTTGTTTTTTGAGAAGAAAATTTCCCAACCATTTGATTCTGAACTATGAATTTTGTCTTGGCTGAAAAGAAAAAAAAAAAAAGAACAAAAATGTATGGAGGGGAAGGGTTAGAAATATTTCTTGTTTTTTCTAAGGGAGGGGAAAGGTATGTTCTATATTTTTTGCAAATTTTAGCTTTTTCTACTAATTGGCCCCTCCAAATTGAATCCTGTTGCTTCTCATCTAAGAAGCTTTGGGTGTAATTTTAATAGAAGTCTTCAATGGACAGGGGGGAAAAAAACAAAGGGAAAGAAAGAAGAAAGAATTAAGCAAGACAGTTATAAGTTATTTACGGCTTCAGTTGGAATGACAAAATTATGGAGCCTTTTCAGGCAGTTCCTTTGTGAAGGGGTGCAATTGATGTTGTTCCCAATGACAGACACAAGTATTCATTTCTCCTCAAAACAAAATCGTTCAGGAAAGAAAGAAAGAAAGAAAGAAAGAAAGAAAGAAAGAAAGAAAGAAAGAAAGAAAGAAAGAAAGAAAGAAAGATGATATATCCTTGGAGGCTAAGGAGCACAGATTAAAACACAAGAGCCTTAAAAGACACTCCCCAAACAGCAAAAATGTAAATAAAATTCGTAGCAGTCCTGAGACTGAGAAAGTAAAGGGGGGGGGGAGAGAAAGAAGAAAAGAAAGTTCTCAGGTTAATAAGGAATATTATTTGCAAATTGTTGTCAGAAAAATGAAATCAAATACAACTGACACCCATCCTACTGAAACTCCAGTTAAACTGAGGTTGCCTTGCATAGCTCCTGTGGTAAAGGGCAAGCTGTTTTTTTTTTTTTTCTCATTTTAGCTTTGATTTTGATTTGTTTTTTTTTTTCCTAGTCTAGTTCTCACTGCCTTACTTAAATCGAGTCGATCGACTGAATGCAACTGTTTCTTACGATCCCAAGGAAAGGATCGCGGTGTAAACAGAGGACTTTCTGACTGTAGTAAGCTTTAGGGTTTTAACTGCACTACTGTGTTTGGTGACTGTGATTCGGTCGCTTGCTTTCTTCGTGTCTTTGACGCCTTCAGTATCTTAGCGAGAAAAACAAAAAGAGGGAATAGAATAATAATAATAATTTTTTTAAAAAATCCCACATTCCATTTTCTTGCACTTTTTTGCAGCTCCTTTCATGGTTTCTGAGCATTTTCAGATACGACAGGCAATAATTCTGTTTGTGACACTGGAAACTTTACTTCCTGTTCTTTGTGATGTGTGTGTTGAATCCACTTAGTCTGGTGCTACTGTCCTCATCGTTTTTTGCCTCCGACGTTCCCCCATTTTTTTCCCACCCTGGAACATTTGTAACTTGGAATACAAACGAGTGACAGGAGCAGTGAAATACCGTCAGCTTCTGAATATCATCATGCTTCTCATATCTAAACATGTCAAGTTTTTTCCTCTGTAACTTCTGTAGTCTGTGATATTGGTCAAAATACTGTCTACATTCCTAAGCAAAAGAAAAAGTATATATATATATATATATATATATCTTGGAGAGATTCTGAGATTGATAGAGTAGAGGGTTTTGTTGCTATGCTTGTAACAATTAGGAAAAAAAAAACCTTTGTATTTAAAGTTTATTCTTGGTCATTATTTATTATTATAAGACATCAGTTGACAGAACTTTATTCTGGTATAGAAGTATTAAAAGTTGTTTCCCCTTGCCAGAAAATGACTGTTTTTATTTTATTTTCTTTCTGCTGTTAGAATAAAAATGTCTTTGAAGCAGTACAGTTTTATCCAGTGTTTTACGCAATAAAACTTCTGCCTCTGGGGAAATAAAGAGAAGGGTTTTTTTTTTCCCCTCCCAACTTCTTTATGTTTATTAGAAAGTCACAGTTTTCCTTTCGCTTCTGTTTTGTATGATTTGGGAAAAAGGTAGGTAACAGTCAAGTCACAGTTGGGCCATTCAGTGACTTGCAAACTGTTCTATCATTTTTTTCCCCCAGAATAAATCTATACAATATCTAAATCCGTCTCTTTATATAACAGGCACATAGTTATATCTTCATTAAAAGATTGTTGAAATTGTAGTACACGGTAACAATTTTTGCAACGCTGCGTCTGTATTACAGGAAAAAGAAATTGGATATTTCTGACATTGACAATTTTATGTAAAAGATACGTTTAGCTTTTGAAAATAAGGGGGTTGCTGTGCTGTTGCAGATAAATTAAACTCCCATCCATTGTAAAGTAATCTACGATGATAGAAAGTTGTAAAATCTTAGAGGCAGCTCACTTTTTTCCCTCATTTATCCTATACGTAGTCTGATTCAGTGATGGCTAACCTTTTTGCCAGGAGGGGGAACGGGGGGTGGGGTCACACGCACGTGTGCCCTCACCCATAATTCTATGCGCCCTGCCCTAACACATGCACGTGTGATCCCTCCATGCTCCCCCCACTCCTGGCACATGATGGCCCGGTAGGCCCGTTTTTCTCTCTCACCTGGCTCCAGAGCCTTTGTAGGAGTCTAGGGAGGGTGAAAACGGCCTTCCCCACCCACCCCGGAGACCTGAAACGGCCCGTTTGCCAACTTCCGGTGGGACCGGAAGGCCCGTTGTTTGCTGTCCTCAGCCTCCAGCGCCTCTCTAGGAGTCTGGGGAGGGCAAAAATGGCCCATTTGCCAACTTCCGGTGGGACTTGCATGCCCATTGATATGGCTAAGTGTGCCACCTGTGGCAAGTGTGCCATAGGTTCGCCATCACGGGTCTGATTTCTGTACAGGTACTCCTCGACTTACATTTAGTGACTCTTCAACGTTTACAATGGCACTGAAAAAGTGACTGATGACTGTTTTTTCACACTTACGACCATTGCAGCATCCCCATGGTCCCCGTGATCAAAATTCGGAAGCTTGGCAACTGGCATGTATTTGTGACGGTTTTAGATGGTTGATTGGTTAATCAAAAATACAGTACATTCTTCAATTTGATGTTTGGTGTCCAAGCATTACATGAAGTTGATTTGATTTGTTGTTGCTTCTACGTCCAAAAAACCCCTATCCTAAATTATGAAACTGAAGTTTGAACTTCAAAGTTTACATAATCCCATTCAATGCTGCAATAAATGTAGGATAGCTAAGTTATTTGGCTTCTGCCAACCTAGCAGTTCGAAAGAACGTAAAAAATACAAGTAGAAAAAATAGGGACCACCTTTGGTGGGAAGGTAACAGCGTTCTGTGTGCCTTTGGCATTGAGTCATGCCGGCCACATGACCATGGAGACGTCTTTGGACAGCGCTGGCTCTTCGGGTTTGAAACGGAGATGAGCACCGCCCCCTAGAGACGGGAACGACTAGCACATATGTGCGAGGGGAACCTTTACCTTTACCTTTAAGTTCTTTGGGGTGGGGAGATTGAAGCCATTTAGAAATGGGGTATCTCCTATTTTGGAGCATATAAACATATCGTCAGTCAGTCTAAGAATTACCAATATGTGGAAGACCTGCTCAGCCTTGGTACTACAGTGGTTTAAAGCACCCTGTTATTAACACAGCTGCCTGCAATTTACTACTGGTTCGAATCTCTCCAAGGCTCAAGGTTGACTCAGCCTTCCATCCTTTCTAAGGTAGGTTAAATGAGGACCCAGTTTGTGGGGGCAATAAGCTGACTTTGTATAAATATACAAAAGCATGAAGGCTATTGCTTAACGCACTGTAAGCCGCCCTGAGTCTCCGGAGAAGGGCGGCATATAAATCAAATTAAAAAAAAAAAAAAAGAATTGTTTTCAGAAACAAAATTTTCAGTCCAGAACACAATTCAGTCATTGGGTTAGATGCAAATATAGAGTAGACTGATAAACATTGATGGGGATTAAATTAGTCAAGTCTAATTTCTCCAACTGCTTAAAAAGTTTATTCTGCACATGACTAGCCTGGTTCCAATCCATTGCAAAGGACATCCTTCATCAAAAGATGGAACAGCCATTAATCGAACCTGGAGTTCTGTTTAATTCAGCAGGGCTTCCATCCAAGTCAGCATGTCTAGTACTACAGCTTTACTCAGTTATGTTGTTGTTGTTGTTGTTGTTTTTTTTACCAAAATCGATTGAGCAATTCTGTAGTTTGAATGCCTGAAAGAATTCTTTCTACAAATAGAAAGACAAATTGACAAATGGTGTGGCATTCATCTTGAACACAATTTCTATTGTATTTAGTAAACAATCCTTTCTTACTAGAAAACTGTAAGTCAAAGGCAAATATAGTAGTTGGAAAAAGTGGGTAATTCCAGTTCCATTGTCCACCTGTTACATCTTTCTTGGTAGATTAAAACTGAATTTTAACCTTGCATGTTCAGCATGTGACCTGGCTGTCCTATTGGTCCCAAAATGTATGTTGCTAAAGTGAGAAATTTGTTAAGTGAGTCTTGCCCCCATTTTATGACTTTCCTTGACTGCATTTGTTAAGTGAATCATTGCAGTTGTTGAGTGAGTAACATGGTTGTTCCGTGAATTTGGCTTCCCTGTTGACTTTGCTTCTCAGAAGGTCGCAAAAGGGGATCACACGACCGTGGGACCGTCATAAATGTGAGTCGGTTGTCGAGCATCTGAATGTAAATCACGTGACCATGGGAATGCTGCAATGGTCATAAGTGTGAAAAATGGTCATGAGTCACTTTTTTGCAGTGCACTTGTAAATTCGAACAATCACTAAGCGAACTGTTGTAAGTCAAGGACTACCTGGAGTGATCTGGCCATGCATCGACGTCTGTGCATGTGGTGTACCACAATTTTGTTCGTTAAATGATGTCTAGGGTGTTTCACTGCCTTTCCTGGCTAATTATCTTCGGTGAGCTCTGATCTTCAATGTGATAATTGCTATTATCACATTGATAACCTGAATGTGTGAAATTGCTATCACATAACTTTGCCTCTTTCTCACATCAAGCAATTATTCAACCATGGGAGATGGTCGTGGAGTATATGAGATTTTAGAGGAGATCTCAAACGGAACAGGTGGACTTTTCATTTCTTTACCCAGTGCTGGATTTATTTGGAGAAGAAGAACTCACTGGGATCCAAGCGCTGTTCTGAAAATGAAGGCAGATCATTCATGGCTGCTGCTGTGAGCAACTGAACATACTCTCCATATTCCTAGGAATGTTCTAGGTGGATCACAGGGGACTCAGATATGTGTATGTGAAGGAGAGGGAGAAGGAGAAGGAGGCGAGGGAGAGGGAATTTGACTTTTACAAGTGGTTTGATCAATGAGGTCTTCCGTTCAAAAATAAGGACTCTGAAGGTTATTTATTTGTATTTTTGGACAGCAGAATATTGAGGAAAAAGGAAAAGAAAAAGGAGGGAGGGAAGGAGGGAGGGAGGGAAACAAGGAAGGAAGGAAGGAGGAGGGAGGGCGGGAGGGAGGAAGGAAGGAAGGAGGGAGGGAAGGAAGGAAGGAGGGAAGAAAGGAGGGGAGGAAGGAAGGAAGGAAAGAGGGAGGGAGGGAAGGAAGAAGGGAGGGAGGGAAAGAAGGAGGGAGGGAAGGAGGGAGGCGGGAGGAAGGAAGGGAGGGAAGGAAGGAAGGAGGGAAGGAAGGAAGGAAGGAAGGAAGGAAGGAGGGAGGGAGGGAAAGAAGGAGGGAAGGGAGGGGGAAGGAAGGAAGGGAGGGGAAGGAAGGAGGGAAGGAAGGAAGGAAGGAGGGAGGGAGGGAAGGAAGGAAGGAGGGAGGGAAGGAAGGAAGGAGGGAGGGAGGGAAAGAAGGAGGGAAGGAAGGGAGGGAGGAAGGAAGGGAGGGAGGGGAAGAAAGGAAGGAAGGAAAGGAGGGAGGGAGGATTTTAGCTACATTGGCATCTTTGCTGTGCAGAGGGTGAATATCTTGACAAGACAGTCTCTATCTAATTCCTAAATAGCTTAATGTTTCTTATTGAATCTTGTACCAGGCCTAAAATCCCTCACTTGGCTCATCCTGCTAGGAAGCAAACTTCTCCTTTCTGTTTAACCTCTGTACTCCAAACCTCCAGTACGAGGGCATGACCATTTGTTTCTTTGGGGGGGCAGGGAGATCGTAAACGCAGTTCCACCAAAATTGTGCTTAACTGTGGGGTTCTTGCTTCTGGATGTCCTTGTGGGACAGAAACCACGAACAGAGGGAAGAACATCGGTAGATGTAGCAGGACAGTAAAAACTACAGTGGTGAGCTAACCTTTAAAAAGAGGAAAAAGCTGAAGGAGATGAACAAAACAGCAACAGCCGAGGAATCTGCAGCTCTTCACCTGTTGGTGTTGCTAAAGGCATACTCAAAAAGAAAGGGAGGGAGGGAAAGAGAGAGAGAGAGAGAGGGAGAGAGAGCTTCAGTGGATAGGGAAATCGCAGGAAAAGAGGAGGGAAGAAAATTTAAATGATCCCAGAGTGAACTGTTTTGCTGTTAATACAGAAATACAGAGCAAGACACATTTAATGGGCTGTATTTTTTATTATACTATGCTGAATAATTAAGTTTGAGGCTAAGTGTCACATAGATTTATCTTTTAATTAAAAAAGCATGGTTCACGCATATTTGAGTGGTAGTCCAAATAAATGCAATATAGAAATTTATGTTTGTTTATCTAGGTGTTAATTACCTAGAGATTGTTCTGGATTACTTCTTTTTATAAAGTGTCATAGGCTCGTGTCAGAAGTAATAAAGCTTAACGGAGGAACCTTATCAATTTGCTAACTATAGCGCCGGTGTGACCTGAAAGAGGCAGGAGACGTGTCTCTCTCTCTCTCTCTCTCTCTCTGTGCATGTGTGTGAACTTTGCAAAGGTTCCTTATAAGAGGCCACTCAACATATAACATGCCCTTCCTTGCAGAGGGCTGTTGTTTTCATTGGCTTGTGACAACAGCCGTGCAGCTGTGTTATATTGCTTCCCAACGTGCAATTTTTATACTCATGCTACAAATTGCCATTTGCATGAAAGGCAGGCTTTCAATGAATGAAGTGCCATTTCCAAAATCAGTACATTATAGTAGCGCTGTCTGGGCTCTGAAAATAATTCTTTATTGAAAAGCCGCTGGGAATACACTAGGGCTGATTTTTTTAGTGGGGAATATGCAGCCTCACCTGGTGAAATCAGTTTCTGCTGTAATGTGGATTTGCAAAAGAAATAGGACTGGATCTTCTAGGGTTGTTTTTTGGTACCAGGTGCCAGCACCTGTGTCACGTCCATTAAGGATGTTTTTTTTAAAACAGAAGTCCTATAAAAACAAAAACCAGAACACGAAATACAAGCTGGGCGGATATGACCTCATAGATGACCCTCGCTCTTGTAAGGATCTAGGAGTACTCATCTCAAAGGATCTAAGCCCCAGAGCTCACTGTAACAGCATTGCCAAAAAGGCATTAAGAGTTGTTAACCTAATCTTGCGAAGCTTCTTCTCCGGTAACATTGTACTGCTAACTAGGGCATACAAAACCTTTGCTAGACCAATTCTTGAATGCAGCTTATTTGCCAGGAATCCACACTGTATATCGGACATTAATACAATTGAGCGGGTCCAGAGGTATTTCACGAGAACAATCCTCCACTCCTCTGCTCGCAATAGAATATCTTATGCTACCAGGCTCGAAATTTTGGGCTTGGACAACCTGGAACTATGCTGCCTATGGTCTGACCTAAGCATAGTACACAAAATGGTCTGCTACAACATCCTACCTGTCAATGACTACTTCAGCTTCAACCACAATAATACACAGGCAAACAATAGATACAAACTCAAGGTAAACCGCTCCAAACTCAATTGCAGAAACTACGACTTCAGCAACAGGTGGAATGCTCTACCTGACTCCATTGTTACATCCTCTAACCCCCACAGCTTCAACCTTAAACTGTCTACTTACCCCATTCCTAAGTGGTCCATAAAGGGGGTGGGCATAAGCGCACCATCGTGTTTACCGTCTTTGTCCTACCGTTCCCATTTATTTGTATTCATTTCTTTTGTTCTGTCAATTTTTTTTTTTTTAAACAGACACTTATGAACATTTTTAGTTTTATTTTGACAATGGTTCATTTTATAAAGCATAGCCAAGTTTTTAAAAGCAAGATGGACAAATCAGGAATGTGGTGGACCTACCACTTAGCAGAGGAAAGTAACTTTCATTGGGAGATTGTTGGGACTTCCTGAAATAGTAAAAGGAAAAGCTATAAATAATTTTCCGCATATGGCTCTAAATTGTCTCTATTGTAGTCCACCAGGTCAGTTTAAAATCTCATGGCAATCCCATTTCCAGTCCATCCCATTGCAGTGATCGTGAGAAAGCATTCCTTGCATGGTTGTGTCCCCACTTAAAAATTAACTACAACCCCCCCCCCATGTTCCAAATGATTCAACCAAGGTGAATTGGTTGCTCATCTCAAATCTCCATTGCAATCTTTGTGCATCTCTTTGTGTCTCTGTGTTTCAATCAGAGAACCCCAGGAAACTACCATATTTTTCAGAGTATAAGACTCACCTACCTTTTTTGATGAGGAAAAGAAGAAAAAGAAATCTGCCTCTGCCTCCCAGCAATTTTGCCTCATTGCAGCAAACAGCAAACAGCCTGCTTTACTTTCATTTTCACTTTCAGCATAGCTTGATTAGCACAAGAAAAAAAAAGTCTGCTCCAGCAATTTACCTCCTTGCAGCAAGCAGCAGAGGCCTGGGCAAAACAGCTGAGAGCAAAACAGCTGAGAATCGGGAGGCCGATCCAATCAACTTGTGCTAATTAGGCTGTGCTGAAGCTGAAAGGAGCTGTTTCTTCTTGCTGCTTGCTGCAAGGAGGCAAATTGCTGGGAGGCAGAGGCCAAAGGGTGGGGGCCAGTGGGTGGGCGGGGCTACATTAGGTGAAGACACACCTAAATTTTCACCCCCTTTTAGGGGGGAAAAAAGTGCATTTTATACTCCGAAAAATATGGTACATTAATCCGGAGCACAACATTTATGGTGGTTTGCGTTAAAATGTAACCCCAAAATTTATCCCCTAATTTTCAATGCAAATCTAACCCTTTGCCTGTGATCGTTTGCATTTTATGGAGTGCAGGAAAACAAAGGTGTACATGATGAAGTTGGTGCCACTTTGCTCACTTGAAGTCACTGCCAACCTATGCAAATTTGAACCTGTGACCCGGAGACAGGGAGATCAATATCTCATTACCCATGGCTTGAAATGTTCCCTGCTCCATATCTTGCAGGGTTTACTATCGAAGCTCCTTTAAATCACATCGTTGGGAAACCTTATGTGATCAGCATGAATCCTAGCATCGGTAATGCGGGGTGGGTATAATATACAAAACACGGCTTTAATGTTCCTCTTCCACCTATTTTTTTTTTCTCCCTTTGGCCAGCATTACTTCGGAAAAGGCTTCATCTTCAAAAATCCAATTTTACAAGTGGTTAGACTTTAATGTGGACTGTTGCTTTTCAGTCATTTGAAGACAGAGAAATTAATGGCTGGGATATTTAATTTTCAGGCACAGCCACTGCATGTTTAAAGTGTCCCTCAATGTTTAATGCAATATTTTTTTATTGTTCATAATATTGTTGAAACATTGCAAGAATGTTCCTCGTGCTTATTCCGGGATGGGTGTTCAGCCTCTCTCCAAAATCAAAGATTCAACTTGTTCTCGAGTGTCTTGTGAATTTCTTCCTTCAAGAAGGTTTGGAAGTTGTTGATGATCTTTAGGCCTCAGGTTCTAAAAATGGGTGAGAAGGTGGGATTTTGAGTTGCGCACATGCGGTCGGAGAGCTGGGAAGGAACAGATGGAAGTGGTAAGATTCAAAATCGTAGTACAACTCATGCGGAGGCACCTTCTCTTTTTCAAATTTCTTCTTCAACTGTTCATTCACTGAACAACCGAATTTGTTGTTGTTAGTTGCAAAGTCGTGTCCAACCCATCACGATCCCATGGACAATATTCCTCCAGGCCTTCCTGTCTTCTACATCCCCCAGAGTCCATTTAAGCTCACACCGATTGCTTCAGTGACTCCATCCAGCCACCTTGTTCTCTGTCGTCCCCTTCTTCTTTTGCCCTCCATCTTTCCCAGCATTAGGCTCTTCTCCAGGGAGTCCTTCCTTCTCATTAGGTGGCCAAAGTATTTGATTAACAATTGAATAGTCCTATGTTAACAGAAGGGGAGGGATACATCACCTCCCTCCATTTCCTGTTTACAGCACAGTCCTTTCAGCAATTCCAAGAAGGTTCCACACCCATTTACACTATTCAGGTGACTCTGATGGCACAGATAAACGTCCAAATGGCCTCAACGACTCTCAGAAAGAGGGATAACGATGAGATGATTGCAAAGAACATCTTTCCATTCTCCTCCATGCACTGAAGAAACTTCATGGATGAGAAACGAAAGTCTTCCAGGAAAAACAAAGGAAGTCCAGTTGCCTTTTGAAAAAAAAACACCTTTGGGACAATCATGATCTGGGTGACTGAGAATCTCCATAGACATTATTCTCATGAAAAATCCAAGGTTTAACCTATCTCCTTTCTGAAAGGAAAGTCAATGTGATTCGAAATGGAGATTCGGGTGTTGATTTTCTAAATCTGGTATTCAGCCGGTTCAAACCGGTTCAAGCAAACCGGTCGGTAGTGGGGACCTGCCCCCCCACCCCCGGAAATATGCCATCGTATTTAGCCACGTTTTCTAAGCTGTGTGCATGTGTGGAAGCCAAGCGCTCTCACATTTTCGTTGCACGGTGAACCGGTGGTAAAATCATGTGAAACTCAGCTCTGTGCACATGTCTGTATTACGAAACAGAAATACATATATTGCAATATTATGAATCTTTAAATAAGCTCCTCTGAGTTTAATGGATGTATCCCAGTAGATACGTTTAGGACATATTGTGCTAAGATTGCTTTTGGAAACAAGAACAATGTTGTTCAGTTACTTAATTTACCTATTTTTCACAGGGATCCCACCCCAATATGAGATAATAGAGCGATGGGATGGAGCTGAGGGTAGGGGATTACGTGGTCATTAAAAGGGAGTTTTTAATATGAGATATTAAAGCAAATTCTTGGTGAGATATTTATAGGCTATTGGATGTTGGACAACTCCTAACATGCAATACGGAGGGCCACAGGTTCCCCAGGTGTTATTCTTTATGAATGCCTCATCACAGTCTGACATTGAATTACAACACTGGATTATCCCATTTCAGAATGTCCATGCTTTTTGTTTTGTTGTTGTTGTGCTGTTGATTTGTCTGTCAATAGGGGACAAGCTTTTCTTGAGAAGAAGGGCTATGATTTTAGAGGACAATTTAAGGGCCAAATTTAAAAGGAGAACGTAGGAAAAGCTACCAGCTTCCTAATGCAATCATACCGCCCCACCACCAAAATAAATCAATTATGTTAGGAGTACATATCCTAGTATATGTAACCAACATGGCCAAAAACAATTGTAACACACCTGTGAAAAGGTGTGTCTGTAAGAACTTTTGATAGGTGTCCATATTTCTAATAGAGATTGGAGAACTTAATGGGAAGCAGATACTTTTCAAAGTATTTGAAATTGTGCATATTGTTGCTGAAGATTTTTTCCAATCAAAAACACCTTTGACTCCGGGAAGATCAGATAGCATTAAATCATCCGCTATTTCCATAATCTTTTTTCTAATGGATTTGGTCTGTTTTGGATTTCTCTCTCCCTCCCTCCCTCCCCTCCTCCCTCCCCCCTCTCTCTTTCTCTCTCTCTCTCTCTCTCCCTTCTTCCCTCCCTTCCTCCCTCCCGCTCTCCCTCTCTAACAAAATATCATTTTGTTCATAATCCTGGAACTTCTCTTTCCCTACCAACCAAATGCATTCTCCATTTACCAACAACTCATGGCTCATGTGGATTGATTCCTCTTCTTTCCCACTTGAACAGTGTGAGTTAGTTGTTATTATCCAGCTGTTATTATCCAGTTTTATACACTTGTTTTGTGTTTGTGTGTGTGTGCGTATCTTGTAGGAATGTCTAAAACTTCTCAATTCCTCCAATCAACCATTCCAAGCATTGGAGAAAGCGAAACAATGCCTCATTGAACTTACATGTAATCTACTTACAAGCATTCTGCACTCCAGCTTGGAAATGTCATGATTATGATAAATTTATTATATTGGAAAGCATGTCGCCAATTCTACGTATGAGTGTAATAATTTAATCTGAAGGCACTTTTTAAGGCCAACCCCATGGGGGTCCATGGGTGCATATATATAAAGGCATAGGACAGTGGGTCTCAACCTTCCTAAAATGGTCTTAGGCGACCCCTATGAAAGGGTTGTTCGACCCCCAAAGGGGTCCCAACCCACAGGTTGAGAACCACTGGCATAGGATTTGGATCGCAATGGTTTGAGGTTCCTTTTGTCATTCTGCTCACGGAACTGGACAGTTCCATTCTAAAATATAAGATTTGATTCTCATAAATCTTTTCCCAGATTTTTTTTTAAATATTAGCTTGTCTTGGCTGATCCCAAGGGAGGAGGAGGAGGAGGAGGAGGAGGAGGAGGAGGAGGAGGAGGAGGAGGAGGAGAAGAAGAAGAAGAAGAAGAAGAAGAAGAAGAAGAAGAAGAAGAAGAAGAAGAAGAAGAAGAAGAAGAAGAAGAAGAAGAAGGGAGGAGGAGGAAGGAGGAGGAGGAGGAAGAAGAAGAAGAAGAAGAAGAAGAAGAAGAAGAAGAAGAAGAAGAAGAAGAAGAAGAAGAAGAAGAAGAAGAAGAAGAAGAAGAAGAAGAAGAAGAAGGAGGAGGAGGAAAGAGGAGGAGGAGGAGGAAGGAGGAGGAAGAAGAGGAAGAGGAAGAGGAAGAGGAAGAAGAAGAAGAAGAAGACGACAATGACAATGATGATCCATTTCTTTGTTGTTGCTGTCAGAAGTTTTCAGTCTCTCAGAAGCAAATCACTTGATATCAGATTAATCTAATTCCCCTCCCCAAAAAAGGAACAGATGAAAACTATCCTCCCTGCTCAGAAGAGAGGACTTCAAACGTGTTAAAATGTGCAAGCGGTACAAAAAGACACAAGAATTTAAATCCCGATTCCACTGCGTACAGGACCTGTGCTTGACACACAACGCTTGGTGGAATTTTTTCCATAAAAGCTTTTATTAGTATACAAGTAAATCTTCCTAATCAGAAACTTTAATGAAAAAATTCCAGCAACTGATGAGAATCAAAGCTGGATCAAGAATTCCTCCCTTTGAACAATTGACAAAGTCAGAATGAATACTTTGGGCTGATTCTTCATT
Organism: Pituophis catenifer annectens; assembly: GCF_029215685.1. NCBI lineage: Eukaryota > Metazoa > Chordata > Lepidosauria > Squamata > Colubridae > Pituophis > Pituophis catenifer. Next base: position 17,090,201 of record NW_027256893.1, on the reverse strand, counting down.
GTCTGTTATTAAGCTCGTTTTGTTGCAGATAAATCTATGTCAGAGATCTCCACTAAGGAAAGGATGGCTTAGGCGTATTAGAATATAGTAATGCTGGCCTAAGAGACCGCAGCTGGCCATGCAGTGAGCTACATATGGAATGAACAGAACCAGGAAGGACGACTAGAAGAGTCTGATATGCATTTCAGATATTGCAGCTGCCTGCCTCCATCGGATCTCACTGTGAAGGGTTGCAAATGAGATGCTTCCAATTTTATTCAGGTTTATCCGAAGACACAGAACAATAGACTTACATCTTAGCTACTTGCAAAGAGTTTCATGCCCTCAAGGAACCACCAAAAGTTTATTCTAAGCACTGACAAGGAAGGAGAATTTGACAATCTAGGAATATAGCATTTGGGAGTAGAAGCAACGTTCTTGACAATACTGTATACTAAGTGTCACCTGAAGAATTTTTCTAGAATCTTCCGCAACATAGTGGTCTGAATGTTTTCTGTATTCAGAGAACATTGTCCATTGACCACACTGATTTACAATCACATAGGACTATCGTGGAAAAAGGTTCTTAGGGCAGCTTTTGGCTAGGCCTTTCAGACATTATTGTTTTTTTCCTGGATAAATTAAAGGTATCACCTAAACCTCAGTCTCCAGTAAAGGTAAAGGTTTCCCCGCTCAGTTGTGTCTGACTCTAGGGGGCAGTTCTCATCTCTGTTTCCATGGTCAATGTGGCAGCATGACTATATGCCGAGGTGCACAGAACGCTGTTACCTTCCCACTAAAGTGGTACCTATTTATCTACTTGCATTTGCATGCTTTTGAGATGCTAGATTGTCAGGAGCTGGAGCAAGTAACGGGAGCTCGCCCCATCATGCAGCGCTCGGGACTCGAACCAAAGCTGTCGACTTTCCAGCCGATAAGCCCAGAATCTTAACCACTGAGCCATCACACCCCTCTGCATAGATGTAAACATTCTCTATTGTTTATGCCTTAGACTTTATGCCTCGGTCTCTACTTTCATACATTTGTGACAATATATTGTATATTGACTTAAGGAAATCTTCCTCTTAGTGAGAAACTATTAATAACGGTCCACAAAATTCTAGGATTTTCCACTGGGAATCACTTGGCATGGCTTTTTTTGCCATTCTCCTCCAATTTCATGTTTTCTAGATGTATTCGATCACCGCATCTTCTTCAGTGTGTTAAGGTTTAAAATTTGTACTACTTCATTGGAGCTGCTTTGCTCCAGGAATGCATGTCAACATCAGTAGAATTTTAAAAGTTGTCCTTTGGCGGACTGGACGATATAATTTGTGGAGGGGAGGGAAAATGTGTATTTATTTATTTTCTCATACAGAGATAAAGCCGTTTATACTGACCCTCCCCGTTCCTTTTATTGAGCCATTTTAACAGAAGCGCTGATCTTGACTGAAGTTAGTCATTCAATCAGTCTTAATACTGGTTTATAAAGTCCAATTTCCAGTCTTCCTTCAGCGTTGGCAAGAGATAATGGTACAATAAAAAGGAAACATCTAGATTTGTCATTTTCTTTCTCTTTTCATCAGTGGTCCCAATAGAATGCAATAGGGCTAAAACCTAGTCTGTTTAGCTTGGGGCAAAACACACACCCTACATGAGCAGTGAAATAATCTAATTTTTTCAATGAAACTTGGTGCCAGTCAAACTCTTTGCAGAGTTTTACTTTAGGGACATCAAAAATGTACAAATACCACAAACCTTAGCTGAGAAGAGCGAATTTACCACATACAACAGGATAAAAAAAAAAAGGAAATTAAGAATATAAGAGCCTACTTAAAATTGGGAGAGAGTAGAATGCCATTTTATAATTCTGGTGAGAAAAAGGTGTATTTACCACTGCTTGTTTTCTTTTTTTTCCTCTCAACAGAAACAATAATGTCGTCCATGTTTTCTAAAATAATGTTTAACAAGTCTAAATTTGATTTTGCCTGAGTGCCTCTTTCAACAAGTTCAAACATTTTTAGTTGATTAACCATCTGTGTTTTTTTTTAAAAGTTGTCAGTTGTTAATTGATCTCAACTAAATGAATTTCATACTACAAAAATGTCACTATTAATGCCATTTAAAAATACAGGAGGAAGTTATTTTCAAGTGATTACTTTTACAAAAGGTAATGCTCATCTTACGGTAAGAACACTGTCCTTATTATTTAAGAAAAAAAAAATCACTGTGAAGATTTCCTGTAGAATAGGCTGTTATGATAGGCATGGTGGAACTCACACCATCAAATGGGTCACACACTCCTTTGCAACTAGAAGAGAGAAGACCCCCACTCCCTAAAATTATCCCGTAAAGCAGAAATTGGCCAGGGAATATATACATATACAGTACATATAAATATACGTATATAGTTCAGCAGTTGGAATCCCTAGTGCCGCGTAACGGGGTGAGCTCCCGTTACTTGTCCCAGCTTCTGCCAACCTAGCAGTTCGAAAGCACGTAAAAAATGCAAGGAGAAAAAATAGGGACCACCTTTGGTGGGAAGGGAACAGCGTTCCGTGCGCCTTTGGCATTGAGTCATGCCAACCACATGAAACACGGAGACGTCTTCGGACAGCGCTGGCTCTTCGGCTTAGAAACGGAGATGAGCACCGCCCCCTAGAGCCGGAAACAACTAGCACGCATGTGCAAAGGGAACCTTTATCTTTAAGCAGTGGTGGGATTCAAGTAATTTAACAACCGGTTCTCTGCCCTAATAATTTCTTCCAAAACCCAGTTCACCAAACTGCTCAAAAAGTTAACAACTGGTTCTCCCGAAGTGGTGCAAACTGGCTGAATCCCACCACTGCCTTTAAGTATAAATAAAGGAACATATTTGTAGCTAAGGGTTGAAATGAAATGCTCTCTGAACTTGGTTGTTTTCTTGCAGATGTTCCATTACCCAAACTAGGTAACATCATCAGTGCTGATGATGTGTTGGGTAATGACCTCAAACGACCTCAGAGAGCGCCAAAGACTCCTCAAAAACAGTATATTTTTTACCCCCTTGGTTCTCTTCTTAAACCATCTTTCACGAGCTTCTTCTCAGCACAAACTAAAACACAATCACCACACGCTCCACATTGCCTTCTCTCAACAAACACGTGCACACACTCACAAAAATGGGAGGTGAACTCTGATCCAGGTGACTGAAGCTTAAAAAGAATATTTGCTTGCCCAGGACTGGAGCCTTTCCTGAAACCATTTTATCATTTCACCAATGGGTGGCCAGGAAATTTCCCAATCCATTTGAAGCGAAAAAGTTTCCGTCGAGAATGGATGACTCCGTCTAGAACTTCGCTACTGTGTTATGAACCATTTGCGATTCCCCCACCCCCTCAAAATCAGCCCCACTCTAGCCATCTAAACTTCAGGTTATAAAGTGCAGAGGGGTGTTTTTTTGTTTGTTTTTTAAAAAAAGAAAAACTAAGAAGAAAAATAAACCCTGAGTGAGTGAGAGGGTGTGTGGGGGGGTCTTTTCCTACAAAATTCATAGAGATGAAAGCACGGAGGCATTAAATCTCGTCTTCCCCCGAAAGAGTTAAGCCGAGAGAAATAAAATCAGATATGTGTAGCCTCCAGACGTCCATTAAAGTGCAGAATGCTGTTTTCTATCACAGATTATATGCCAGATGTTCAAACTATCTCTAATCATTGCAGATGTAATGGAGTAGAATGTTGCAGTTTGTGAGTTTACTGGCATTAATTCTGTATACTGCACAAGGGAAAAAAGATTTTAAATATATAATTATATCTCATTAATACTCAGGTTTTATTTCCTTTCAATGGAACAGGACTTATTAAAGCAACCATTTACCGCATGTTTTTCCTTAGCGTTTTGCCTCCTCCTTTTTTTTTTTTTTCCACCCAGCCTGGTGCATTGTACATGTGAAATGTGTACTGCCATTCCAACAGGCAAACAAAACAAAACAAAACGGAAGATGATGCTGCAGTCGAAAAGGCTCCCATTTTTACAGATTGAGAGTTGGGTTTTTTTTTTAACCGTATTATGAAGCAGCGGAAATGAAATAAAAGTGCCATTTTCCCTTCCCTCTGCATCCATACGGCCACGGCAGTCGTTACCGTCTGCTTAGCTGAAGAATTTTTTGCTTTACTGGTAAGGTGTAAAATAACTTGGCCCCTTGTTTGTGTTGTGCAAAATAAGAACCCAACGATAGATAGGTACTTGTGTACACCACTGTTGGGATTCAGCCGGTTCTCTCTGGATTGTGCGAACCAGAGAGAAACGGCTGAATCCCACCATTGGTGTACACACTTACCTCTCTATCGTTGGGTTCTTATTTTGCAGCGGCTGCGGGAGGCTTGGATGTAATGTGTGACTACTGGGCATGCACAGAAGGCCGTGTGCATGCACAGAGGTGGCGCATGTGAGCGAAGCAAGAGTGCGTGCACGCTCACATTTGCGAACCGGTAGGGAAGGTAAATGAATCCCACTTCTAGTGTACACACACAGGCAGACACAGAAACACATAGACACATACAGACAGACACACACACACAGATAGACACACCTACACAAACACACAGATGGGCATCCATTCCATATGGTCTTCAGACCAAACAACAGCGCATTGTAATAGCAATAGCACTTAGACTTATATACTGCTTCATAGTGCTTTACATCTAAGCATTTTACAGAGTCAGCATCTTTCCCCCAACAATTTGGGTCCTCATTTTACCGACCTCGGAAGGATGGAAGGCTGAGTCAACCTTGAGCCAGACAGAATTGAAGTCAGTGCATCAATTTATATTCTTACCAAGGAAGTCAAGCAATTTCCCTATTGCTCTCTTATTGTTTCCTGGCACGGTTTTCAACTGCCACCTCCCTACCTTAGTGGTGTCTTTGCGAGGTGAGCAAGTTCATCGTGGTTACAGGTAGTCCTCGACTTACGACCATAATTATGCCCCCAAAGTTTCCGTTGCTAGGTGAAACATTTGTTAAGTGAATTTTGCCCCCCCCCACCACCTTTACAATTTTTCTTGCCATAATTGTTAAGTGAATCAATGGCAGTGGTTAAGTGAAGAACACGGTTGTTAAGTGCGTTTCCCGTTGATTTTGTTTGTCAGAAAGTTGCAAAAGGAAATCCGATGATTCCAGGACACTGCAACTGTCATCAATATGAATCAGTTGACAAGTGTCTGAATTTTGATCACATGACCATGGGGGGATGCTGCAAGGGTCGTAAGTGTGAAAAATGGATGTAAGTCACTTTTTTCAGTGCCATTGCAACTTCGAAGAGTCACTAAATGAACTGGTGTAAGTCAAGGACTACCTATTATTTTCTCCCCTTTTTGCAAACATTTTTTTTTTTTCTGTCAAGCTAGGGGACCTGTTAAGTTTACAAACTGCGGTTACATACATACATGAATATTTTTGGTTCCCTTTCCTGTGTTATAACTACAAGAACTATCACATACTTATGACTTCTTGCTGGAACAGGTTTGGGAGAAGAAAATGTTTTTTTTTCCCTCCGCCTCCCATCTCTCTCTCTCTTTTTTTTTTTTCTCTCTCTCTCTCCCTTCCTCCCTCTTCCTTTCTTTTCCTCTCTCTCTCTTTTCCCCTCTCTCTCTTTTCCTCTCTCTCTTTCTCTCTCTCTTTCTCTCTCTCTTTTCCTCTCTCCCTCTCTCTCTTTCTCTCTCTCTCTCTTTCTTTCTTTCCCTCCCTCCCTCCCTCTCTCTCTCTCTCTCTCTCTCATACACACACAAAATACAATATATTTCAGATCTCTTTGCTTCTTGCATTAAACCTGGTGAAGCAGTGCTGATGTTTCAGAAAGTTCAAACAATTGGACAGAATTTGTGATACCATTGCCAATCTGTTGTGTACAAGGCCACTTAATAGAGGCAATGGCTGTTATTTTTGGAGTTCATATGTTTTAGTGTTTTAAGAAAGCAACATGTCCGCTATTTTCTTCAAATAAAAGTGAGTTGTGGATGGGGCACACACCTTTGAAATGGGACAGCAGTGTACCTCTAGTTATAACGTAGAATCTACTTTTTACTTATCTAAATTGGGGGCAAAAAACCCCTGGATATTAACAATGAACAATAGATCAGTTTTACATCAGTGGGCATAAGGTGTCACTGTTTTCCTAGGAATATCACATTATTACTGTATTATTCTGAAGACCACATTTGTAGTTTTATTCCCAGTGAGTGTATTTATATACATGGGACTCTGGAATTTAATAGATATCCAAAAAGTAGGAAAAGTCAGAGGGATTCACTATCTCAAATTTTCCATCGTTCGGATGTGATCTACATCATATGCTTAAGTGCACATTCTTACCATTGTTTCTAAAATGTCGCCACCACTTGAAATTTCACAACTGAGGCTGAAGAGAGCTTTTCAGTGGTCCGACATTATCGTAACATTCGTGAGAACCGTCTCCGAGATGCATCATGAAATTGTAGACGGAAGCCAACGCGCGGACCTGAGGTGCTGATGTGAAACAGTGGTGGTACGTCAGTAGAAACAAAACAGACAAAGGCAGCTATTTGTAAATGGTTGTTTTGAACTGACCATTCACTGTTTAAATTGGAGGCAAAATGCTTACCGTCCTCCGATGTTATGCTAAAATTCTTTTTAAAAAGTTTGAAGAATCAAGGTTGATCATTGAGGAACTTTTGAACGTGATTTTGAATATAATTTGTTGGATTACGCCTCGTTTAAAAAGACAGATGCAAAATACAATCTGCTTTTACTAAAAGGGTTAGTTTTACTAAAAGGGTTTTGTTTTTGTTTTTTTGGGAAATTTAGCTCCCACCCCAGTTAATCCAAAATGACTCAAAAGTCAGTTGAGGGTTTTGATTCGCTTTTTTTTAATTGCATCTCAACTGAATACTCACAAATGGCATTATAGTCCTTGAAGGAGACGATTCCTTTCAACTAGCAAAATCTTTTCATTTTGTTTTCCTTTCTACGGAAGTGGAAAGTCTTAAGAATTTTGCATTTGATAGCTTTTGATTTTTTTTTTTTAAAAAAATAATAATAGTGAAATAAATGAACAACAAAGTGAAGATTTCCTCCCCGGAGGGATTATTCATAACTCTCTGTCTTTCTCTATCATTTTGTTACTTAATGATTTAATGAATATTCAAGCAATAGCTGTACAACCACACAATAGACTATCTTTATAGCACCTTTCAAGCTATACATCAAAAGGTGCTTTCACTAATAAAACTAATCAACAGCTGAATTCACCACTGGAGCCTATAACCCAAACACTAAATTCATTAAGCAGTAAAAGTTAAATCAAAATGGTACAGTTGCTATCTAGATTTAAACACCACGCCAGAAGAAGCACTATATTTTAAGGTGGAATCTCATTCTAACACTGTAATTGTGCAAGCTTGGGAAAGCTTTCTTTGCAGAACATAAGAATAGCTTGGAAGAAACAATGTATTTTTTTTCCCCGTAAAACGTTTTTTTTTTTTAAATCAAACCGTCTATAATCAGGAGGAGTAAATCTTTGTTTTCAATTGGTAGCATTCTCATTCATTTTACTTTTAATTCTGTCCCTTTTCATTTCTGTTTCACATCCATCTATGCTTTTTGGAAACGTTAAATAAGCCCCATGGTTAAATGTACGTTTTACGATTAAATGAAAATATTGACAAAATTATTTGGGCACTGGTCAACTATTGAGAATTGCATTTCACAGATTAGTAGAATTTGATCATAGCAAAGTTCTGGTCTCTAAATTAGTTGAAGAGGTACTAGTTTTATAATTTTATCTAGGAAATTGCAAAGGTTAATTTTTTTTGGATATTCCTGAATTGGACAGGGATGTCAGGATATACAGATCGAAGAGGTTTTGTAACAAAGACATTGCCTCACAGACTAGCCTCACAGTTTCAGGTAAGTGACTTGAATCACAAGAGAGGCTGAAAATATCCTTGTTAGATTTAGATGCAAAGAAGAAGAAGAAGAAGAAGAAGAAGAAGAAGAAGAAGAAGAAGAAGAAGAAGAAGAAGAAGAAGAAGAAGAAGAAGAAGAAGAAGAAGAAGAAGAAGAAGAAGAAGAAGAAGAAGAAGAAGAAGAAGAAGAAGAAGAAGAAGAAGAAGAAGAAGAAAAAAAAGCCGGATATGCAGATCTCCAACTGCAAATTGCAACAAGGTATGTGCAATCTGCAAAAATGATCTATTTCAAGGTAGACATTCATAGCATGTATGCAGTACGGTATACAAGTAAGATTTTTTTTTATTTCCGCTATCCAGAAGGCGCAATGTGTAACAATGGTTCCTTTCATTTTATAGGGTAACCCACAAAACATATTTGCATAATTCTTTGATTAAAGGGACTGATGTATTACACCCAAAGAAATTCGTGTTTTCTATATTTCTTGGATGCTTTTCTTTTCTAGTGGTATTTTTGAGAAACAAGGAGAGAGAGAAAATGAGACAGCAGGAAGAAAAAAAAAACTTACTGGATCAGCATACAGGATGATAGACTGTTCCTCTGGCTGACATTTTCATTATCCAAAAATTTATGTTCCTATTTCTGTCTGTAATGATGACCATCCATAGGAGAAAAAAAAAAGCATGGAAGCTGTTAATGGACAGGAATAAGTGGGGAGGGAAAATCTTTAATTAATCTAGAATTGAAGCATTTCTTTCACAGATTGACCTCCCAAATATTTTACCACATCTCTTGGCTCTGGAGAGCAAGGAAAGTCATTCTACACAGTTTCTAATGCTTAAAAGATTGTAAACTGATTTTAGATAATCTTCCAAATTATTTGTCTTATATATTAGGACAAAAGTGAGTGAGAAGTGCATCCAAAGCTATGAAACTCAGAGGCAATGTTTTGCTCAAAAGCCCTTAAGAGTGTTAGGCTGCCAACAATTAGCTGTATACCTGAACTACAGGTAAGCCTCCACTTACGACCACAATTGAACCCAAAATGTATTGCTAAGGGACAAATTTGTTAAGTGAGTTTAAAACTTTGAGTTGTAGTCTCACCTTTGCCATGAAAACCAGGTAGGTGTGGTGGCGCAGTGATTAGAATGTAGTACTGCAGGCTAATTGCTGCTTGCAATTTGGCAGTTCGAATCTCACCAGACTCAAGGTTGACTCAGCCTTCCATCCTTTTGAGGTCAGTAAAATGAGGACCCAGATTATTGGGGACAATATGCTGATATATGTCATAAGTGCTGTTGCTATTGCTAGGTAACCATGAGCCAGCCATTCTCCTTCAGCCCAATTTATTTCACAGGGTTGTAGTTATGGGGAAGATTGGAGGAAGAAGGTGTGTTTAATACGTTCACTGCCTTGAGTTATTTGTAAAACTAAGAAAGGTGGGGTACCAATAAAAATAAAAGAAAATAAATGAGGATGGGAAATTCCAATATGGCCTTTTATATCTGTATTTACCCCAAGACTAGCATTAAATATCTTTTCCTGAACACTGGTTTTGCTTGGTCTTGGTTGGGCTTGACACCAACCAACACAGTGATGGGTTATTTTGATATCAAAATATTTGGGCCAGCCAAAGGTTAATGGATCACTTTCTATGCTGCTAAATTCTGAGTATCTGTAATGACTGCAAAGATTTCAACTTGAATGTCTGTGGTGATTGCAAAAATTTCCTTTTCTTTGCCTGGCTCATCTTTAATCATACAACCCATCTTTGGCAACAGGTTTTTTTTTTTTTTAATTGTGATGCTTAATGACTCTCTGAAAATACATGAGATCTTTTCTCCAGCTTTTGATTATGCATAGTTCCTGCGTCTGGATCATTGTGGAGGAGAATAAGTCACAGATACGCAGAGTGTCATTGTGAAAACTAGAATTTGAATGCCCTGGTTCGGGCAAACTGGTAGCGGCAGTGGGAGGCTCCACCCATCCGCCCAGACATCATAACAATGCTCTGTGCATGCGTGGAAATGCCGCACACTTGGACGCATGCACGCGCACCTGCACGCTCCCAATAGCGAACCGGTAGCACTGGGATTTGAAACCCATTACTGGGTTGGTCACCAGGAGTCTTCTGAACTTTTGGACTCGTGCTGGAGCCCATCCTCTGGGAACTTCTCTCTAGTAGAGTGACCTTTATTGTTTTTGAAAAGGCCAGAGAAGGAGCAATAATATAGAAATGAGAAGCTTTTGAAAAAATCAAAATAAATGAGCAGATGTCTTAATGGCAACCCAGAAATTCCTGGAGCCCTTCCTTTCCCTTCCCTCGTCTGACTAGAGAAGCTACCAATGTGCCATCTTCCTTCTTAAGGATTTGATTCCAGCCCCATCTGCTTCTCCCGGTTCTCTCCTTCTTGTTCCAGGATGTATTTGAAGAAATGTTCACCAACAGCTCCTGCTACGCAGAGCACTGACGGACCAAACAGAGGAGCCAAAATTCACAATTCATAAAGCATTCTGAGGGCTTCTCTATTGTAGATGTTGCATTGCACCTGAATGTTTCCTTTTTCCTCTTAATAGATTCTTGTTCAGGGCAAGGGGACAATATGTAAAGAACTGGAAAACACTATTCCCCCCCCCTTCCTCAGGATATTCACAGAGCTGTTCATTGATTCACTCGATTAGAACACTTAAAGGGTGCACTTAGGAAGGTGCAATGACTCAGTGATTAAAGACACTGAGCTGGTCAGCTGGAGACTTGACAGACCAGGTTTGAGACCTGAGCTCCGCCCAATGGGATGAGCTCCCATTATCAGCTCCTGTCCACCCGGCAGTTTAAAAGCATGCAAATGCAAGTAGATTAATAGGCACCACTTCAGTGGGAAGGTAACAAACAGCCTTTGGTGTGTAGCCATGCTAGCCACATGACCATGGAGGTTTTCTTTGGACAATGCTGACTCCCTTGGCCAAGAAACGGCGATGAACATCACCTCCTAGAGTCAGATGTGACTGGACAGGGAAACTTTGTTGTTGTTGTTAGTCGCGAAGTCGTGTCCGACCCATCGTGACCCCATGGACATCATTCCTCCAGGCCTTCCTGTCCTCTACCATCCCCCAGAGTCCATTTAAGTTCACGCCGACTACTTACTTTTGGCAAAGATGATGCATTCACATAAACACACAGTGCTTTTGAATTTTAAGGTTCATTTTAAATATCTCTGCACTATATTTTACTATATACAATTTTATTTTATTCTTTAATCTTTACCTTATTTTATCTTCTACATTTTAGTTTATTTTCTCTCCCCTAATTTTATGGCGTATATTGCTCCATATCTTACTCTGTTTCATTTTATTGTACGATATCTTATCCTGGCTGATGCTCATGCTTTGGTATGGTCAGCTGACTAATCAAGAAAGGATACTATTACTGTTTTGTTTTTTTAATGGCAAAATTCAAAACAGATGAAACCATGAAACCCGGGATGCAGCTTTATCTTCCAATGTAGTTTGTCACTTGCATTAAAAAAAAAAAGTATGACTGTAACTTTGTTGCTTGTATCCTTACGATTTATATTGATATTGTTTCCTGATTGCTTATTTGTACCCTATGACTATCATTAAGTGTCGTTCCTTATGATTCTTGATGAACGTATCTTTTCTTTTATGTACACTGAGAGAGTATGCACCAAGACAAATTCCTTGTGTGTCCAATCACACTTGGCCAATAAAAAATTCTATTCTATTCTATTCTTGTACCCTATGACTATCATTAAGTGTCGTTCCTTATGATTCTTGATGAACGTATCTTTTCTTTTATGTACACTTAGAGCGTAGGCACCAAAGACGAATTCCTTGTGTGTCCAATCACACTTGGCCAATAAAAAATTCTATTCTATTCTATTCTTGTACCCTATGACTATCATTAAGTGCTGTACCTTATGATTCTTGATGAACGTATCTTTTCTTTTATGTACACTGAGAGCATATGCACCAAGACAGATTCCTTGTGTGTCCAATCACACTTGGCCAATTAAAAAAATAAAAATTCAAGACCAAAGAGGAAGAGTTGCAGATTTCACCCTTAGCTCTTGGGAGTTCAGGCTTGTAGAAACCTCGCAGGAATGGAAGTGTTCAAAAACAACATGTTTGTCTGACTCCCTTCTCTGAAAGCCTATAGAATTTTTTTCCCCCTTCCCCGCCCAACTTATCTGCTGTGTACATTCTAGGTAGTGTAAATGTATTCAGTTATGCAAAGCAAAAACATTCCCAACAGCCAGGAGGCCATATGATACATATCATCTTGTGATTGTGTTGTAGGACTTCCTTTTTTTAATTGGCAAACATTTCTCAGGCAACAGTTCAGATTTACTTAGAATCACATATGTGCTTAAGAAATCGCTTCCCCCCCCCCCCACTTTTGCTGCATTGCATTGGCCACCAAGATCTTACTCAACTTCCTGGTCAAAGCCATGAGGGGAAATTCGGTGGCATTGGGGTCTTTTCAATTAGCACCTTACGGGTTGTAATTTTTTCAGCTGATCCAGATTCAGCAAAGTATGTGTGGAGGGGTTTCATGCAGGCCAAATATCGTTTGATATTGGGGTTGTTTTTAAAGGGATCTGCAAAGTTATCCAAAAGTTAGCTTGACAAATATCATGCCCTCAAGTATCGGATCTTGAAGATTTTGTTCAGTCCCTATTTGGAAGCAATGGGACTAGTTCCACACCCAAATGTTGTTGTTTTAACTATTTAGCCGTGTCCGATTCTTGGCGACTTTATAGGCAAGTGCTCTCCATGGTACCCTGCCAAGCACAGCTTTTTTCAATTATTGGATGATCAGCTTTGTATTAGATTCGATGTTATCAAGCCAGCGTTCCACTAACCATCTTGTTCCACTAACCATTCCTGACATCATTGTCTTCTCCAATGGAATTGCATGCATGACATGACCAAAGTAAATCAGGCATTGCAATGAACAAGGACAAACATTCAATTTTGCAGCTACTAAGATTGTTGGATGAGCAGATACAAAAACAGCCAGGGAAATGATTGAAAGTCTGGAAACGAGCCTGTCGTCAGTCAACAGGAGTGCTGATTTACCACCAGCTTATCAAGTATTTGAAGGGATGCGGTGGTTCAGTGGCTAAGATGCTGAGCTTGTCGATTGAAAGGTTGTCAGTTCAGCGGTTCGAATTCCTAGTGCCACGTAACGGGGTGAGCTCCATTACTTGTCCCAGCTTCTGCCAATCTAGCAGTTCGAAAAGGTTAGTGCAAGTAGAAAAATAGGGACTACCTTTGGTGGGAAGGAAACAGCGTTCTGTGCACCTTTGGTGTTTAATCATGCCAGCCACATGACCACGGAGACGTCTTCGGACAGCGCTGGCTCTTCGGCTTTGAAATGGAGATGAGCACTGGCCCCTAGAGTCGGGAACAACTAGCACATATGTGCGAGAGGAACCTTTACCTATCAAGTATTTAGGAGGCGAGAGCTTGGCGAAACAAGGATACAACAGCCAATGGCTTAATAGCCAGCCGTCAATACCCCAATCAACAACTAAAAGGCCACACACAAAAGGCACCATATAAATATCTCACAATGAATAGCCTAAAGCACACACTCTGCTAGAGAGAAGTTCCCTGATAATGGGCTCCAGCATGAGTCTGTAAGCTCAGAAAACTAAACTTCTGGTCCTGGTGACCGACCCAGATTGGATTTTATGATTTTAGCTTCTCGTGATGTGTCTGGTTTTACACTTCTCTGTTGGTTACTCTGGCTATCCATGGTGGACGCAGTAATTTATGCCAGCACCACAGTTCAAAAGCATCCATTCTTCTTCAATCAGCCATCCCCATCCCAATACGTGGGATCAAAATTGATTTGACAATTCTATCATTCGCCTGCAAGTTTTGAGTGTAGGGAATGCATATTTCAAGATGGCTGCAGTAAAAGGCAGCAGATAACTGCAAATGTTTGGGACGGCCAATCTCCAATGTACCCTGTAGACATCATGTAGACAATAAATATTTTCAACTTTCCAAAGGCGATATCAGGTAGCTTGCAATTCAGATGTCCTTTTTTTTGATCTGGCAGTGGTTTGAGTTGACTCAAAAAATCCATTCAATGTAGACAATCAATTGTTGAAATCATTTGAATGTGGATTTCCCAATTAATTTGAAAAAAAAAGTGATTCAGAACTACCCAATGTGACCTGATGATTCAACTTGACTTTCCAATTAGAATCCAGTCACCGTTGAATCAAATCACCAAACTGAGTTTTTCAGAACCTTAATGTTTTTTGTTCCGTTGCTGCTGCTGCTGCTGCTACTGTTGTCGTTGCTACGTGTATGTCGGTGGGCGGCGTCAATTTCTTACTGGATCTGCTTTTGAAAGAAGAGCTGCATCTTCTTCTTGTGCCTCGAGTTTGCAAATATTATCCTTAGATTGACAATCGATCCTTGGACAAAAATTAAGATGCACACAAGCAGATTTACAAGCCGCCATGCAACAGTGAAACAACCTTCTCTTCTTTGTGTTCTTATTTCGAAGTAAGCTTTTGAATACATTGAAAGTTACTTATGAAAAAAAATAGGACATTGCTATGAGATATGGATTAATTCATTCAAATGCATTCAAACACAGTATCTGATATTCCCCTTTGGACAATCAGAAGCTTTGTAACGCATTAAAAAGGAGCTGGTCAGATCTCCAAGGTTAAAAACATACACACACACACACAGACAAATCTGCTGCAGTAAACAATGATTTTTTAAACCAATTATTCTAGGGAAAAAGAGAAGGGCTGGATTTCACATTCCTTTAATTAGAATATTTGTGCATATTTTCTTCGAGATCTTTTTTTTTTCTTCTTTGCCTTTTTCGTTGTTGTTCTTGTTCTTGTGATGTCAGTCCAAGTAATGAATTCCTATTCGTTCGTCGAAAACTCCAAGTAGATTTTATTTATTTATTTATTTGTCTGAAAACAAATACCTCAGCAAAATGTTTGACATCCCAAAGTGGCATAGCTTTTCCTTTGAAGTTTCTTTCCACACAGCGTGATTTTCCGGAGACAGTGCCATTTCGGGATGACACTGTGATACTTTCTAAGTTGACACTTCATGTAACTGATAATGAGATGATAATACTACTACTTTAGCATTTCTCTATTGAGTTGTTTTTTTTTTAAAAAAAGGCACGTATATTATTACATTCGCCCAAACTTTCTCAGGCAGACAGAGATATTTATTTAGATGAATCTAAACCCAACCCTGTTCAAACCTCTTCGGTTCACCTTTATATTTACCTCAAGTACCAGTGGTTTTATTTTTTATTTTTTAAATGTGTGACTTTTATTTTAAAAATTTGTACAGCTTTACAAATTTACACAAGGCTTTTGTGAACTTTTGTAGGAAATCCTGCTAGGTGCTATGAGGCTTGCTGCCATCAAAAGTGTGTTGCATTCCTGTTGGCTGGATGATGGCATTCTAGAGAAATAAAGTACTTACTTACTTATTCATTTATTTAGAAATTTATTTGCTACCCATCTCATATCCAATGACTCTGAGTGGCTTACAACATAAAAATATTAAAGTTGTCAATTATAGACTACTACAGCAAATTAAAATCATTAATACAAGATGGCAAAGGAGGGAGCTAGACAGAATAGCAATAGCACGTAGATTTATATACCACTTTACCATGCTTTGCAGCCTTCTCTAAGCAATTTACAATCAGTCTATTGGCCCCCAACAATCTGGGTCCTCATTTTACCCTCCCTCGGAAGGATAGAAGGCTGAATCAACCTTGAGCTGGTCAGGATCGAACTCCTGACATTGGGCAGAGTTTGCCTGCAATACTGCATTCTAACCACTGTGCCACCACGTTAAAATTACATTCACTTCTATCAACAATTTATCAAGGAAAGTAGAGAAAGAACATGTCTTTGTTCTAATCCACAGAAGAAGCAAAACTTCAATACTCAATGCATATAAAGAAATCCTAAAAATGCAGAACTCCTCCATGGGTTAGCAATAGCAATAGCACTTAGACTTATATACCACTTCATAGTGCTTTACAGCCCTCTCTCAGTGATTTACAGAGTCAGCATATTGCCCCCAACAATCTGGGTCCTCATTTTACCGACCTTGGAAGGATGGAAGGCTGAGTCAACCTTCAGCCGGTGAGATTTGAACTGCCGAACTGCAGCTAGCAGTCAGCTGAAGTAGCCTGCAATACTGCACTCTAACCACTGCACCACAGATAGGATCAGTATTATTATTCCACCATTATACTTGGCTCAGTCGATGTATCAACTCAAATGAAATTGAGGTAGAACAATAACTAGGATTTTGAGAATGGCAGAAAAGAAATAAAAATGAGTCAGGGTGCCCAGAAAGGAGGTTGATGGAAGTTAATGATAAAACATGCATTGTAATTTCATGATGCCAACTCTTGTCCCTTTTGTATTTGCATTATGATTCCCGGCATGAGTATTAAGGGATGGAGTTTGAGTTGTGTTGTGACACCAGTTGCATTGTTGCACTGCATTGCAAACACTGTGGTTCGCCCCAAAGGCCTCTGAAAAAGATTCACATTTGCTCAGATCTGTAGTTTGCTTGAGTCATTTTAAGCCATGCAAAATTTCTCCATTTAACCTACCTTAAAAACTTTGTTTTATAGATGGTGTGGGACTTGTAAGAAGATAGGCATAAAAGGAAACTTCCAAATTAAGAATTTGCATCTAAGACAGATTCTGGAATTTAAAAAAAACACAAAGATAGTAAAACGTTTAGGGTTATAAACCGTCTACCCAGAGCAATATTCATTAACCATATTTACAAATAATTAAATCTTCAGAGCACATTAGCATGACTTAATTTTACTTCGATTGGTCATGGAACATCTTGTTTAATTAAATATTTCCCTTTTCTAATACTTTTTCAAACTTATTTGTTAATCAGCTTTCTGAAGAAAGTTGAGTTTAAAAATAATTAATGGACACATGTGTGATTAATATTTCAGGGGCATCCAGATCAAACATAAAACCTGGTGAGATTTTTTTCGGTTGGCTACTGTAAATCCAAATGAAGCTAAAAATACATTACTCGTACATACATAATGATAATCTACCATGAAGTGATAAAACCACAAGATTCATGCTCATAGCAGTTTTCCACAAGCTGATGCTCTCCAGATGTTTGGGATTACAAATCCCATCATTTAGATTAGATTTAGATTTAGATTTTATTATATTTTTATACCGCCCTTCTCCTGAAGGACTCAGGGCGGTGAACAGCCATAATAAAACAATATACAAGACAAATTTAAAAACCATATTAAAATAATTCAATTTTGGCCGAATTTAAAATTCCCATTCTAAAACCCTTATAAAACCATATTAAAAACCCATATTTAAAACCCGATTAAAATTATTGTCCCATCAGACCGGCTTGCTGGAATAACAGGGTCTTTAGCGCACGACGGAAGGCACGGAGGTCGGGGATCCTTCGTATATCCGGGGGCAATTCGTTCCATAGGGCAGGAGCCCCCACAGAGAAGGCTCTCCCCCTGGGAGTCGCCAGTCGACATTGTTTGGCCGACGGCACCCTGAGGAGGCCCTCTCTGTGGGAGCGTATCGGTCGGTGGGAGGCAGTCAGTGGCAGCAGGCGGTCCTGTAAATATCTAGGCCCTAAGCCATGGAGCGGTTAGTACAACCAAACAGCTATGTTAGAGAGATATTATTGGACTTGCAGCCCATTATCTACAAGTTTGAGGGTGACTGTTAGTATTTATTAAGGACTTGCAAGCTTTTAAAAGGAAATTTTCATAAGTTGTGCCTGATTTTTATGACCTCTTTTTTTTTTTGGCCATGGCTGTTGATTATGCAAATCATTCCAGTTGTTAAATGAATCAAAAGTTGTTGACCCAATGGGTCATTGAAAGTTGACTGGGAAAGTCACAAAAATGTCAATCACATTGGATGCTTCATCCATCATAAATACATGCAGGTTGCCCAGCACCCAAATTTTGATCACATGACTGAGGGGATGTTGCAACAATTGTTGCAAGTGCCAGAACGGTTCATAAATCACTTTTTTTCAATGGCTTTGTAATTTGAAAAAAAATCGCTAAATAAATGATTGTAAGTTGAGGAATATTTGTAGCTTTACATCCTACCCCATATGGTCGTCAGAGAGGTGGAGCTGCAGGACCGAAAATTCATCAACACCACATAACCCTCTTTTTGTTCTGCCCCAGCTATGGACCCCAAAGAATGCAGCACACACAAACTCTATACAAAGCTTATTTTACTCAAATAACTTAGTCTTTATCAACCAAAGGCTGTTAATAAACTGTCTTAACAGCCTACCAGAATTCTAAGATAAGGTAATCACAGTCTTACTAGAGTTGGCAGAAAGCCCAGAAGCAATTTTGCAGACACAAAGGAGAGTGAACTAAAGTTGTTCCTACAGCTTGCTGCAAGCAGCATTCCTCCTTAAATAAGCTAAGGGAGTGGCCAATTAGCCCCAAGCCTTACTCTCGAGGAGACCTCCTCCTGAGGAGCCACTCCTGCCTTTTGGCAGCTCTGCGCGCCCGTGCATCGAGAAGAGGCTCCTCCTCTTCATCCTCTTCACTTAAAGGAGCTTCTGGAGGCCCTGGCTGAATCCCTGCCTCTGGCACCACATCTTCTCCAGCCTCCTCACTGTCCAATTCGAGCGCCAGCTGCACAGGTTGCTGGCGCAGCACCACACCAGCCTCCTCATTGTCGGAATCAGCTACAATCTGCACAGGCCGCTGACGGGCCACAACACTTTTTGGGACTGAAGACTGAGGTTAGAGCCAAAGAGCTACAGCAGATGAGTTTGACAGAAAACATTTCAAGTTTAACCCTTAGCACATCAATGTACGGTCCAAAAGTCCTTTGCCATGTTGGTGTCAACAATTGTGAGCAAGATAGCAATAGTACCTAGGCTTATAAACCACTTCATAGGGCTTCACAGCCCTCTCTAAGCTGTTTACAAATGTCAGCCTATTGCCTCCAATAAGCTGGATCCTCATTTTACCAACCTCGGAAGGTTTGAAGGCTGCATCAACCGGGAGCCGGTCAGGATCGAACTCCTGATTGTAGGCAGAGTTAGTCGGCAATACTGCATTCGAACCGCCACACTGCCATGGCTAGATGGATCAACATTAAGAGAACTTCCTACATTTGTATCCTGATATTTGCCTGGATAGAAGTCATTCTCTTGAGCTCTGTAGCTAACGGTCCTATAATGGTACCTAAATAGCAAGATGCAAAAAAGATTCATAGCGCTGATTAAAATTGCATTGCCTTGGAAGATGGGAGAGCCATTTTCATTCCGGCAGTGCCATGTTGGTGAAGTCATTACATAAGACACAGTGGGTGTTAGTCTCGTGTCTTGCTTGTAAAACAAGAGATCACCTTGGGCAGCCGGTCTTTGTTTTCAGTCATTACGAAAAACTCCGGGGTGATCAGCAGCTACCCTGACAATCTCATTCCTCCATCATCTGCTGGCTGTCAATCAGGCAGCCAACCTGAGGCCACTGATAGACCTGCCACATTGATTGAGCTGTGGCTGTCAGGCTTTGTGGGTTTTTTTTTTTTAATGCCCAATTGTTCCTCTTGCATCTTACCGGAATAGGCTCTTACTTCTGATTTACATAATGGCGCCAGCATTATTAAGGAGAGGGAATAGGAGATGCGTAACTGTTGCCCGCTGCTTCTTGACAGCCTGGGATCTTGTCCTCACCTTTGTTCTTTTGTTTTCAAATGAATGGAGAATTAATCTTGACCGTTTCCGTTGCAAAGGAAGAGAAAATGACTCCTAGCTCAGTCTTGCTGAACTAGCAAATAAGTATTTTGACTGGTGGGTGATACCAGGAGCTATTAACTTCACAACGCATCTGATTATGCTGGAATAGCATATTCCGTTGGAAACAATGACCACCAGACAATGTAGCTTGCTCCATGCTTTATTTAATGCAGAATTTTGCAAACTTTAAAAAACAAAAACAGAAGGATCCTTTGAAAGGACCCCTACTTCATTATTCCTTCTCTAGGACCTGTTCTTATACAGGTCAAAATTCAATATGTCCCAAAGGTGCTTTTTCAAGAGGCAACTGGACTTTTTTCTTTGAAGACGTTTCACTTCTCATCCAAGAAGCTTCTTCAGCTCTGACAGGATGGTGGGGAATGGAAGGATTTATATTCCTTGCAGATAGCTGGTCACTTGCATCCTTTTTAGAGGGTTGTTGAAGCACTTGGAGGTTTATCTGTGTCCTCAGAGTCACCTGAGTGGTGCTCCTGGTTCCTGTAGTCTGCAATTTTTTCCTCTGGAAAAATTTCCTACTCCCACACCATTCAAGAAAGTCCAGAGTTGCCTCCTGAAAAAACCACCTTTGGGACAACCATGACCTGGATGACTGAGAATTTCTACAGACATTCAATATGTCATTTTTTTTAATGATTACACCATATATAATTTATGGTGCACTGGAAAAGCCATACCTGGAATATTGCATCCAGTTTTGGTCACAACGATGCAAAAATGATGTCTAGACTTCAGAAAGAGTTCAGAGAAGAACAATAAAGATAATTAGGGGACTAGAGGCTAAAGCATATAATGAATAGTGGCGAGAACCCGGGGTCCAGTCTAAAAAAGGAGCAAGAGTTGAGTTTCATAGTAGCAGTCTTCCTATATTTGAGAGGCTGTCACAATAAAGAAAAGGGGATGTGTGAGTTGGCCTTATTCTCCACAGAGAGCTGGAGAAGAAGTATCGGATGGAAATTTATCAAAGAGATATCCAACACAGAATTAAGGAGAAATTTCCTATCGATGAGAACTATTAAGTAATGGAACAGCTGGCCTTCAGAAGCAGGGGTGGGATTCTACCGGTTTGGACCAGTTCGGGCGAACTGGTAGCTCCAACAATCAGCTGGAAGTGAATCGGTTCACCCCGATGATCAGATGGGCCCATCAGAGCAACTTGCGGCTCTGGAGCTGCATGTGGCTCTTTCATCCCTCTGCTGTGGCTTCCTGTTGCTCAAAATATGTGTCACAACCGCCAATGTGTGACACCCGCTGGCACACGATTTATTGAGCTTTTTGACCCATCTTTTTTTTTTAGTTCAAAATGTTTTTATTTGTTTTATTTATTTATTTGTCAACAAGTACAAGGAAACAAGTAACTGTATAGACATAGACAAGGACACATGAAAATTTTTTTGGCACAAATAAAAGGAAATAAATAAGCAAAACATAGCCATAAACACATAAAATGAGTACATATAAATGGGAACAGTAGGACAGGGATGGTAGGCACGCTGGTGCGCTTATGCACGCCCCCTTAGGGACCTCTTAAGAAATGTGAAAGGTCCACGGTAGACAGTTTAAGGTAAAAGGTATGGGGGTTAGAGAGACTAACAACAGGATCAGGTAGAGTGTTCCAGACATTGACTACTCTATTGCAGAAGTCATATTTCCTACAATCAAGATTAGAGCGAATTACATTGAGTTTGAATCTATTGATAGCCCTTGTGTTATTACGGTTGAAATTAAAGTACTCATTTACAGGTAGGACGTTTTGGTAAATAATTTTATGAACTAAGCTTAGGTTGGAACGTAGACGGCGTAGTTTTGTTGCTTGCAGAAATAAAAAACTCTGTAGCAGTTCATTGATTTCATACATGCAACACACTATAGTTTTTTTTATACATAGCATAAAGGTAAAAAAAAACTATATATGCAGTGTTATCTTCATTTTAGATGTCAAAAGGGTTTTGTGGCTCCCGGTGTTTTCTTTTCTGTGGGAAACGGGTCCAAATGGCTCTTTGAGTGTTTAAGGTTGCAGACCCCTGGACTATGCTAAGGTGTGGTCCTCAAAATGTATTATCCAGAAGTTATATAATCATTCTTTAGAATACCCTGTGAGGCCTCTAGATGACTGAAGATTGCTTCAGTCTCCATGTAATACGTTCGACTCCTTGCTTATGTACATTTAATGCCATCCATTGAGAAGCAGATCATTCTCTTTTTAGCTAAATTCAGACTCATAGTCCCTTAGGAAAGAGGCAAGTGCATTAAGAATAGTGCATCCATCAAGCACGCCATCTAGTCCCCTCCAGACTCTTATTCTGGAGCACCAAGATTTATGAGATTCCTGCTACTTAGTACCTTACTACATATAAATGGAATTAAAGACAACAAGAAGGCTACCAGCAACGCTGGCTTTGATATTTTATGCAGAGGTTAAAAAACAATGGCTAACTCTAGGCTACTTACCATTACAAACTAGCCTTAACTAATTATAACATAATGGAAATAGACCAGGGGTGGGTTTCACTTACCTTTGCTACCGGTTCGCTCTCATGTGCGCTGCTTCTGTGCATGCGCAGAAGAGCCTTGGTACTACAGTGGTTTAAAGCACCCTGTTATTAACACAGCTGCCTGCAATTTACTGCTGGTTCGAATCTCTCCAAGGCTCAAGGTTGACTCAGCCTTCCATCCTTTCTAAGGTAGGTTAAATGAGGACCCAGTTTGTGGGGGCAATAAGCTGACTTTGTATAAAATATACAAAAGTATGAAGGCTATTGCTGAGCACATTGTAAGCCGCCCTGAGTCTCCGGAGAAGGGCGGCATATAAATCAAATTTAAAAAAAAAAAAAAAAAAAAATTTGATGACATCCGGGCGGGAGGGTGGAACCTCCCACCGCCGCTGCTACCGGTTCGTACAAACTGGGGTGAACCGGTATAGCAACCCACTGAAATAGACCTTCCTAAGCAAACTGTATGATGGCATTCTCCTAGCTATGGTTAGGGGACTGTTACAATGCTACATGTTACCCCAACATGGTAGTACAGTGGTTTAATGCACCCTGTTATTAACACAGCTGCCTGCAATTTCTGCAGGTTCGAATCTTACCAGGCTCAAGGTTGACTCAGCCTTCCATCCTTTCTAAGGTAGGTTAAATGAGGACCCAGTTTGTGGGGGCAATAAGCTGACTTTGTATAAATATACAAAAGGATGAAGGCTATTGCTTAACGCATTGTAAGCCGCCCTGAGTCTCCAGAGAAGGGCGGCATATAAATCAAATTAAAAAAAAAAAACTCCATCCTTTCCTGGGAAAATTGGTCTCTTTTCTTTTTATTAATAAAGTTATAATAAAAAGGTAATTAGTTTGAACTACCTTGCTCTGCATTAGGTAGGATTGTCCTCTGAAATGGGATTTAAAACCACAAGCAAAAGTTGGCTTGCAAATACCAGTTGTGGGGAAATCTGATCATGGTTACATTAAATGAATCCAAAGTGGAATCAGAAAAGGATATTGGTCATTGGAAATGTCATCATAATCCTAGCTATGTATCAGGTGTATTATGAACACAATCTTGCAAGATGAATATGGAAGAAGGTGAACTAATATGATAGCAAGTTGATCAGGCTGGATTTAACAAAGACAAGTTGCATGCATGTATAGAAAGGCAGAATAATATAATGTATTTTAAATTTTTAAAAAATTTTTTTAAAAGAGGAAGGAAGGAAGGAAGGAAGGAAGGAAGGAAGGAAGGAAGGAAGGAAGGAAGGAAGGAAGGAAAATAATTACATGAATTGACCTGCATTTAAACTTGCATAGTAATGTTATAGTTTATTTGGGCATTTATCCATAAATACAGGGCAATACAGTGGTATCTCATGATAGACTTAGAATAGCTGCAGAAAGAAAGAAAAAGGAAGGAAGGAAGGAAGGAAGGAAGGAAGAAAGAAAGAAAGAAAGAAAGAAAGAAAGAAAGAAAGAAAGAAAGAAAGAAAGAAAGAAAGAAAGAAAGAAAGAAAGAAGCATTTGGGTATATACCTGGATAGGAACTCAATTTGTGTTCCTCTCTACAAATCATTCTTCATATCACCTGCTGAAACTACTGGCTCTTTTCCTCTTCCGTTCACTACTGGAATTTCTGATTCAAGAAAACCAGGTTTAGGAGAAAAGCCAGGGGGGAAAAAAAGAGAGAGCAATTCTTCCATCCAAGGTTGCTGTCCCTTACTCTTAAAGACAGCAGCCTTAAAACCTTAATATCATAAATATCATAAAACCAAGTTGAAAATGCTCTACTGCTCAGCAATCTGTTTCCTACAGAGAAGGAAGAAGAAGAAGAAGAGAAAATAAAGGGCTCTGGATTGCTAAACTAAATGCTGCATTTTGAAAATCTTACATGGCTTGTTCAGTAAGGGGGAGAGAGAGAAAGAGAGACAGAGAGAGAGAGAGACAGAGAGAAAAAGCACAAAAACACACCTTGCTTTTAACATTATTAGCAGGCATAGAAGCAACTGAATAACGCTTTCATTACAGCACATCTGAATTCTTCCTGAATAATTCAAAAGTGCCAAACATAAGACTTGTTGCTTGGATGTGCTAATGAAAATATCAAGGGAATTAATTAACAGTCAATTATATCAATTTTAGATTTGGACATTGATTCTGATGCTAAAAGCAAATTCTATACCAGTGTATTCTCTCTCTCTCCCTCTCTCTGTCTCTCCCTCCCTCTCTCTCTCTCTCTTCCATTTACTTACTACCACTTGGTTTAATCATTTCAGTTGAAAGTGTGAAGAAAATAGAACTTAAGATTGTTCCTTGTTTCCTCTCTCCAACCCGATGTGCTTCAAGATAAATAAGCATAAAGGCAGACTGGAGAATGCATATTTTTAAAAAGCTATGGATATGCAGATTTTGCTAGATTTTGATCTTTGCAGTAATCTGTTTCAGGAAAAGAGAAATGCAGAGCTTCAGCTGACAAATTATTAGAAAAGGAAAGAGCAAAAAAAATAAAAAAAATAAAAATAAGCTGCATATCATATGGACTTCTACTATTTAGCTTTTAAATTTTCCTCCTAAACAGGCAGATTCAGTTTTTTTTTTTTTGTTTTTTTTTAAAAAGGAAAGGAAAGTGAAAAGCTAATCGGCTAAAGCAATTATTTCCTAAACGGGACTTTGCGTTTTTGCTATAGTTGCCTGTGAAATGAGAGTTTCTTTTCTTCTCTTCCTTACTTTAGATTCAAATATATAGGAAATATGAATATTTTCAGATCTTTGATATTAGGGGAAGGCGGTTCATTGAAATCAGTTTTTGCATGATTTGGCACGAGTTGTCTAGACTGGTTTATGAAAAATGACAGCTAGTAGGAAAGTAATTAAAAATGTATTTTGCTGAAAGCAAAAGTATTTTTGGAATCAATAACAACCATCTTTAATTTGCCAACCAGTTCTACAATTATTTTATATTAACGGAAGGATTTAATGGCGTGCAATCATATCCGTATCTGCATGTGTAGGCAGGGACTTCATATTTGGAGGTTTTTTTTTTTTTTTTAAAAAAAAAACTGAATGGGGGAAGAAAGGACAAATGCCTTTGATTATTTTGTTAATTTATGTAGCTCATAATTGATGGTTGGCTGAAAGCATCTAAAACCTTGGCAAAGGCTACGAAAAGCAGCTATTTAAAGGACAAAGGTGAGGTTCTTATCAAAACAATAATCCAAATGAAATTCTCAAGGAACTGCTCAGCCAGCGACAGAACCTCCATGACCTTGGTTGATCTCAAGGAATCTGAGCAGGCTGGTGCCAACTAGCCCAAGGAAATCCTTAAGGAAGTTGCATCAAGTGTCATGGAAGAAAGCAGTTGCAAGTCACTTCTGTATAAATGTTATGGATCTCCTTATGCAGTCACTAGAAACCATGGACAATTCCAACAAACCCTTTATTCTCTCAAGCAAGAGGTAGGGAAATCTACAAAGTTCAATAGTTGAGTGAGAATCAGAATAGAGCTGGAAGGGACTTTGGAGGTCTTCTAGTCCAACCCCCTTCTCAGGCAGGAGATCCTATACCATTTCAGGCAAGTGGCTGTCCTCCAGTCTCTTTTTAAAAACCTCCAGTGATGAAGCACCCACAACATTTGAAGGCAAGCTGTTCCATTGATTAATTGTTCTCACCGTTAGGAGCTTTCTCCTTAGTTCTAGGTTGCTTCTCTCCTTGATTAGTTTCCATCCATTGTTTCTTTTGTTGTCTTCTGATGCTTTGGAAAATAAGTTTCCTAATATAAATCGGTTTATAATGAAGAGGTGGCTTGTAAACTAACCTCAGAATCAGAAAGGTGATTGGAGAGACATGGATGCCAGACAAATTTCATTTTCATTTTAAGAAGTAGGCACTCAGCTTCCCACCTGAATGAACTCCTGGATTAGATTTTATTTATTTATTTATTTATTTATTTATTTATTTATTTATTTATCAGATTTTTATACCGCCCCCTCTCCCGAAGGACTCGGGGCGGTGAACAGCCAAAATTAAAAAACATACAATATAAACATTAAAATACCTTTAAAACAGAATTAAATCCAAAATGGCTCCCCAATTTAAAACGCCTTACCCATGACTCTATAAATAAGACGAATTTAAATTTTAAAATTTCCACATTTAAATAGGGGGAAGATTTAGGCCAGGCCAGCTTGATAAAATAGAAAAGTCTTAAGCGCGGCGGAAGGTGCGCAGATCCGGGATCCTATAATGCACATTTGATTGTTGTTTTACTCTCAAATTCATTTCACTTCTTTGCCAAGGAATGCTGTGGATTGTGGCACGATTTTAGCTGAACCTGAATGAAATTCTCACCACCTTATGAAATCCTCACCCATTGATTTAGCTCTCTATTCATCCTTCCCAATTCTGTCATCATACCAAGGCCAGATAAAAATCTAGTGATTGTTTTCACTCAACATGCTACGGTCTGTATAGTATTTTTTTAAAAAAAACAAACAAACAGATTGGGTTACTTGAGTGCGAGGTTGATGATGTATTTTGAAACCCATAAAATGGGTTAATTTCCACCCCATGTTAGGCGTTTATAGTGTAATCATAACCATCAAATTGCAGGTAGCAATCATGTTCCTTACTCATCACCAGAAAAGATGATGAACTTCTGCTGAATTTCCAAAGACCTTCGCTAAGATAGCAATCGGATACTCAGGATGACAGTATGATAAATATAGGTCTCCAGGAAAACACTAAAGGTGCAGTGAGTGACAGACACAGATCAATGCCTGTTCAGTGAACATAGTTTCAACCTTGTTTCGTTGTTATTAATCCTTTAATTTAATCTCCGCTTTCAAAATAAATGACAGCGCATTAGTGATGTCTTTCGGAATTTATTTCTTATTCCTTAAGACACTGGATCAGAAATCTTCCCGGAGAACAACAGATTTTCATTTTATATTTTTACACTTAGCTAATAAACCCATTCATCTAGTACCGTGATGGCGAACCTATGGCACACGTGCCACAGTTGGCACGTGGAGCCATATCTGTGGGCACACGAGCGTTGTCCTAACTCAGCTCCAGTGTGCATGTGCGTGCCGGCCAGCTGATTTTCAGGCTTTCCGGTCCCACCGGAAATCGGGAAACGAGTTGTTTCCAGCCTCCAGGGTGGTGGGGAAGGCTGTTTTTGCCCTCCCCAGGTTCCTAGAATGCCTCTGGAGCTTGTGGAGGGTGAAAAATGGGCCTACTAGGTCCACCATGCCAAAAGTGGGGGGAGCACGGGGGGTACCACGCACATGCACGGGGGCAGGGCTCATTGAATTATGGGTGTGGGCACACATGTGCATGACCCCCCCCGTGTTCTCCCCACTTTTGGCACGCAACGGCAAACAGGTTAGCCATCACTGATCTAGTAGAAGGAATGCCTGAAAAGTCTGGATTTTCAACCATTCCCTACATGGTTTCTTCTTGGTGACAATAGATATCCATCCTTCAAGGCCGAGAGGTTGAATCCTGGTTCGGCAGCGACTGTGGCTGCATCCCAGATTTATGACCTGCAAGCAATCGGGACATTCTCAGCTGTCTTAAAAGTTTTTGTCAAAATAATCGTAGGCATACCTTGCCTACCGATCCAACCTGTGCTACATCTCATTTTCTGAGGACTCTTACAAATTAGAAAACGTGTACAGGTCGCCCTCGATTGACAACAGTTCATTTAGTGACCATTTGAAGTTACAATGGCACGAACGTATGACCGTTTTTCACAGTTACGGCCACAGTTGCAGCGTTCCCCAGGATCACGCGATCAAAATTCAGAGAAGCTTGGCAACTGGTTCATATTTATGACCGTTGCTGTGTCCCGAGGTCACGTGGTCATCTTTTGTGACCTTCTGAAAGCCGATGAGGGAACCTGATTCCACTTAACAATTGGATTACTAATTGATCAAATGCAAGGATTCACTTATCAACTGTGGCAAGAAAGTCCCAAAGGCACTTTTTCAAAAGACATTTGAACTTTGTTTTGTTTTTCTTTGAAGGCATTTTGCTTCTCATCCAAGAAGCTTCTTCAGCTCCGAGAGAAGAGCTGAAGAAGCTTCTTGGATGAGAAGCGAAATGTCTTCAAAGAAAAAAAAACACCCCAGAAAGTCCAGTTGCCTCTTGAAAAGGCACTTTTGGGGCAACCATGACCTGAATATCTGAGAATCTCCATAGACACGTGGCAAGAAAGGTCGTAAAAGGAGGCAAAACTCACTTAACGAATGTCTCACTTAACAACAGAAATGTTAGGCTCAATTGTGTTCGTAAGTCGAGGACTACCTGCCCTTGCCTCTAGTACGTCTTGCTTGGCGAGGACTCTCCTTCTTACAAATTAGAAAAGTTGTACTGCAGAGCACACAGTTGGCAAGAAAAGAAATTCTCACATTTCAATTTCCCTGCCTATCCAGATGTGCCTGGGAGAGACACCATTTATGAGACAGCTTCGATTTCTATCAGTATTTCTCTTTGTCTAGTGGATCTTGAATTCACTCTGTTCTGTCTCTCTGGCAGATTATATTGTAACAAAAATAGTCCTCAAGGAAAGGTGTAACGTCTGAGGCATCGTTCTGGTATCTATGTGTGCATTTTTTGGGTGCTCCGTTTTGGCCCAAAGATTGCATTTCACCCCCCCACCCCACCCTCCCGCCCCACACATTTCCCTTCACGGAACGGTTTTGGATTGTTCTGCATTTTTGCAAAATGCATTACATCGTGAACAATGGACAGTGCGTTAAGATGTTGGAAACTAGGAAGCTCCACTGGGGGAAAAAAAAAATATTTCTTAAAATCATGCAAATAGGACTCTGGGTACAAATAGGTTCCTTGAGGAAGGGTCTTACCCCCGCTGGGATAAGCCCATCCCATTCACACTTTCAGGGGAAGCATGTGGTGGGTCCTTCAAAAATTTTGAAGCTGGGTGGCTTCAAAAATTTTAGCAAGGGGTTCTCTGCCCAGTTGCGGGTGGGCGTGGCCATGGTGGCTGTGGCCTACTCAGCTTCCTGCATCCCGTGGGTGGGGTCGTTTTTGCCCTCCCTAGGCTCCAGAGGCTTTCCTTGAGCCTCCAGGAGGGTGAAAACGGCCTCCCCAGGCTCTGGAGGCCCTTCCCGAACTTCCAGTAGGCCTGTTTTTCGCCCTCCCCAAACATCCGTGTGCGTCCTACACTTATCTGCATCCAAAATGGGCAGTGTGGGGACTCCTGGGAGGGGCGGGGGTGGGGTGGGTGGGGCCAGCTGGGAGTGGGATTTGGGGGTTCTCTGAACTCCACAGAAACTTAGCTAGAGCTTCTCCCAGACCCCTGCGAACCCCCAGCAGCCCATCCCTGCTTACACTTGTCTTCCAGTGGCTATTAGCGGTGTGTGTGTGTGTGTGTGTGTGTGTGTGTGTGTGTGTGTGTTTGTGTGTTTGTGTGTGTAGGGGGTTGTTTTCCTTTGAGAAAACTGGTAGGAAATTACCTGTTGATCCTTCGTAGAACCACGTGACTGGGCCACTTCCATTTGTGTGTCCTCCTCTCCCTTTCTCCCATTCATTTCCTATCATCTTTTCAAACGGCTTCAGAACTGAAGGTCAGAGTTACAATTTAGCTGACAACCCAACTCTTTTGTGTTAAGCAAGCATTTTGTTTTTCAAGAAAATCTCCAAGCCCTGAAACTGAAAGGAAAGCAGAATAAAAGATGCCGTAAGGCTCAAGCTAGGTGATGCAGTGTGTCAGCGTTACGACTCTCTGCATTGCTTTTTAACTTTACACGCCTAATAAAAAACTTGGAGGTGGATAGCCAGGAAGATCGTAACATCAGCAGCTAACATTCGTTTTGGTGGGGAAGAGAATGGCTCCAAAATCAGCCTGGAATGTGTATCTATATCTCATCTATATCTACATCATCTATATCTATATTTATACATCTACATCTATATACTATATCTATCATTTATATATCTATCTATCATCTATATAAATGTGTGTGTGTGTGTGTGTGTGTGTGTGTGTGTATTCTAAATCTGTATCTATATCATCTATATATCTATATCTAATCTATCTTTATTTATATCTATCCAACTATATCATCTCTATCTCACTGTCTCTCATCTGTCTGTCTGTCTGTCTGTCTCTCTCTCTCTCTGTCTCTCTGCCTGTCATCTATCTGCCTATCATCTGTCTGGCATCTCTTTCTCTATGTCTGTCTGTACATGTCTTCCTGTACATGTCTTCCTGTACATGCCTATCTGCTGTCTGCCCATCTGCCCGTCTGCCCGTCTGCCTATCTATCTATCTATCTGTCTGTCTGTCTGTCTGTCTGTCTGTCTGTCTGTCTACCTACCTACCTACCTACCTACCTACCTACCTACCTATCTATCATCTATCTATCTATCATCTATCAATCTATCTATCTATCTATCTATCTATCTATCTATCTATCTATCTTTAACTATCATATATCTATATCTATCTATAATGTATCTATCTATCTATCTATCTATCTATCTATCTATCTATCTATCTATCTATCCAACATCTACCAGCCAAAAAAGAAGACTCTAGCACCTCTCCCACCAGTAATCAGCACTCCGATCAGCATAGATTACTGATCTAGATTACTATGCCAACGATAACTTCAGACCAACAATCAATCAATCTATCTATCTATCTATCTATCTATCTATCTATCTATCTATCTATCATGTATCTATCTATCTATCTATCTATCTATCTATCTATCTATCTATCTACCTACCTACCTACCTACCTACCTACCTACCTACCTACCTATCAGATATCTATATCTACCTACCTACCTACCTACCTATCTAATTCTATCTAATTCTATCATCTATCTATCTATCTATCTAATTCCATCATCTACCTACCTACCTACCTACCTACCTACCGTATCTATTTATCTAGCTATCTGATTTCTGACTGTCCGCACTTTGGTGGCTTTCTCCAGATCCAGTCTCTTTTCTTTATCTGAGACTCTAATGAGGGCGTAAAGCCATTCTACTTTCTTAGACAGATCTCCATTTTGGGGGGTGAAGATCCCAATCCGCTTTATGCTCCCTCTTCCTACCCCCTTTCCAATTGTTTCATCAGCTGCCTGCCTTGTCAGCTCACACCTGACAAGTGACAAGTCTTGGGCTCCCGCTGACTAGATAATCAAAGTCTTGTCAGAGCTGTCAATACCCTGCAGATAGAAGAGGACAAAGAGAGGAAAAGGTTTCTACAGAAACCTCCATCATAAGAAAGAGGGAGAGGCGAAAGAAAGATACCATCAGTTCCTTTAACGGAAATCAACGATTGGTTGTGAAACATTATTAATGCTTAAGGTTTCCCCTCCCCCCACTTAATGAAGATTGGAGAAACAGGCAAGTGGAGAATTCACACAAGGGACTCTTCAAGGATCTCTCCCAGGCTGTTGCTTTTAATTTGTACGAAAGGCGGAAATAAAACGTGGCTCTCCCACTTGCTTAACTTTCTTGAAAAACATACATTGCTCCTTCAAAGCTGGGATTAATTCCTCCTCAGTTATTCACCATATTTTTATGCCTCGGCTGTTAATCTTTGAAAATGGCTTCATTCTTTCTGCCTCCTACTTCTCACTTTCTCATCCTCCCTCCTCCCCATTTTTGAACATTGTGTTTGAACGTCACTTGTCTTGAAACATCATAGCCAAACCAACAGTGGTGGTATTCACTCACCTTCACTACTGGTTCGGAAATGTGAGTGGGCGCATCACCTCTGTGCATGTGCATGATGATGTGTGGGTGGGTAGGCAGAGCCTCCCGCCGCTACCAGTTCGCACGAACCAGGTAGAACCGGTAGAATCCCACCACTGCAAACCAATTACAAGTCAACCCAGCCAGACTAGAATTAGCTGGATAAACTGGCAGAATATTTTCATACTGTCTGGCCTTCTTTGCCACAGCGTGAAATAAGGAGCAGCTGGACAGAAGGCAGTTGCTACCAGAAGGAAGAGAGTTTGATATGAAACATCCAGGAACTCATAAGGTTGACTGATTCCTGTCTGTGATCCACAATATTCATACAGGGAATACAGTGTTCTCTCTCTCACTCACTCTCCCCCTCCCTTTCTCTCCCCTTCCCTTCTCCCTCTCTCCCCTCCCTCCCTCCCTCCCTCCCTCTCGCCCTCTCTTTCCCTCCCCCTCCCTCCCTTTCTATCCCTCCCTCTCTCCCTCTCCCCCTCTCTCCCTCTCTCTTCTTCCCCCTCCCTCCCTCCCTCTCTCTCCCTCTCTCTCCCTCCCTCCCTTGCTCCCCCTCTCTCTCCCTCCCCCTTTCCTCCCCCTCTCTCTCCCTCCCCCTCCCCCTCTCCCTCCCCCTCCCTTCTTCCCTCTCCCTGTCCCCCTCCCTCCCTCTCTCTTCCTCCTGTTCCTCCCTCCCCCCTCTCTCTACTTCTCTCCACCTCTCTCCCTTGCTCCCTCTCTCTTCCTCTCCCACCCTCCCTTTCTTTCTCTCCCATGTCTCTTCTCTCTCCCCTCCCCACTGGTCATGTGGCCAGTATGACTAAATGCCAAAGGCGCACAGAATGCTGTTACCTTCCCCCAAAGGTGGTCCCTATTTTCCTACTTGCATTTTTTACGTGCTTTCGAACTGCTAAGTTGGCAGAAGTTGGGACAAGTCACGGGAGCTCACACCGTTTACACGGCACTAGGGATTTGAACTGCTGAATGGCCGACCTTCTAATCAACAAGCTCAGCGTCTTAGCCACTGAGCCACCGCGTCCCTTATAACATATCTATAGGATACTAGAATACTGCTATAGTAAAGTTGTGAGACTATATACATGTATATACATCCACATATATATCCCTTGTCAATTCAGTTAGATGTATAATTACTTAGAAGATATACTGAGATACTTCTCTTTCTATCCAGATGTTTTGGTGAATATATTTCTACACCTGAGTTTTTAGCTAAATGAAGCCTTGTCTATTTACAAGCTAGCCAATGTTAAATACACTCCATTTGTTTTGTTTACCCAAAAAAGGACCTCTAATTTGTATGTTTATGTGTATACAGACACTAATATATGATTCAGTTTAATAACTATGCCCCAACTATGAATTAATTCAAATCTTGTACTTTCATTAAAAATGATCTCTATCTATTTTATGTTGATCATTAAGAAGGAATATTTCACACAAGAGATTTGTCATATTAAAGAGGATAAAAACCACTTAGATCAATTACGTGTATTAATGTAATCTTGACATAGATTATAAAAATAGTTTATATTCTATATTTAGGGAAATATTAAAAAGCTGATTTCGTGCAGAAGAGAAAGAGGCACAATCCAAATTCATATTTAAAGAATATTACAGTGTGGGGAAAAGTAGTGCTAACTGTCGAGAAACTCCACTTACTCCAGAGCATAGTAAAAATAAAGGTAAAAGCCATTAAATAATTAAGAAGGGTTAAAGATATTGTGCTTTGGGGAACTTTTATGCCAGTACAACCAGAACTCTGAAGAGTTTGAGATGGCATAGCTCTCTAGAACTAATGGAAGTATGACATGATCAGTGAAGTGAATGAGAAGAGAGTTTAAACATCGATCAGTTTTAAATGGGTGTCCAAAATTTTATTCAAAGAAATCATTTTAAGTTCGCAAACTATGCCTGGGGACCCTTGAGAGGTGACACCTAGATTCACGCATTGTTAATTTCATGATCCAATAATTGCTTGTGAGATTGGTCTTCAGATTAGATTGGTGTTAACAGAATAAGAGAGTTGGTAGGGACTTTGGAAGTCTTTTAGTTCAGCCCAATGGTGAAATCCAATTTTTTTTTACTACTGGTTCTGTGGGCGTGGCTTGGTGGGCATGGCAGGGGAAGGATACTGCAAACTCTCCATTCCCACCCCACTCTGGGGCCAGCCAGAGGTGGTATTTGCCAGTTCTCCGAACTACTCAAAATTTCCACTACCGGTTCTCCAGAATCTGCCAGAAACTGCCGGATTTCAACCCTGGTTCAGCCTCCTGTTCAAGCAGGAAATCCTAAACCATTTCAGACAAGTGGTTGTCCAATCTCTTCTTCACCACGTTGGAGCACCCACAACTTCTGGTGGCAACTTCTTCCACAGATTAATTGTTCTAACTGTCAGGATTTTTTCCCCCTTAGTTCTAGGTTGGTTTCTCAACCTTGGCAAATTTAAGATGTGTGGACTTCAGCTCTCAGAATTCCCTAGCCACCAATGGGTTAGATCTACATATTATATCAACCATTCAGCATCTACACTGGTCAACTTCAGATAGTTTATATTAATTATGTATTGCTAAATAACTTGGGACTAGGTTATCTGAAGGGCTTCCATTTCTGTGATCTTCTCTTCTCAATGGCCCTTAATGCCCTTTGTTCAGGGGTGAAATCGATCCGGTGGTGATGGCGGCGAGTGGTTCGGAGAACCGGTAGCAAAAATCCCTGCGCCCCCCCACACACACCATGCCCAGCTGAGCTGCACGATCATCAGAGGCTTTTCTTTTTTACTTTTAAAAGCATTATTTCTACAACTTCTTCTGCCGAAAAAATGCTTTTAAAAGTTAAAAAAAAAAGCCTCTGTTGATCGCGCGGCTCAGCTGGGATTGTCAGAGGCTTCTAAAAGCATTTTTTTTCTGCAACCTCTTCAGCCGAAGAGGCTGTAGAAAAAAAAATGCCTATAAAAGCTTCTGGTGATCCCAGCTGACTTGCCTGATCGCCAGAGGCTTCTAAAAGCATTTTTTTCTGCAACCTCTTCATCCGAAGAGGCTTTAGGGAAAAAAATGCCTTTAAAAGCCTCTGGCGATCCCAGCTGACTTGCCTGATCATCAGAGGCTTCTAAAAGCATTTTTTTTCTGCAACCGCTTAAGGTTGTAGAAAAAACGCTTTTAAAAGTAAAAAAAAAAAAAGTTGGCCACACCCACCCAATCACATTACCCCCCCCACCAAGCCACGCCCACAGAACCGGTAGTAACAAATTTTAGATTTCAGCCCTGCCGTAGAGCAAGGAATCCTAAAAATATTGTAAAGAAGAACCATGCAAAGATCCATGCATTAGAAAAAAGGACGCACAAAAATATGTCTTAGGTGGAAGAAATCAATGCAATTGTGAGTATATTTAGAAAGAAATGTGTATCTGGAAAAATTGGCATGGAAATGCCTGTGATAAATGTAAGTGATAAAGAAATGGAATTGAACTAATTTAAAACTGGAAAAAATGAATGAAATCGAACTGGACAGATCTATCTGTTCATACCAGGGAAGAGAAGGTTTGGATGGAGATGAAGAGAAAAGGAAAGTCAAAGATTCCTTTTACAGGAATCAAAGAATTACCGGAATGCAAACCACCTTCTAAAAAGATTCCTCATCAGAAAATCAACAGAGACCCGATGATTTGGCAAAAATAAATAAATAATAATAATAAAAAAAATGAAATTCTGGAACTGCCACAAGGTCAATATTTACATTTTTGGAGAAGTAAATGGAAAACTATTAATTAAGTATAATAGATTGATGCTGAAGAACAGGTAAACGAAACAACACACACACACACACACACACACACACACACACAAAAGAGCCTTGGTAGTACAGTGGTCTAAGGCACCCTGTTATTAAGCTGGTTATTAAGACCAGATGCCTGCAATTACTGCAGGTTCGAATCTCGCCAAGGCTCAAGGTTGACTCAGCCTTCCATCCTTTCTAAGGTAGGTAAATTGAGGACCCAGTTGTGGGGGCAGTAAGTTGACTTTGTATAAATATACAAAAGTATGAAGGCTATTGCTTAACGCATTGTAAGCCGCCCTGAGTCTCTGGAGAAGGGCGGCATATAAATCAAATTAAAAAAAAAAAACAGCTATGTACAGAATACAGAATATTAGAATTGGAAGGGACCTTGGAGGTCTTTTGGTCCAACCCCCTGTTCAAGCAGGAGACCCCTGCTTGAACAGCCCCTGGGACGGACACGTGCAATGAACGTTTGTGTCGCTGCAGAGAGTCTCCCCCTTCGGGGTCTTTTTGTGTGGGTCGGTGTGGGTCGGAGGGGGGCAGAAATTCCGACTTGGGGTCTGCTTCAGCCTCCTGGTGGGGGGCTTTGGACGAAGGCTGGAGGGAAGCGCCACGGGTGGCGAAGAGCCAGAGAGCCTTGTTCCAGTGGGACTGCATCATGGCCTGGAACTGGCTGACCATCTCAGCCCGCTGAGCCTCCAGGTGCCGGTACCTGGCCTTGCACTCCTACAGAACTTCCCTCTGCTTGGAAAGCCTATGCTCGTAGTCCTCAGGGAGGTGCTTCTACTGAGCCTCCTTCTTGGTCAGATCCAATTTGAACTGAGCCAGCTGTTTTGCCAACTCTTTCTCATGGTGGCTGCTTAGCTCCAACAATTGCTTCCTGTTGGGGCCCTAAGGAGCTCGGGCGGGCAGGCGAGGAGTGGCTGGGAGGGGAGGGGCGAGTAGAGGCTGGCAAGGCGCCCCTTGATGCAAGTGACATAGAGTTGGGCATGCCCACCCAGTCACATGACCACCTAGCCACGCCCACCCAAACAGTCATTAGGCAGATCATATTAGTGGTCCATGGGATTTAAAGTTATGAATTTAGTGGTCCCTGAGGTCCGAAAGGTTGGTGACCCCTGCCCTATACCATTTCAGACAACTGGCTGTGAAGCCTCATCTTAAAAACCTCCAGTGATGAAGCTCCCACAGCTTCTGAAGGCCAACTGTTCTACTGGTTGATTGTTCTCACTGTTAGGAAGTTTCTCCTTTGTTCTAGGTTGCTTCTCTCCTCGATTAGTTTCTATCCAATGTTTCTCATCTTGCCCTTCTGGTGCTTTGGAAAAGAGTTATATTATATCACAATACCTACCTGTTAGATCAGGCGCAGGAACAGAAGACGTGACCAGCTCGATACATGTAACAACTTTATTTACATAGTAACAAGTAAAAGAAGACTGCTGGCGCGCTGCCGGAGCTCTCCTTATATTCGCTCCCGGCAGACGCACCGCCCCTAGACAGGGATTCAAATCTCCCGCCCGATGGCTGGCAGCCAATCAGGGCGGATGCCCTTATATGGACATAACACTCCTCCCCCCTTAGTCTGAACTGTCAATCTCGTTTACAAAAGTCACGTAGTCGCGCAGGTACGTAGGACGCCTCGGCACCCTAGCTGACCTGCGCAGTCTCACTTGTTCTCCGTCTCCGACCTGGATGGACGGGGCTCTGTCGTCTCCGGGCTCCCTCTCCGGAACCGGGCTTGGTTCGGCTGTCGAGTGAGCGGGGTCACCCCCAGCGCCTCCGGCCGGACCGCAGACCTTGGGTGGCTGGTTCTGGTGGTCTTCTTCCTGGCCTGTGGATCTGTTTCCTCGTCTCGGTGGCTCGGTTCCGACCCGGGAAGAGCGTCTGAGTCTCGGTAAGTCCATCGTTTGCTCCTCCCTGGTCTCCCGGGCGCTGCGGTTCGGTTGCGGTTCGGCCTGGTGCCGGGTGGGTGGTGGTTCTGTTTGGTGCCCTCTGGACCGGCCCGCCGGCTGCGGGAGGTGCTGGCCCGTGTTGCGTTGTCCGGCCTCGCAGGGGTGGTGTTGGTCTGCTAGGTCGGGCTGGCGTTGGTCTACCCTGTCTGGTCGGTGGTTGTCGACCTGGTCGGGCTGTTGTTGCGGCACTACCTCTGCGGGGCGGCGGAGGTCTCCCTTGCCGGGGTGGTGCAGGCCTACCTGGCCGGGTTGTTGTCGGCTTTCCCTTCCCCCTAGTCCCTGGTCTACCGTTGGGTGGTGCCTGGGGTCATCCGGGTCAGGGTGTTGTTTCCTGGCT
Source organism: Pituophis catenifer annectens (assembly GCF_029215685.1). Classification (NCBI taxonomy): domain Eukaryota; kingdom Metazoa; phylum Chordata; class Lepidosauria; order Squamata; family Colubridae; genus Pituophis; species Pituophis catenifer. The sequence goes on along the minus strand of NW_027256893.1, from coordinate 17,052,164 downwards.
GCCTCTTGTGATGGGCGGGGGTCCCTCTCGCCGGGGAGTCGAGTGCCACCCTTGCCCATAGGTTTGGGGGTGCCCGTCTTGGATGGGTCCCGGTCTACTCGCCTGGAACTGCAGTCTCCCTTGCTGGGCTGGCATGGGCTGCTGTAACTGGTGGGGTGCGCTGCTCCTTCTCTGGGCAGGTCCCGGTCTACCTGCGGGCTGGGTTGGTGGTCCTTGGCCTTGCCGTGCCCGGTGCTCACCTGGCTGGGTTGGTGGTGCCATCCCCCGTGCGGTTGGCCCCGGTCTACCTCGCTGGGCTGCCGGTGTGACAGCATTTGGTAGTGGGCTGGGCCAACCTTGTCGGGGTGGTGCTGTTCTGCCTCGCAGGGGTGTGGTAGGCCTACCTCGTCAGGGTGTTGTAGGCCTACCTCGTCGGGGTGTTGTAGGCCTACCTGGTCTGGGTGTGGTAGGCCTACCTCGCCGGGGTGTTGGAGGCCTACCTCGTCGGGGTGTTGTAGGCCTCCCTCGTCAGGCTGGTTTTCATGTGCCCCCCCCCACCTTTTTCGGAGTTGGTCGATGTGGCGTCTCGTGAACTGTCCATCTTCCAACTCAACGATGTAGGATTTGGGCCCGGTTGTGCTGGCAATTTTCCCCTTCAGCCACTTAGGAGAGCCGCTGAAATTCAGCGCGAAGATTGAATCTCCTTTGCTGAAGGCGCGAAGCGGGCGGCTGGCGGTTGCGGTCACTTCCGGGCTGTATTGGGGGTGCAGCCGGTCCAAGGGTGACCTCAACCTTCTGCCCATCAACAGTTCGGCCGGGCTCTTGTGGGTGGTGGCGTGTGGCGTGATGTGCTGTGTGAGGAGGAAGTTGTCTATGCGCTCTTGCCAGTCCCCCGGGCCCATCTTGGTGAGGGCCTCTTTGGTCAGCCGGACCATGCGTTCGGCTTGTCCGTTTCCGGCCGGCCTGTAAGGGGCGGACAGGGCGTGGCGGATGCCCAGTCCTGCCAGGAAGGACTCCATGGCCAGGGATGTGAGCTGGGGGCCGTTGTCTGAGACCAGCACATCCGGTAGGCCGTGTGTGGCAAACAGGCGGCGCAGGGCTCGGATGGTTGCTTCAGTTGTGGTAGATGCCATCGGCACCACCTCGAGCCATTTGGAGAAGGCATCTACCACGATGAGGAGGTGTCGCCCTTGCATCGGACCCGCGAAGTCAATGTGGATCCTCGACCAGGGGTTGCTGGGGGTCTCCCACTTCGCGACTTCGGATTGCGGCGGCGCTGGGCGAACTTCTTGGCACGGGTCACATCTGGAGACCCATTGTTCAATGTCTTTGTCCATGGAGGGCCACCAGACATAACTCCGTGCCAGGGCCTTCATGCGGACGATGCCCGGGTGCCCCTTGTGTAAGGTTTCTAGCGTCCGCCGTTGCAGGGTGCCTGGAATCAGCACCCTGTCTCCCCATAGCAGGCAGCCTTTGATGGTGGACAGCTCCTCCTGTTTCCTTGCGAACGGGCTGAACCTTTCCTCTGGCTTTTCCGCTGGCCACCCTCTGAGGATCCAGGACTTCACTTGGCGGAGTGTGGGGTCCTTTTGGGTGTGGACGGCCACATCTGCGGATGACACCGGGCAGCTGGCGTCGTCATCAATGTGAAGTAGGTGGAGCGTGGGGGCTGGGTCCTCGACCGGCTTCCTCGACGGGCATCTGCTGAGGGCGTCAGCGTTCCCTATGGCTGTGCCTGGCTGGTGCACGAGCCTATAGGAGTAGCCAGCTAGGAAGATGGCCCATCTCGTCATTCTTGGGGACATGAAGGTCGGGGTTGGTTGGTCGCCTGCGAGGAGTCCCAGGAGAGGCTTGTGGTCTGTGACTATGGTGAAGCGTCTTCCGTAGAGGTATTCGTGGAAGCGCTTCACTCCAGCCACGATGGCCAGGGCTTCTTTGTCCAGCTGGCTATAGTTCCGTTCTGCGCCGGACATAGTCTTTGAAAAGTACGCGATTGGGGCTTCCGAGCCATTGGGCAGTTCGTGGCTGAGGACTGCCCCCACCCCGTAAGGCGACGCGTCGCAGGTCAGTCTGATGGGGAGCGTCTCGCTGTACTGGATGAGGACGCTTTTGGACGTCAATAGTCCTTTGATGGCCCGGAATGCCGCTTCCTCTTCCTGGCCCCACTTCCAGGAAGCCGATTTCCCCAGCAGGCGGTGGAGTGGCTCAGCAACTGTGGCTTTCTGTTTTAAGAAAATGGCGTAGAAGTTGAGCAACCCAAGGAAAGCCTGAAGCTCCGTTTTGTTTTTTGGGCTTGGAGCTTCATGGATTGCTTCCACTTTTGATTTGGTGGGGTGTATGCCTGTGCTATCAATGAGGAAGCCCAGGAACTCGACTTCCTGTACTCCTATGATGCACTTGTCCCGCCTGACCCTCAAACCCTTGTCCTTGAATCGCTGCAGGACAAGCCTGAGCCTTTCAAGGAGTTGGGGTCTCGAGTCACCGGAGATGAGCACATCATCGAAGTAAGGCACCACCCCTGGAACGCCTTGGAGAAGGCGTTCCATCATGGATTGGAATATGCCAGGGGCAGCGCTGACTCCAAATTGGAGGCGGTTACATTTAAATGCCCCTCTGTGCGTGACAATTGTCTGAGCCTCCGCCGTTTTGTCATCCACTGGCAGTTGCTGGTAAGCCTGGGCCAGGTCCAGTTTCGCGAAAATTGATCCAGATCCCAGGGAATGCAGCAGGTGTTGCACCACTGGGACTGGGTATGCGCTCTGTGCCAACGCCTTGTTGATGGTACAACGGTAGTCAGCACAGATGCGCACAGACCCATCATGCTTCAGTGGGGTCACAATGGGGGTCTCCCATGATGCATGATCGATCGGTTCCAGTACGCCCTGGGCGATCAGCTTATCCAGCTGTTCATCTACTTTCGGCCGCAGGGCAAATGGAACTCGGCGGGGCTTGAGCCTGATTGGGGTGATTCCCTTGTCCAGATTAAAGGAGATTGGCCTCCCCACAAATTTCCCCAGCTTACCATCGAAGACTTCTTTGAACTCTTCGATGATGGAGTCGAGTTCGTCCCTGCGGATCTCGTGGATGCCCTGAAGTGAAAGTCCTAGAGGCTTGAACCACTCCACGCCCAGCAGGTTCGGTCGGCTGTGCTGCACGATGGTGATGGGCAGCTTTCCATCGAAGTCGTTGTACTTCACATGGATGGTTGCTCTGCCTAGGATGTCGATGGGGTTTCCATTAAAGTCCACAAGTTTGTCTTTCGGGGCTTTCAGCTGGGTCCTTTTGTATGCCGGTTTCAGCTGTTGTAGGTGCTGCCAGTCCATGATGGAGAAGGCGGATCCGGAGTCTACCTCCATCTTGCACGGAGACCCCTCTGCTAGCAGCGTCACGTGGAACTTGGTGGTCCCCTCGTCGCTTGTGTGAGCAATGGTGGTGGTCTGGTGCACCGTTCTGTTTCGGGGATATTCCTCCTCCCCGCGCCGGGACTGGTTTGAGGACCGTTTGGATGTCCTCTGGTTATCTTTGCGATTTTCCCGGAATCGCGGTCTGGGCGGCTCCGGGGCTGGGTCTGTGGCTCTGCAGGCCTCGGCGATGTGGCCCCTCTTCAGGCATCGGCGGCAGGTCGCGTCCCTCCATCTGCAGGTCGCTCTGGGGTGGTCGCCTCTGCAGCTGCCGCATCGCTCTCCGCGGTCGCCATGCGGTGGGGTTTCCCGCCTGGGAGGGCGGGACACCTTGTGGACGGCCATTTCCTCATCAGACTCGGATTGAGTGGTTGCCTCGTCCGATGAGGTTGGGCCCGACTTGTGGATCTTATGGATCCCTCTTGCTTTTACCATTGCAGCGGCTGCTTGTTCGGACGTTTCCGCCGCTGTTGCCTCGTCGAGGACGTCTTTAAGCGGAATCTTCTTCCTGCTGAGGAATTTCTTCTGCAGCCCCACATCTCGCATTCCAAACACAATGCGGTCCCGGATGGCATTGTCCACATTGTCGAACTCACAGTTGGCAGCGAGTTGGCGGAGCGCTGCCACGAATTCTTTGATTGATTCACCTTCCCGCTGGTTTCTTTGCTGGAAGGTGAACCTGTTTGCGATGGGGGTGCCTGTAGGTGCATAGTGCTCCTGTAAGACGTCCTGCAGGTCATTCCAGGACATCTCCTCGATGTCCCTAGGTGCCACGAGGTCCATCGCCATCTCTAAGACGTCCGATCCGCAATGAGCCAGAAAGAGGGCTCTTTTCCTCTCATCATCGAGGTTCTGGTATCCATTGCCTCGCAGGAACTGCCGGAATCGGACCATGTATGACCTCCACTTCTCCCGGGATGGGTCGAACGGGTTCAGCGCGGTCATCGGGGCTTGCGGGGTAGCCATTCTGGAATTCGCTGTGGTGAGGTGACTTCAGCTCTTTTGGGCGATCGTGCCGTGAGTCTTTCTCAGGTTCTCTTCTCTAGTCCTTCGTCGCCAGTGTTAGATCAGGCGCAGGAACAGAAGACGTGACCAGCTCGATACATGTAACAACTTTATTTACATAGTAACAAGTAAAAGAAGACTGCTGGCGCGCTGCCGGAGCTCTCCTTATATTCGCTCCCGGCAGACGCACCGCCCCTAGACAGGGATTCAAATCTCCCGCCCGATGGCTGGCAGCCAATCAGGGCGGATGCCCTTATATGGACATAACACTACCACTTGTATTTTCCATAAAACTGAGTAGCGTGATAAAGTTCTGCTTTCTGAAGAAATGTTTTCCGTGTTCCTAGGTAACTGGTTGCATTCCCCTTTTCTTATTTGCATCCCTAATTCTGCCCTGAAAAACCGGCGCCTCTTAGTTGTGGGACGGATGGCTTTATGCAATTCCCCTCCTGCCTCTTTTGAGCATTTTCGGATGCTGTGTCCTTCTCCAGCACTTTGCATAAGGAAGGAGAGGACGGTGATGGAAGAAAGAGATTATTTATCTGTTTTTAAAGGCAAGATTTTAATTGGAAACATACAGGCGAATTCCAATAACACGGTACCCCACTCATCACCTGTACCTTACATTTTATCGGCCTTAATGATTTTTAATATGTGTGCAGCTTTGGGGCTAGGTGGGGTGGGGGGGTGGGGGAGAGAGACACAACCAAAAAATATAGAGCGGTCTCAAGGCTTTTAATTTGAAAAGGGGGGCTTTTAGAGGGAACACATATTGCATCAATGCGGTTTAATGCTGACATACAGTCGCTCTGAAAGAGACCTCTGCAAAGATCCCCAGCTTTTCAAGGCACTCTTGCTGGTAAATCAGGAGGTGACAGTCTCAGAATCAATACTGAACTATTGTCCCAATATTGTGTTAGGAGTTGACTCAACTCTGTTACTGAAGAAGCCCAGCTTGGGATCCTTTCCATCTATAAATTTCAAGTCAATTTTATCTGAGGCTTAACTCATCTCAGAGCGCAAAAGTAAGAAGATGTAAAGCATGCAAGCCTGGTCTACATTTGAGATTGGATAATTACAACCCATAACAAAAGCTCTCTTCTCCTATAACTTCTACGTGTCACCAAAAAATGGGCCAAGACATGTACCTGCAGAGTCGATAAATTGTTTGGAATAGAGAACAAAAAAAAAAAAATCTGTAAATGTAGTTGGTGATTGGATACTGCAGGGATGCTACAAACAAACTGTAGAAAAGCTGGCGATCGTTATGGTAAAACAGCAATAGCAATAGCACTTAGGCTTATGTACTGTTTCATCGTGTTTTACTATAGCATTCTGTAAACGGTTTATAGACTCAGCATATTCCCCCAAACAATCAGGGTCCTCATTTTACCGACCTGAGAAGGATGGAAAGCTGAGTCGACCTTGAGCCGATCAGGATCGAACTTCTGGAAGTGGGCAGAGCCTTCCATATTGCATTCTATCCATCGTACCACCATGGAAGGAAGGAGGGAAGGAAGGGAGGGAGGAAAGGAGAGAGGGAGAGAAGGAGGGAGGGAGGGAGGAATAGCAATAGCACTTAGACTTATATACTGCTTTACAGTGCTTTACAGCCCTCTCTAAGCAGTTTACAGAGTCAGCCTCTTGCCCCCAACAATCTGGGTCCTCATTTTACCCACCTCAGAAGGATAGAATGCTGAGTCGACCTTGAGCCGGTCAGGATCGAACTTCTGGCAGTGGGTAGAGTCAGCCTGCATTACCGTCAGGCCTGGAAGCCAACCGATCTCAGGAACTCTCTCCAAAATTTAGCTGTAAATTGAACGCCTCGATCTGAGGAGAACTACTGCATTCTAACCACTGTGCCCCTCCTGAAAACTTGCTACTTCTGAACCAGTGGTGGAATTCAATTTTTTTTACTACTGATTCTGTGGGCATGGCTTGGTGGGCATGGCTTGGTGGCTGTGGGAAGGATATTGCAAAATCTCCATTCCCACCCCACTCTGGTCCAGCCAGAGATGGTATTTGCCGGTTCTCTGAACTACTCAAAATTTCCACTACCGGTTCTCCAGAACCTGTCAGAACCTGCTGAATTTCACCCCTCTCCTGAACCTTGTGCCTCTAAAATTACTTTCAGTTGAACATGGGAAAGATTGTTCTGAAAAAACTCACCACATTGGAACACCCATAGAGTGTTTGTCATCAAAACTAAAGAAAAGAAGATGGAAGCAATGGCAGATGCAGGATTACCCCCAAGTCAGAGCTTGATCAGAGCTGAGCTAGATGATCCACAGAACAAAACATGGTGCTTGTTCCTGAAGCTTACAGTAAATGTTCTTGCATATTAAAGGTATTTAATTTAATTTAACATTTAATACTAGGTAAGTTTTACGGAAACGGAAGAAAGAAAGTTCCGATCCTTTTCAAGATTCTTCTTTCTGTTTATGCAAACTCTTATCTCAGTATGCCTGAAAGGCAAACATGGGAGACGCCTACAGAATATACAATGAATGTTTAACAATGAAATGATCTCCCTACATGTAACACCAGGCTGTAAACAGTAGTTTAAGTTAATTGTTATTTCATATACTCTAATCCTAGGAATAAATGAGCCATGGACATAGATGGGGAAGATCCATCGATGAAGTTCAATGGCTGATTCTGAGCCAATCACTGACTCTTGGCATGATCTCAATTTTTTTAAGGAAAAAGAGAGGTGTTTTTTTTTTAATTCTTTTGTGTCCTTTCATTTTTTGAGGGAACTTACGGTGTATCTACAATCATAGAACATAGAATAATTGGATAGTTGGAATAGTTGGAAAGGATCTCGGAGATCTTCTAGTCCAATTATGGCTAACCTTTTTGCCATAGCATGCCAAAAGTGGGGGGAGCACAGGGGGATCCCACTGGAAGTTGGCAAATAGGCCATTTCTGGCATCTGGGGGGTGGGTGGGGAAGGCCATTTTTGCCCTCCCCAGGCTCCTAGAAAGGCTCTGGAGCCTGGAGAGAGCAAAAAATGAGCCTTCCAGTCCCACCGGAAGTCAGCAAACGGGCCATTTCCGCCCTCCCCAGGTTCCTAGAAAGGCTCTGGAGCCTGGGGAGAGCAAAAAATGGGCCTTCCCCAGCCCGCCCAAGGCTCTCCGGAGGCAGGAAACAGCCTGTTTCCCTACTTCCGGTGGGCCCAGAAGGCCTGAAAATCAGCTGGCCAGTGTGCGCATGTGCGCTAGAGCTGAGCTTGCATGCCCATCGATATGGCTCTTGTCCAACCCCTGCATAAGCAGAGGAGTCTATATCATTTCAGACAAATGGTTGTACAGTCTCCTTTTGAATGCCTTCACTGATGCAGCAACTACAACTTCTGAAGGCAAGCTATTCCAGTGGTTAACTGCTCTCACCGTTAGAAAATTTCTCCTTAGTTCTAGGTTGCTTCTCTCCTTGGTTAGTTTCTTCCATTGTTTCTTGTCTTGCCTTTTGGTGCTTTGGAAAATAGTTTGATTCCCATGTCTTTGTAGGAGCCCCTCAAATATCGTGTCTGCCCTAGTCCTTCTTTTCATCAGACTAGACATACTCAATTCCTGTAATCGTTCTTTGTCTGCTTTAGCCTCCAGTCACCTAATCATTTCTGTTGCTTTTCTGTGCATTCTTTCTAGAGTCTCGATGTCTTTTTTGTATTATGGTGACCAGAACTGGATGCAGCATTCCAAGTGTGGTCCTACTAAGACTTTGTAAAGTAGTACAGGAAGGACTCACTGGAGAAGAGCCTAATGCTGGGAAAGATTGAGGGCAAAAGAAGAAGGGGATAACAGAGAACGAGGTGGCTGGATGGAGTCACTGAAGCAGTCAGCGTGAGCTTAAATGGACTCCAGAGGATGGTAGAGGACAGGAAAGCCTGGAGGAACGTTGTCCATGGGGTCGCAATGGGTCGGACATGACTTTGCAACTAACAACAACAAAAGTGGTGCTAGAACTTCATGTGATCTTGATTCTATCACCCCCATGTTCTCTTTTGATTTCCACCAGAATCCCACAAATTAGATTATGGTCAGAATCTCCAATTAATCTAGAGCTTGACAATTAATCAGGAATTGAAACTCAATCCTGTCCAGAACTTTTCTGATCCTGTAAAGACGGGACTTCTTTGGCCATTAGCTCCTTGGAAGAATCACAATGAAATACAATAATACTTGGGAGACCAATCCACTAAAGTGTGAGTTCCTTTCTATATTTTAGCCAAAGTGGGTTTCCCGGAGAAGTGGCTTTGTAGCCAAAAATCTATTTACTCTGTCATCATTGATTAAGCAACCCACTGATCAAGAGCTGACTTGGTAATATCCTGATACAGAGTTCTTTGCATTTGTGCTCCATCCTGCTGTCTTAAGTCGGGTTGTTGCCAAAGTTTGGGAGTAGGAAAAATGTTTCATTGGAGACAAAGATGCTGCATTCCGGACAAAAACAGGAAAAGTTCTTTGTTGGCCAGACAAAACAAATAATTGGATGACAAATATTAATAGACTGTTTTATAAATTATCCCAGACAAAGAAGTCTCATAGAAATTTAAGCATCAGATGGACACTGAGGAAACCTATCATAAATCATCTGTTTTGGGTGGCTAAACCACAGTTAAGCGACTCAGCTACAATCCTTTGCTTAAAGGACTGGAAATTTGTGGTTGACAGAAAACAATAATAAATTATTGCAAACTGATATTCGTGCATTCTTTCGATTTCTAGACTGTCTGCTGTAAGGGATCCTTACAGAGATGCTTAGGGCTGGGCTTTAAGGATGTGCTGTTCGTGGACATGGATTAATAATCTATAACGTATCTTTGATTCCGAATTATGATTGGTCACAGAGTCAGTTTGATGTTTGGGCTAGATTCGGCCTTTTTATCCACCTATCAACTCCTTCTCAAGAATAGGAAGACAATGTTGTTTGATGGCGTTAAAAGTATCGATGCAGGTTGTAAGCTGTTCCAGAGTTGCTTTCTGCAATTGACTAAAGGTCATATTGTCAATGCCGATGGTGTTCAAATGATGCTCCCATTGTTTTTTGGGATTGCACCCAAGATGTCTTCTGTGGATAATCATGGATGAATAATCTACAACAATGTAATAATATCCTTTGATTCAGAATTACTATTACAGTTATAAAGCAACTGTTCTATAAAGAACGGTTGCTGGAACTGGGTATGTCTAGTTTGATGAAAAGAAGGACAAGGAGTGACATGATAGCAGTGTTCTAATATCTCAGGGGCTGCCACAAAGAAAAGGGAGTCAAGCTATTCTCCAAAGCACCAGAAGGCAGGACAAGATGCAATGGGTGGAAACTAATCAAGGAGAGAAGCAACTTAGAACTAAGGAGAAATTTCCTGACAGTGAAAACAATTAATCAGTGGAACAACTTGCCTCTAGAAGTTGTAAACGCTCCAACACTGGAAGTTTTAAAGAAGAGATTGGATAACTCAAATGGTATATGGTTTCCTGCTTAAGCAGGGGGTTGGACTAGAAGACCTCCAAGGTCCCTTCCAACTCTGTTATTCTATTCTATTCTAGTTACTGTTACTGATGATCTCATGTGTCCACCCAGTATGCATTCAAGCCAACTCAAGAGCCAACTTTAGCTTCTATAACAAGAAAGTCCATGTTATTCTTTAATAACTTTCATCATTTAGAGCTTTCTCCAAACTGAAATTTGAATTGAAATCTGCTTGCCTGCAATTTCCCTCCATTGGGTGGAAATAAATACATAGCAGGCAAGCTCTCAATTCATTGTTAACTTTTTTTTTTAAAAGAGGCAGAATTGTAGGCATTTATCTAAAGTTTTGCACATCACTCAACTACGGATGCCCAATATGACAGTCCGCACAATACCCTAAACTTTAAGACTGGTTTGTGAATACCGTCCCTAGCGTCTGCTATTGATCTCTTGCTATTTTAATGCATTTTTACTGACCGACATGTCCTGTGGTAAAGAATATTGCCTAAATTAGTTATCTGATTGGTTCTTTTGATTAATGATGGGACTGTGCCTCATTACACATGACAACATGCTCAGAATAATCACTGTGGCCATAGAGGCTTCGGAATGGCATTTTTTTTTAATGCCATCATTTTTAAAGTTCATTTATAAAATTATTTAATGTATACATCCTAAGTTGTAATTTATTTACATGACACTTTTTTCGATGGGAACTGTTGTAGTGTGTCACAAATGGCTAAGAAAACAAGGTAAACTAGATGTACAGATCAATGTTTCTTGGCTCAAGGGGGGAGAAAACCATAATCAAGATTCAGGAGCTGACCTTGTCCAAAGTCTTAACTTGTCACACAACAAACAGTGAGGTGCCCAGCAAATCACTAGGATCAGCAAAGATATGGTCAAAGGAAGGGGGGGAAATCTACTTTTTGGGGGGCCTGTGGTTTTGCTGAAATACCTAAGTGTTTCCATGCACAAAAGGAGATGCCAACGCTATTATCCAAACTTGCTATAAGGTTAAAACCTTGTATTAAAACCCTTTGGCCAAGCAAGATTCATATGTCATGACCCACATGAACAAATCCTCAGAGAAGTTACCCCATTATATTAAAAGGAAAAGATAAAGGTTCCCCTCGCACATATGTGCTAGTCATTCCCGACTCTAGGGGGGTGGTGCTCATCTCCGTTTCAAAGCCGAAGAGCCAGCGCTGTCCGAAGACGTCTCCGTGGTCATGTGGCCGGCATGACTAAACACCAAAGGCGCACAGAACGCTGTTACATTCCCACCAAAAGTGGTCCCTATTTTTCTACTTGCATTTTTTACATGCTTTCGAACTGCTAGGTTGGCAGAAGCTGGGACAAATAACGGGAGCTCACCTTGTTAGGCGGCACTAGGGATCTGAATGGCTGAACTGCTGACCTTTTGATCGACAAGCTCAGCATCTTAGTCACTGAGCCACCATGTCCCTTCACCCCATTACATTACGCCATTACAAAAAAGATGTTGAGACCTTGGGAAAAGTGGAGAGAAGAGCAACTAAGATGATTGAAACGCCTGGAGACTAAAATATACGAAGAACCATTGCAGGATTTGGGTATGTCTAGTTCAGAGAAAAGAAGAACTAGGGGTGACATGATAGCAGTATTCCAGTATTGGAGGGGCGGCCGCAAAGAAAAGGGGGTCAACTTATTTTCCAAAGCACCAGAGGGCAGGACAAGAAACAATGGATGGAAACTAATCAAGGAGAGAAGCAACCTGCAATTAAGGAGAAACTTTCTAACAGTGAGGACTATTAAGTAGCGGAACAGTTTGCCTTCAGAAGTTGTAGGTGCTCCATCACTGGAGGTTTTAAAGAAGAGATTGGACAGCCACTGGTCTGAAATAGTATAGGGTCTCCTGACTGAGCAGGGGGTTGGACTAGAAGACCTCCAAGGCCCCTTCCAGCTCTATTCTGATTGATTGAAGTTGCACTAAAATCAAATTAAATACCTAAATCAAAGAAATAAATGAGCTTTCTGAGCCTGATCCCAAACAGCCATGTGAGATATAAAAACCCCAATTGTATACTCACAATTCAAAAACAAGTCAGATTCTCCAAATCAAAGGTTTATTGGAAATATCAGTCCTTCAGAGTCGAGTTTTCCCCAGATGTGCCAATATGACACGCCTAATAAATCAATGCTTTGAGGAATACGCCTGCCTTGGAGTTTTGATTCCATTGGGGGTGTTTGCTGGAACCCTGAGACTCTGAACATAACGCTTGGACACTACAGTATGGCCATATTGTTCAACTACATACTTTGTGTCAATTCTACAATGAAGAATGAGATAGCTCATTCAAGCCTATGCTTCTTCTCAAAAATTGGCTGCTGGACACCACATTGGTAATGACTGAAATGTTCCCATATCTATCCCATTTCCTTGAAATATCCTTCTGTCTTCCAGAGTAATGAGTAAATGAGTGATCTACCATCCCATTGCTGTGACAACAGAGATATCACTCCAGCTGTACGAAGTCCCAAATGTACTCACATAATACAAGGTTGGTCTGAACACTAGCTAAGAGTTAAGCGCCAAAAACTAACAGCTGAGGGCTCAGGTCCATTCTTCAAAATGAGCAATAGAACAATTGGAAGGGAACGTTGGATGTCTTCTAGTCAATCTCCTACTCAGGCAAGATATCCTATACCATTTCAGACAAATTCCAGTCTCTTTTTTGAAAGCCTCCAGTGATGGAGAACCACAACTTCTGAAGACAAGCTATTCCATTGGCTGATTGTTCTTTCCATTAGGAATTGTTCTTACCATTAGATGCTGCGACATTGAGAGTGTCCTGACATACGGCATTCTTGCATGGTATGGGAGCAGCTCTGTAGCAGACAAAAAAGCTCTACAGAGAATCATTAAAACTGCCCAGAATATCATCGGACTCCAGCTACCAGCCCTGGACGACATCTTCAAATCTCGCTGTTTGAGAAAGTTGCGTAACATTCTCAGAGACTCTTCCCATCCTGCTTACAATCCTTTTGGACTGTTGCCTTCTGGCAGAAGATACAGAACAATTAAAACTCAGACCACAAGTTTTCTGAATAGTTTTTATCCCAGAACTATAATTGCACTCAAGAATGAACTAAAGGGCCACCATCAGTGAGCTGTTGGACAGCATTACTTGGTCTGTTGTGTGGATGTTTGGGTGGTTTAGGGGTGGGGAATTTGTGGTGGGTGGGGGGGTGTTTGGGGATTGTTATGTGTGTTGGACCTGGTCTTTGGGTGTTAATTGAATTTTGTTGTATGGGTATACTGTGTATACACGTACAATGACAAAGTTATTATTATAATAACTGGAAGTTATTATTATAATAACTGGAAGATTGACTCAGCCTTCCATCCTTTCTAAGGTAGGTGAAATGAGGACCCAGATTGTGGGGGCAATAAGCTGACTTTGTATAAATATACAAAAGTATGAAGGCTATTGCTTAACGCATTGTAAGCCGCCCTGAGACTCCGGAGAAGGGCGGCATATAAATCAAATTAAAAAAAAAAATAAAGTTATTATTATTATTTTCTCTTTAGTTTTAGACTGCTTCTCTCCTTGGTTAGTTACCATCCATTGTTTCTTGTATTGCCTTTTGGTGCATTGGAAAATGGTTTGACCTCTCTCTCCTCCTCTTTGTAGGAGACCCTCAAATATGGGAACACTGCTATCATGTCTCCCCTAATCCTTTTTTCTTCTTCATTAGAGTAGAGCAGGGGTGTCAAACTCAAGGCCCAGGGGGCAAATCTGGCCCATGGGGTGCTAAGATCTGGCCCATGGGGCCACCCTGGAAACAGCAAAAGTCTGGCCCTCAGTGCCTCTGTCAGTGAAAACAGAGCTCGGGAGGGCTCCATTTTTACTGTCAGAGGGCTGCAGGAGGCCATCCCAGCTGAAAACGGAGCTTGGGAGCCCATTTTCGCTGGCAGAGCACTTGGGCCACAGGCGCCCCCGACATGAGTGACATCAAGCTGGCCACGCCCACCCCCAGTCCCCAGAGGTCAAAAACAACCCTGATGTGGCCCTCAATTAAATCAAGTTTGACACCCCTGGACTAGGCACACCTAATTCCTGTAACCATTCTTCATATGTTTTCGCCTCCAGCCCATAATCATTTTTGTTGCTCTTCTCTGGACTCTCTTCAGAATCTCAACATCTGATAAATAGATAGGTAGATAGATTGGTAGATAGGGAGAGAGAGATAGCGATAGCGATAGAGAGATAGAGATAGTAATAGCGATAGCGATAGCGATAGCGATAGCGATAGAGATAGAGATAGAGATAGAGATAGAGATATCGTGGTGACCAGAACTGCCTGACTAGGTGGCTCGGTGGCTCAGTGGCTAAGACACTGAGTTTGTCAATCAGAAAGGTCGGCAGTTTGGCGGTTCAAATCCCTAGTACAGGTCTCTTGCATGAGCAGGGGGTTGGACCTCCAAGGTCCCTTCCTACTCTGTTACTGAATGCAGTATTCCAATTGAATTATTTTGTCCCATTTCCACAATCTTTTCTCCACAAGCTGTGTTAAGTCTGGAGCTCCTTGGGCTCTCAGCATTAGCTACTTGCAAGTCTTTGTAAAATAAAGCCATTTCCTGGGTACTGATGCCAAATACCAATCAGAGATGGCAGGACTAATGTATTTTTGAAATCTTTCTGTTCTTCCCTGTGCAACGTATCTCAATATACTTTTTTTTTTTCCCTCAATCTTCTGCTGAATGGACATGAAGATATTTTGATTAGTCGGTCATCCTTAGATCGATCCATTTCAACTTATCCAAACAAACATATCATATTATGCTTGTATCAATGAATGATTCAAAATGTTAAATGGCAATTTGATGCTTAATGCTTTAAAGAATACTTTAGATGGTGTCGGGCTGAGAATAAATGACAGCTTTCATTTTTTCTCCTTCAAAATTCTCTGCCAGCATGTTTGCATGATGTCAACAGATATCTTAGTGTTTGCCAATGAAATAATGTGAAAGATTGGATGAGTGCCATAAAATAGTTTCATTTCCATGGATAGTGGAGAAACAAGTATGCCTAGCAAATGCACACAGAGACTTATACTAATTTCCAAGGACATTTGGCTTGCTTGCTGCTAGGCATTTTTCCATCCACTTTACCACTAAATAAAGACAAAACTATAATTTCTTTCATTCCTTGTTAGCATTGTTATTAGGCTTAATAGTAACAATAAAGGAAGACTTTTTCCCCATTTCCTGAGTGGCAGTTTGCCTTTATATATCCAGCAGGGATGATTTTTTATAACAAAATGTTATGGGCTGAATCTAGAGATGCTCTGCTTGATATAGAAGGCATATTTCACTCAGGAAAGACTATTTTTAACTTCTTGTTAAATTATACTATATGGTTAGGAAATCATTCTTTTCCACCTACAATTAGTATCTGATGGTAATAATAGAAGAGCAAATCAAGAGATTTAATTGAGCCACAATGTTGATGGTGAATTAAGGAATAAAGATTAAGGAATAAAGATTTCAAACTATGTTGGATATGTAAGATTATCCATAAAGCTGTAGACTCATTGATTGATTGAATGAATGAATGAATGAATGAATGAATGAATGAATGAATGAATGAATAGCAATAGTACTTAGACTTATATACCACTTCACAATGCTTTACAGCCTTCTCTAAGCGGTTTTCAGAGTCAGCCTATTGCCCCCAACAATCTGGGTCCACATTTTACCAACCTTGGAAGGATAGAAGGCTGAGTCAACTGTGAGCTATTCAGGATCGAACTCCTAGCAATGGGCAGAGTTAGCCTGCAATGCTGCGTTCTAACCACTGCGCCACCACGGCAATAATAAGTCATATGACGTACACATTTCTGTTGATTTGGATCTACGGTAAGGATCTTGTTCTCTCCTATGATGATGCAGAGATTATAAAATTCTTAGAAGAGGCCTTCTTTTAGTTCCCTGGTTATTATAGGCATAACAAGATATGGCTTTCCATTCCATTTCAGAAAAGAGCAGTTTTTCTCTGTGAGGCTCTGATTTTGGGAAGTCTCTGCTAACAAAAGCTTTGGAGCTTAAAAGTCTTTGGAATGAAGCACTTCGTAAGCCCTATATAGTTGCTAGCCAACTATATTGCTGAGATAAAGCAATGCAGAGACTTCCTGTAATAATTTTGCTGACCACTGGTGATCCCCAGACCACATGGAATCTGTTGGACCTGCCACACTGCTGCAATACACTCGATCTCTAAGACACTATAAACTTTCTCAACAAATGGAGCCAAGGATCGTTTTTATTTAGAGGTTTAAGTTGTGGCAGCTCCAACAGAATCACTGAGTATGGTCTAGTATTGTATTGCTCTAGAGCAGGGGTCAGGAACCCATGGCTCTGGAGCCACATGTGGCTCTTTCATCCCTCTGCTGCGGCTCCCTGTCACTCAAAATATGTGTTACAACTGCCAATGTGTAATACCTGCCCACACATGATTTATTGAGCTTTTCGACCCCCGGTAGGCCAGCCATGGATAAATCCAAGAAAATAAAAGTTTCAGAAGAAAACATTACATTTAATTCAGCTACATATGCTGGTTCTATGGCTTCTCAGGAAATAGTCAGGCACGGAACAGTTTTGTGGCTCCCGGTGTTTTCTTTTCTGTGGGAAACGAGTCCAAATGGCTCTTTGAGTGTTTAAGATTGCAGACCCCAGCCCTAGACAGTAAAGGCAAATATATGTGTCCCAGAATAATGTTTCAGGATCCAATCTAAGTTAGTCTCTGGGGAAGAAATGGAACTTCCAAAAGGGTGAGAGATGATGGATAGAAAGAAGAAAAAATTAAAAAGATTGGCTGTACTGAGAATTAGAATAGATTAAGACATTAGAAATAGGGGGAATATCATTATACATATTTTTGCATAACACATTTAAAGTGAATGTTAGAGGGTAAGATTAGATTTTGAAAAAGGATGTTATCAGATATGCCCAAGAATAATGTTATGACTATTAGAAGGATGTAGCAAATATTGAATAATTGAAAAATGAAGGAATATGTGCTGATATAAATATGTATAATAACATTATACCGTGTAAGTTTGACTAATGTAGTAACTTTTATTTGTATTAATATTGGTTTTGTACCAAAATGAATGACACTCAGACGCCACACTGTCCGTGCAATGATATTGATGGTATTGACGTATGTTAAATAAAAATAAAAATAAAACTTTAACCCCTAAAAAAAAAAATTAATCCCTGGGACCAGAGGTTGAGTCTTGTCCCGGCAACCAACTCAGATTGGATCCTACACCAGAAAATATTTATGCAATACAACAATTGATTTCAACTCAGACATTGCTCCACTTCTGCAGTGAAATAATAGCCTAAGCCTGCGAGATATAAAATAGGCCTTATTGAAAGTGATGGTTGATAATGTTCCAGTGTTTTTCCCAAAGCTCAGATCTTATGGAATAACTTTAGGAGAACATGACTTTTAACATTGGTCCTTCAAGGATCTCCGAGGCTCGGTTCCATAAGATCTAACTTTTT
This sequence comes from Pituophis catenifer annectens, assembly GCF_029215685.1. Lineage (NCBI taxonomy): Eukaryota > Metazoa > Chordata > Lepidosauria > Squamata > Colubridae > Pituophis > Pituophis catenifer. The sequence continues at coordinate 17,034,749 of NW_027256893.1, read as the reverse complement.
TTTTTATCATTTAAGATACTAACTACTGGTCACCACACTATAAAAAAGATGTTGAGACTAGAAAAAGTGCAGAGGAGAGCAACCAAGATGATTAGGGGACTGGAGGCTAAAACATACAATGAACGGTTGCAGGAACTGGGCATGGCTAGTCTGGTGAAGAGAAGGACCAGGGGAGACAGGATAGCAGTCTTCCAATATTTGAGGGGCTGCCACGGAAAGGAGGAGGCCAAGCTATTCTCCAAAGCACCCAAAGGCCAGGCAAGGAACAATGGATGGAAATTGAACAAGGAGAGATTCAACCTGGAGATAAGGATAAATTTCTGACAGAGGGAGCAATCAACCCATGGAACAGAAGTTGCCTTTGGAAGTTGTGGGAGCTTCATCAGTTGAGACTTTCAAGAAGAGATTGGACTGCCATTTGTCAGAAATGGTGTAGGGTCTCCTACTTGGGATAAGGGGTTGGACTAGGGACCTGTAAAGTCCCTTCCAACTCTTTTAATCTGTTAATCTGTTACTGCAGATCCCACAAGAGTTCCTGTAATAAAAAAACAGCTTTATATATATATATAGAGAGAGAGAGACAGCAGAGTTGATTTCTTGCTGGACAAATCATGCCAACTAAACTCCCCCTTACATGAAATGTTTAAAAGCACAGGAACTTTCTTTGATCTGGGTCAGGAGGATCCTAAAGAACGTTTTTCACCCTTCCAAGTTGAACTAAGCTGATTTTACATTTTTAGTGCACGGTGAAAAGTTGCCTTCTGATTTTCTCTTTCTTTCTTTCTTTCTTTCTTTCTTTCTTTCTTTCTTTCTTTCTTTCTTTCTTTCTTTCTTTCTTTCTTTCTTTCCAATGATGGTAAATGAGTCCATTCTGGAGAAGTGTGTTAGATACGTAAGATAATTGGCTTCATATGGATCTTTAATGTGGGTTTGGGAATATATCTGTATAATGCACGTCCTATGTTATTTTTTATTTTTTTTTATTTAAAGTCCCTAAGGCTGAAGCATCTGTGTTAATTTATCATTGTAATTTCTCCCCCCTCTCCCCCCCAAAAAAAAAATAAAAATAAAATGGCCTGATTTAAGTGCACTGGGCTATTTACTTCTATTTTTAAAATCTTGTGTAACGGGATACAGTATATTGAAATGCATACTTATGTCTTCCCATTTCACCAAACAGCTACGCTAAAGCAAATAAAATCAAAGCCATACATTCCCGTTTGGTGCCTCTTGCAAACTGTTAGTAATGGCAGCGAAACGTTGCAGCCGCTTGACGGAGTTCTCCGCTGAAGAACGGCGGGGGGGGGAATTAGAAAACAAATCCCTTCTTAAATAAAATGAAATAGAAAAGGGAAAAAAAAAACAAAAAGCAAAAAGCAAAATCATCCTCGCATTGCTGGAAGGAAATGCTAATTGAAGTTACCTTGCTAATGTTAGCGAGTCACAGGAAGGAAACATTAAGTTATTATTTTTAATAATGTTTACAAGTATATCCAGCCATTTCAAGGCGGTGAAAAATGTTCTCCTTGGCAAAATCTGGCAGCGCAACTTTTCACTGGTGATGGCGCTCATCTTCAGTCTGATAGTGATCATTAATTTTATTTTTTAACCCAGTCTTCAAATGAAGATGGATGAGTGGAGGAGTTTTAAATGCAACCTGCTTACGTCCAGAAAAATGGCTGCTGTGTTACAAATGGAGGGTGCCCAATCTGAGACCGGTTACTTTGGGGAGGGAAGGAGGGGAGGGAGGTTGAGAAAAAAGGCTGGGAGGGGGAGGGGAAAAAAAAAGCAAACAAACACACATTTGATGAACAATAAACAGATGGGGTCTCAGGTAGCCAAGGATATAACTGTGCGTTTGTGAAATTGTGTATGTCTCTGAGTGCGGGCAAACATCGAGAGGAGTTGGAAAGCATGAAATACATATAATGTATTTTTTTTCCCCCTTGTGGCTTGATCGACGTGGAACTTTTCAGATACTATTAGTTTAATAGCTTCCAGATAGTATTATTTTAATAGCTATTGTTATTAACCTTGCATTTTAACATTTAGGTCTCATTAACACCCCTCTCAGCATTTGTGATCAAAATCCCCCTTATATAATACAACGTCATACCGCCATACAACATTATACTGTCTAACTCTCGCTGTTTGTGTTACAGTATTAGGAGCATCTATCGGGCATATTGACTTACAAGTAAATCCGATGGGATGTAAGAGATGAGAACGGAGCCTGTGAATGAGTTCACACGTTCCTCTAGGCCTTAGTTTGTTTAAATTTGGTTTATTGAATGTTATTTACGTAAGTAAGCCTACTTCCTCAAATGAACAATTAGTCTGGCTCTTACTTTACGCTAAGGGCACATTTGGTTTCATTGATTTTGAGTTAGGATATGTAGAAAGTTAGCATCCACCCCGGTTCTGTCCAGCTCGCGCAAGCCGGTTGCGCTGGTGGCACGTGGTTTGGCGAACCGGTAGCGGCAGCAGCGTGAGGCTCCGCCCACCTGCCTGGACATCATTACTTCCTGGTTTTTAACCCTCTGCGCATGCGCAAAGCCTTCTGCGTATGTGCAGAGGGTCAAAAATAGGACATCACGATGGCGCACGCACTTCCGAACTGGTAGGGAAGGTAAGTAGATTTCACCCCTGATCCACCCCTTTCCTAGAAGAATGAAATATTTTGGGAAATATTAAAAAGGCAGAATATTATATTTCCCCATAGGGAGAAATGGAGAAACATGTTGGTTTTCTTTAGAGGTAGAAAGCAGCCCCCCACCCTTTCTTAATAGCCCCAGCAGATGCTGAGGCCACCTTTTAGAAATGCAGATTTGATAATCCGTTCAAGACAGGATATTTTGAAATGAAGGCAGAAATGGCAGGATCAGCCCTCACCCAAGATCCAACACAGGCAAAAGCCAATAAGCCAACACCCTTTCAGAACACAGGCCCCTTCGTTGCATCATCCTCAGAAACTTCAACCAAACTTAGCTCAGACAAATCCCTAGGATTTGTACTTTGCCTATAGAGACAGCTAAGAACACTACATAACCCCTACATGGCCCCATGGGAGTCTGACAACAGCCAATAGAATACATGTTCTTGCCCAGGAAGAGGAAGCTCAAGTGCAAAGCCCAAGAGAAGGTATAAATACAAACAATGGTTGAAAAATGCATCTTAGCATGTCATGTGAGCTGTTTTTTACAGGCAGCTGTAAGGTCTACATTGTTCATATATTCTGAAGATACATAAAGGGTAGAAAATAAGAGAAGAGGACAGCTTAGCATTTGATGCCGAGAAAGTTGTAGGTCTTAGTATCCCATGTTTGCTGCAGATTCTTTCTATGGACAGAGATGTCCCATGTCAATACAACTCAATCACCACCTCATCAAAAAGAGAAGAAAAATAAAGTTGTATGGGAAATCTCCGTGATCGATCAGGTACTGCCAAACTATAACTTTCAGCATCACCGTCTGGGAGTTCACCATCTAAAGGGCAGTTGTGTTCTTCCTACAGCAAGACTTCCCCAAAGGTTCTGAAGATAGATTTGAGCCTACTTAAATTCACGAGACACAAAAGGCCTTGCCAGAATTATAGTAAAATACTCCTCAGTTACTAGGGGGAAAAAAATATACACCAAATTCATTTGCAGTTTCTTAGTCTTAATGCAAAAGAGTAAGGTGGTTAATTCTTAGGGAGTTCTTCCAACTCCATAATTTTAAGATGCTACTTCAAGTATACAAAGGTTGCTTAAGCTATCATTAATTTAACTCAATTGTAATGACCATCTGCACCTCACTTTTTCAACCTCAAGTTAGGAATGATAAAGATCATCCGATTTCATTAACTTGTTGAGAGAGAGAGTAAAACATAAAGGCACATGACAGAAAAGATATTTTATGCAAGAAGAACAAGCAATTATTTGTCTGCAGAAATATCTCAAAATAGACGATATAAATCATTTTTATTTAACGGCAGACTTCTGTCTCCATACTTTGTCACCTGTATATGCTGAATATATATTTAGAAAGGTCAACTCATGGGATCATCTGAGAAAGTTCTTTTTTCATTGTCTGACTTGAATAAGGTTTCTTTTCTTTTCTTTATTTTTTTTTTTGGGTGATCCTGATTTCTTTTTTTCTTTGTCCTTCTAGGCATGCCTATTATTTGTTGAAAATGGAATCATTCTCTTCCGTTGTCCCCCAACATAATAAGAAAAGAGAATGAGTGATGAAACGAAAAACATTTGGGCTCTTCCACTGAGCTGCATGTAAGTTTCAACCTCAGTCTGAGCTGTGTCCATGGAATATACCATATTTTTCGAAGATACACCTTTTCCCCCCCAAAAAAGAGGGTGAAAATCTGGGTGCGTCTTATACTCTGAATGTAACCCTGCCCAGCCTCGCAAATGGAAATTTCAGAGGCTGAAAGAAGCCTCTGAAAGAAGCTTCAGAAAAAAAGCCTCTAAAAGGCTTTTATCTACAATAACATGGCAAGCAACAAAAGAAGAATCAGTAAAGGTTCTAACCAAACTATGCTAACAAATCTGGAGAATGACACAATAACCAACAGATCAGAAGAGGTTAATCTACATACCAATACCAAAGAAAGGAGATTGAACAGAGTACGGATAGTCCTTCAGAATAAAAGCCTCTGAAAGAAGCTTCAGAAAAAAAGCCTTTTTTTTTTTTGAAGTTCTGTTTCTGAGGCTTTTCAGAGGCAGAAAAAAAAGTTTTTTCTGAAACAGTTTCAGAAGTTTCAGAGGCAGAAAAAAAAGCAAGGCACAGAGCTCACAACCAACGAACCTGTTGCTAAAATTCACCTCTGGAAACAGCTGATTGGGGGTATTCCGGGAGGCCAATCCACCCGCCAATCTGCTTTTTTCTTGTTTTCCTCCCCAAAAACTAAGGTGCATCTTATACTCCGGTGTGTCTTATACTCCAAAAAAATACGGTAATTCTTTCAATGGCAATTTTTGGTGGTGGAATGATGTTCTTTATGGTTGACAGCACAAGTACCCAAAAATGAAAATAAAATAGGGTTTCTGAGTCAAGCTTTTGTTTGCATATAATGGAAAGGGATGAAATCTTTGCAAGAAGGAGAACAAAATCTTCATACTCTTGCATAAAGGCACCAAAATTGAGAGACCAGATGCCACTGCAAAAATTGAGCAGTCTTTGGCGCTCTCCGAGCTTAGTTGTTTTCTTGCAGACATTGTTTCCTTGCTAGATTCTTGCTAGCATTGGTGATCAGAGGTGGGATTCACTTATCTTCCTTACTGGTTTGCAAATGTGAGCGAGCGCTCGCTTCGCTCACCTGCGCCTTCTCTGCGCATTTGCACAGCCTTCCGTGCATGCTCTTTGCTCACGCATTATGTCTGGGTGGGTGGGCGGAGTCTCCTGCAGTCGCCACTACCAGTTCGCCCAAATCGGACAGAACCAGTTGAATCCCACCACTGCTGGTGACGTTATCTAGTTTAGGTAATGAATCATCTGCAAGAAAACAACTAAGCTTAGAGAATATCAAGGACCCCCTCATTTCAACCCTGAGCTACAACTATTCTCCTTTATCGATACGGTAAAAAATTCCTAACACCCCCCCCCCAAAAGAAAAGTCTGTTACGTTCCATTGCTGTCCTTTCATCATCAATCCACTATTTTGTCTAGTGAAATATTTACACTAGTTTATGTCCATGTTAGGATAGAGATAAATTTTAAGAGGACTGGTCCTATTTTTCCATCTCCATAAATCCCAGATTTTTTTGCCTTCATCAAAAGTTTTATTGTTTGCTCTACCTGTATTTATAGCCGGTCATCTAAGGTTGTCCTCAGGAAGGCCTAGCATCCTGAAGCCCGCAAGAACCTAAATTTCTGGAACTTTTGAAACTTCTCATCGTTGGAAAACCACCAATTCCTTGTACTATGTACATTCTCAGCAATAATGATTTGAGAGACCTAGAGATGGGATAGGAACTGAAAAAAGGAGTTGATATTAAAACGAGACAGAAAAACAACAGAAGTGATGGCAACATAAAACTGGGTAAAGATCTGTTCTTACAAGTAAATAACATTTTCTACAGCCTCTACTTCCTGGAGCAACATTTGTGACATAAACGCTGCTACCATAGTAACAAGCATGGAGGGTAAAACGTTCAGTGGTGAAAGAACATCTCGCCCACCCCCAGATTCGTGAAAGAGACCCAAGGTCCTGCCTTCAGCACTCCTAGGAA